>NC_084847.1:25655447-25955447 GCF_033115175.1 Lepus europaeus
GGAGTAGCTGGGACTTGAACCAGCATCCATATGGGATGGCGGCGCTGCAGGCCAGGGCTTTAACCCACTGCGCCACAGCGCCAGCCCCACCACTGTCGTCTACAGAGTGCATTAAGCAGGAAGCTGGAGCTGAGAGCCCGACGTCAAACCCCAGCACTCCGATACGGGATGCGGGCATCCCACCTGGCATTTAACCGCTAGGCCAAATGCCCGAACTTCCACATTTTTGCTTTTTACTTTTAAAAAAAGATGTTAGTCACTAATTTGAAAGGCAGACTTAACGAAGAGAGAGCTTGTTGATTCCAGCCACTGGTTTGCTTTCCATATATCCACAACGGCTTGGGCTGGGCCAGGCCGAAGGCAAGAGCCTGGAACTCCGAGTCTCTCACGTGGGTGGCAGGAATCCATGCATTTGGGCTGTCTTCTGTTGCCTTCCCAGGTGCATGAGCAGAGAGCTGGATCTGAAGCGGAGCAGCCAGGACTTGAACCAGCACTCATATGGGATGCTGGCATCACAGGCAGTGGCTTAACCCACTGTGCTGCAACAGCGGTCTCAAATTTTCTTTTAAAACAAAAGTCAGGAATGTAGGTTTTCATGTGGAATTGCATAATTTTTAAATACTACCCCACCCCCAAGGTTGCACAGGGTGGGTAAGATGTTGAACTCCACTGCAGCCTGTCTCACTTGGGGATAAAGAGCACAGGAGGGTTTAGCGTCGGGCAGGCCACATTTGAGTTCCAGTTCTTCCACCAACCTGCTTTGTGATTTTTGTCAATTTCTTCCTTTTAAAAAAATATTTATTTATTTGAGATGGCAGCAATGATCAGGACTGGTCCAGGATGAAGTGAGGAGCCAGGAACTTCATCCAGGTCTTCCACGTGGGTGGCAGGGGTCCCAAGTGTTTGGACCATCTTCCCAGGTTTTTTCTTGTTTCTTTTTTAACATTTATTTATGGGACTGGTGCTGTGGCATAGCGGGTAAAGCCATCGCTTGCCAGCACTGGCATCCTATATGGGTGCTGGTTCGTGCCCCAGCTGCTCCACATCTAATCCAGCTCTCTGCTGAGGCCTGGGAAGGCAGTGGAAGATGGCCCACATCCTTGGGGCCTTCTCTGCCTCTGCCTCTCTGTAACTCTGCCTTCCAAATGAATAAATAAATAAATCTTCTTTAAAAAAATTTTAGCAGAATCACAAAGAGAGAGGTGATATTTCATCCCGTTTCACTCCCCAAGTGGCCGCAATGGCCAAGGCTGGGTCAGGCCAAAACCAGGAGGCTGGAATTCCATCTGGGTCTTCCATGTGGGTGGCAGGGACTCGAGCCATTGGGCCATCTTCTGTTGCTTTCCCAGGTGCCATTAGCAAGGAGTGGGATTGGAAGGGGAGCAGCTGGGACTTGAACCAGCACCCACATGGGATGCCAGTGTCACAGGCAGCAGCTCTGCCCCCTGGCCACAGCACTGGCCGCAGGGCAAGTTCTTTAAGCCTATAAGGCGGGATGCTTCTCCTGGACCTCATGCAACACAGAGAGGCGTGGAGGTGTCTGTAAACTGTGAAGTGTAAGATACGTTGTCCAGTAGTTCAGAGGTGCAGGTGAGCTAGGCATACTGAAATCTGGAAACGCAAGGCTCCAGAAAATGGCAGGAAACTTGAGGGCGGAGAGAGGTGCCAGGGCAGGCAGGGGTTATGTTCACCATCTGACTGTCGGTTCCCTCCCCCACCTCCCTGCAGGACAGCAGCGAATGAAGTACTATGAACTGATTGTCAATGGCTCCTACACCCCTCAGACTGTGCCCACCGGGGGCAAGGCCCTGAGCGAGAAGTTCCAGGGCCCTGGTGCAGCCGCCGAGACGGTGAGGGGCTCGTGGCTGCCACAGCCCTGGCTGTGTGGGCGTGGGGCCTGGGTGCCAGGAGCAGGAGTGGGATCCCGGGGGTTCTGGAATTCACCCTTAAGAAAGGGCCAGGAGAAGATGCCGAGAGGCTGGGGAACTGGGGACCCTGGCTAGGGGCCGGGCAGGTTTTCTCGTGGTTTCTGACCCCTGTGTTCCTCTCTTGGCTGCACTTTCTTCCTCCAGACCGAATCCCGCCGCCGCTCCTCCTCGGACACAGCCGCATACCCGGCGGGCACTGCGGTGGTGGGCACCCCTGGCAACGGCACCCCCTGCTCCCAGGACACAAGCTTCTCCAGCAGTCGACAAGACACCCCTTCTTCCTTCGGCCAGTTCACCCCCCAGTCCTCCCAAGGCACCCCGTACACCTCCCGGGGCAGCACCCCCTACTCTCAGGATTCCGCCTACTCCAGCAGGTAGAGCGCCCCCTGCCGGGCCCGCCCTCGTCTCCCCGGGAGAGTCGGAGTTGCTCGTCCCAGTTTCCCTGCGGAGTCAGCCGACAGCTCCCTGTCCTCAGGGAGCCCAGTCCGTAGTCCTGCTGTGGGGCCCGGGCCATGGGCTGGGCCGGGGGTGGCCGCGTGCACGTGAGCCTGGCTCACCCCCCGTCTCCTCCTCAGCACCACTTCAGCCTCCTTCAAGTCCCGGCGGGCGGAGAACAGCTACCCGGATTCCTTCTCCCGCCGCCACTTCTCTGCCTCGTCGGTCCCCACCACCGCCTCCCCGGCCATCTCGGCCACCACCGCGGCCACCGCCACCCCCCCCTCCTCCTCCTCGGCGCTGTCCTCGTCCTCGGCGTCGTCGTCCTCTTCGTCGTCCTCTCAGTTCCGTGGTTCCGACTCGAACTACCCAGCGTATTACGAAAGCTGGAATCGCTATCAGCGACACAGTTCCTACCCGCCGCGCCGGGGGGCCCGGGAGGAGCCCCCGGGGCCCCCTTTCGCTGAGAACACAGCGGAGCGCTTCCCCCCTTCCTACACCTCCTACTTGCCCCCCGAGCCCAGCCGGCCTGCTGACCAGGACTACCGGCCCCCGGCCTCCGAGGCCCCACCCCCAGAGCCTCCAGAACCTGGTGGAGGTGGGGGCGGCGGGGGACCCAGCCCCGAGGGCGAAGAAACTCGGACCTCCCCTCGCCAGGCCTCCCCGGCCCGCTCCGGTTCCCCAGCCCCGGAGACCACGAACGAGAGCGTGCCCTTCGCGCAGCACAGCAGCCTGGACTCCCGCATCGAGATGCTGCTGAAGGAGCAGCGCTCCAAGTTCTCTTTCCTGGCCTCCGACACGGAGGAGGAGGAAGAGAACAGCAGCGCGGGCCCTGGAGCCAGAGACCCGGGCAGTGAGGTGCCTTCCGGGTCGGGCCATGGGCCCTGCACACCCCCTCCGGCCCCGGCTAGCTTTGAGGACGTGGCACCTGCAGGGGCCGGGGACCCTGGGGCTCCCCGGGAGTCTCCCAAGGCCAATGGACAGAACCAGGTGAGACGGACGTCTGGGCTCAGCCGGAAGAGGCACATGGGGGCCGGGAGGCAGGGCTGGCCGTGGGGGCGAGGATGGGCGGCAGCTCTCCGTGACCCCCCTCTGCCCCCTCCGCAGGCTTCTCCGTGCTCTTCCGGAGAGGATATGGAGATCTCCGACGATGACAGGGGCGGCTCACCCCCCCCAGCCCCGACACCGCCCCAGCAGCCTCCACCTCCGCCCCCACCCCCGCCGCCGCCGCCCCCCCTACCTGGCATCCCTTCCCCTTGGTTATCCTCACCAGCCCGCCTACCTCCTCCCGCCCCGGCCTGATGGGCCACCCCCCGAGTACCCCCCGCCCCACATCTATGACTTTGTCAACTCCCTGGAGCTCATGGATCGACTTGGGGCTCAGTGGGGAGGGATGCCCATGTCCTTCCAGATGCAGACCCAGATGCTAACTCGGCTCCACCAGCTGCGGCAGGGCAAGGGGCTGACTGCCGCCTCGGCTGGTCCCCCCGGGGGGGCCTTTGGGGAGGCCTTCCTCCCATTCCCACCCCACCAAGAGGCAGCCTACGGCTTGCCCTACGCACTCTATACGCAAGGCCAGGAAGGCCGTGGGGCGTACTCGCGGGAGCCCTACCACCTGCCTTTGCCCATGACAGCCGAGCCCCTGCCCTCCTCAGTCTCGGGAGCAGAGGCCCGGCTGCCTCCCAGGGAGGAAGCCGAGCTGGCGGAGGGCAAGGCCCTGCAGTCAGCGGGCACCGTGGGGCGCGTGCTGGCCACCCTGGTCCAGGAGATGAAGAGCATCATGCAGCGAGACCTCAACCGCAAGATGGTGGAGAACGTGGCCTTCGGGGCCTTCGACCAGTGGTGGGAGAGCAAGGAAGAGAAGGCCAAGGTGAGGGCTGCTTCCTGGTTCCCGGGCTCCGGGGAGGAGGCAGACCTGAGGCTCCTCCGGCCTGCACCGTGCAGAACAGACGAGACTAGGTGAGGGCACGTGCAGCAAGGCCTTGGGTCGTCTTGGGCAGCAGCGGTCGCGGGCCAGAGGTCGGGAGAGCGCTGTCCCGGCTGCGCGGCTTGCTTGTGGTGGACGAGCCCTTAGGTTTCTCTGGGCGTCAGTCTTGGCTTTTGCCATCTGTGAAGTGGGTGTGAGCTTGGTGCGTCAAGCGAGCAGGCTTCTGAGGACGTGCTGTCGCGGTGTGTGACCAGTCCTGGTCAGACCGTGGAGCAGGGAGGGGCGTTCCTGTAGCTGTGGGGTCTCAGAGCAGTCCTCGGCAGGGCAGGGGGTGTGCCTGGGCCCGGGGCTCAGTCCCTCTGCTGCCCGCAGCCCTTCCAGAACGCGGCCAAACAGCAAGCCAAGGAGGAGGATAAAGAGAAGACGAAGCTCAAAGAGCCGGGCCTGCTGTCGCTCGTAGACTGGGCCAAGAGCGGGGGAACCACGGGCATCGAGGCCTTTGCCTTCGGCTCGGGGCTGCGCGGGGCCCTGCGGCTGCCTTCATTCAAGGTACCGGTTCCGTGGTCTCGCTGAGTGGGGTGCAGGGCGAGGGGCCCTCCTCCTCTGGGTAGGGGTGTGGGGGAGCTGTGCCTGTTCTGAGTTCCTCACGGGTCCCTTCCTTTCCCCTCCCCAGGTGAAGCGGAAAGAACCATCTGAAATTTCCGAGGCCAGTGAGGAAAAGCGGCCTCGGCCCTCCACTCCGGCTGAGGAGGATGAAGATGGTGAGTGGGCGGGGCTGCTTGGATTCTGCAGGGAGGCCCGAGGCAGGGGTCCAGCCGAGGGGAGAGCTTGGCTCGGGGGTGAAGCCGCCATGAGCAGGGCGGAAGGGCTTCTCCTTGGAGTGGAGTGTGCCGCTGCCCCAGCACACCATGACCGGGGTTTTCTGTCCTCAGTTTTTCCACCTGCAGAATAGGAATAGCAGCTTCAGTGCGTCGACTCCCAGAGCGTCAGGGTTAAACAGGCCTTGCCCCCCCGCCCCAGTTGCTGTCTGAGGCTCGGGTTCTGCACCTGCCTTCTGGTTTGCCTGCCGGTTGACACTACCTTGTTGAGTCAGATCTGCCTCCCGGTAGATCTGTTGGCCTTAGCACTCTCTCCTCGGACCAGCCATAGCAAGTCAGCTCCCTCTTCCACCGGGCCCAGATAAGGACAAGAGACAGAGTGGGTGGGACATGTTGGGGACCGTTTAAGATGTTAGGTGACTGAGGTGTTCGCGTTGCTCTCTTGCGCGTCAGCTTGTTGTCCACAGAGTGAGGTCAGGAAGCTCAGTGGTGGTGCGTGTGTACCTCTCCTTGCGTGGGGGAGGGCGGAGAGGGGCAGCCCTCGTGGAGGGCAGAGTGCCCTGCTTACTCCTCCCCTGGCCCAGATCCTGAGCGGGAGAAGGAAGCTGGAGAGCCCGGACGTGCGGGGACCAAGCCCCCAAAGCGAGAGGAGGAACGTGGCAAGACCCAGGGCAAGCATCGCAAGTCCTTTGCGCTGGACAGCGAAGGGGAGGAGGCGTCCCAGGAGTCCTCCTCGGAGAAGGTGAGGCTCAGGGCCTCCCATTTGCCGGGTCCTCGTCCCCGTAGCCAGCTTCTCTCTGGCCTGGCCGCCTGGAGGACCGTTGTCCCCTTCCTGAGCCCCTGTTCTCTCTTGTAAGGACGAGGAGGACGAGGAAGAAGACGAAGACGACGAAGAGCGCGAGGAAGCTGTGGATGCCGCTAAGAAGGAGACGGAGGTGTCAGATGGTGAGCGCCGTTGCTAGGATCTGGCATGGGGAGGGCGGGATTCAGTCACCTGGCCAGCCCTTTCCCAAGCCCTCACTGCCTTCCTGTGTGTGGCCCCTTGGGAACAAATACCCCATCCTTGCCGCGCTCCTCTGGTCGCCTCTTCCTGAAACACGGCTCTCCCCTGAAGACCTCCCAGCAGAGCCTGTGCCTTTCCCCAGGCCTGAGACAGGGGCCAGCCTCCTCCTGGTGCCCGGATGCGTCCGGCCTGTACCTTCCGCTCTGCCATCTCCTCCTCCTTCCGGCCCAGCCCCCTCAGCTGCCATCACCAGGCACTTGTGTCCCTCGGTGGAGCACCTGTGTGTTGTCCCACGTCCCTTGAGGTCTTGGTTTTAATTCTGCACCGAGCCCCGCCTGTGTGCCGGTGGCGTTGGAGGTGACGTAGCAGTGACCAGGACGGTGTGCTCCCTGCTGTGGCAGAGCTGGTTGCACAGGAGGAGGCTTGACAAGCAAGTGGGCCCGCCGTGCCCCTTCAGACAGATTTGTGCTTTGAAGAGGATAAACTAGATCGATGCGTCGAGAGCGCTCGAGTCGGGGCCTGGGAGAAGAGCTGCCTCAGCCAGGCACGGTGGGGAGAGCGGCGATCCGAGGGCCCCTCGCTGGTCGTTTAGGGGCCAGGCTTTCCTAAGGATGCCAGCTGCTTGACCACCAGGTAGCAGGCGTTAGAACTTCTGAGGGCTTCATGAATCGGTTCGCGCCTTTGTCCTGCCGTGTCGCCTTGGACTCGGGCAGCCGTCTTGGCTGCCCTGTCTCCGTTTTTACTCTTCCGCCTCCTTCCCAGTCCCGTTTCCAAACCACCACCAGAGTTCTTGAATTCTCTTACCTGCAGTGTGTGCCTGACCCTGAGGTCTCTCTCTGGGCTCGATCGCTGGCCACGAGGTAGCTCGGCAGCCTGACGCCGGGGCTGCGGCAATGCGGCCCCTGCTCTGCTGGGCTGCGTCTCGGCGTTCTCCAGTGCCCCCTCCCATGCCCCGCCTCCAGCTTCCGTTCTGATGCGCCCACTTCTCTTCCCGAGACTTCTCCGACCCCTTGCCGTGTGTGGCCCGTCTCCCAGAGGCCTCAGGTCACGTTTTCCGGGCTCATTTCACCCCGGGTCCTCCTGCAGGGAGTCTGTCGTCCACTGTCCCTGACACCCGCTGGGGGCCAGAGCAGACGGCTTGCGAGGCTCCCAGCCTCCGCCCTCTCCCTGCTCCCTGTCCCTGCCTTCGGCATCCTCTCGGATGTCATCCCTCACTTGCTCCTTGCGACACAGCCCGGGGCTTCCCTCCGCCATCGTCCCCATGGCTGGTGCGCTGTCAACTGACCGTTTGTGTGCCCGGTGTCGCCAGTTAGGGGTCCGGGAATGAGCTCAGCTTGACCCAGTCGAGGGTCTTCCCGTCTCGCCTGATTGCCCCTTCTGGATTTCCAGGCGAGGACGAGGGAAGCGATTCGTCCTCCAAATGTTCTCTGTATGCCGACTCAGATGGTGAAGATGGCAGCACGTCGGACTCTGAGAGCAGCAGTTCCTCCAGCTCCTCCTCCACCTCCTCGTCCTCGTCGTCCTCGTCCTCGTCGTCCTCTGAGTCCTCGGAGGAGGAGGAGGAGGAAGAGGAAGAGGAGCGCCCCCCGACCATCCCCTCAGCCTCGTCGCCTCCCAGAGACGCCCCGGCACCCCTGCCTGTGCCTGCGGTTGAGCCCGTGCCGGAGGGCGTCGCAGCCTCTGCGGTCACACCTGCCCCCGAGCAGGAGGGGTCCCCAGCCCAGCCTACAGGTAGGTGCTCGGGGCCGTCTGCCGGGTCTGAACAGGTGCGAGCGAGCCATGGAAGCTGGGTGTGTCGGCCGTGTGCGTGTCCCTGTGTTCGTGGAAACGTGACAGAGACAAAAGTCACTGTCTCTTGTGAGTCCCACTTGGCGACCTCCGTGGCCGTGTGCTCAGACTGCCCTGCCCCGTGGTCTACAGTGCCAGGCCCTGGGGTTTGGGGTTTGGCTACTGAGATAAACCAGAGTGGCCTCTTCTCAGGCACATGAGGGAGAAAGCTCCTGGTTTGGTAAATAACCCCTACTCATTTTCATTAAGCCCGTTCCTTTTTTTTTTGACAGATGGAGTTAGACAGTGAGAGAGAGAGACAGAAAGGTCTTCCTTCTGTTGGTTCACCCCCCAAATGGCCGCTGCGGCTGGCACACTGCACCGATCCGAAGCCAGGAGCCAGGTGCTTCCTCCTGGTCTCCCATGCGGGTGCAGGGCCCAAGCACTTGGGCTATCCGCCACTGCACTCTCTGGCCACAGCAGAGAGCTGGACTGGAAGAGGAGCAACCGGGACTAGAACCCGGCGCCCATATGGGATGCCGGTGCCACAGGTGGAGGATTAACCCAGTGAGCCACAGCGCCGGCCAAGCCTGTTCTTTAACATGTAGTGTGTATGTGCAGGCAGTTAGAAGGGCAAATGGGTTGAAAACAAATATTGAGCCTGTTAACCCAGAACAGTTCTGGCGTTGCCTTCCTGTGTGGATTTGCATATTTGTTTTATAGCGTGTATGTGCAATTATCCTACTGAGTAACCTACTTGGTCAGGCACTAGATTTTTCAATTTTTTTTTTTTTACTTTTTTATTTGAAAGAAACCAAAACCTCTCATCTGCTGGCTTACTCCCTAAATACCCACGGCAGCCAGGCTGTTTCAGGCGGAAGCCAGGAGCTGCGAGCTCCAATCTGGGTCTCCCTTGTGTGTGGGAGGGGCCCACTACCTGCTGCTTCCCAGGAGGTGCATTGGCAGGAAGCTGGAATCAGAAGCAGAGCCGGGACTGGAACCCAGGCGTCCCAATATGGGGCGTCCAGTGCCTGCCCCGGGCACTGGCGAGTTACAAGTACTTGCTGTGGCCAGACGGTAGCTACTAGGGATACGGTGTTGTGCCCAGCAGGCACTCTTCACGCTCTCAGGAAGTTTGCAGTCTGTAGGGAGAGATGATTTAGTTGAATAATAAATACAAAAGCAAGGAAGAGCACGAGACACTTAATCTGAGTGCTTCTGTGGCCCCGGGATAGTCTCCCCGCTGAGACGGAGTCAGGCTGAAATCCCTAGTCAGGGAAACAGCAGGGGGGAGACCTGGGAGGAAGTGAACCACCTGGAGACCTAGAGGTGCAGGAGCTGGCACAGCTGAAGCAAGCGATTGGCAAGGGCGGGGCCCTGGGCCCTGTTAGGAGGGTGGTCTTTATCTCGTGGGCAATGGAAAGCCGTTGGAGAAGTGACATGATCAGATTTACATTTTAAAAAGCTGCAGCGTAGAGAAGGCTTGGAGAGAGCCAGAGTGGGCACAGGGAGACTGTTGGGAGCCTGTCACGGCAGCGAGCGGGCCAGCTGTGGGCAGAGCACACTGGGGCATTCCCCCAGTGGGAGCCAGCAAGTCAGTTTTCAGGGTGTGCTTCGGAGACGCACGCGGCCTCCCTGGCATCTCTCACTTGAACATGGAAAGTCTGTGGTTCAAGGTAGGCAGTGGCCACGAGAGGACCTGTGCAGGTCCAGATCTCAAGAGAGGCGGACGAGCCTCGCGTGACTCCACAGATGGCTCTGCAGCCGCTCCTGAGTCTTTGGGGGCACAGAGGACTGCAGGGTCACAGGCAGGCCCCAGGGCCTCACTCTTCCTAGGCTTTTTTTTTTTTTTTAAGATTTATTTTACTTGAAAGTCACAGTTACACATAGGGATAGGAGAGAGAGAGAGATCTTCCAGCCACTGGTTCACTCCCCAGATGGCCACAACGGACAGAGAGGCGCCAATTCGAAGCCAGGAGCCAGGAGCTTCTTCTAGGTCTCCCAGGGGCCCAAGGATGTGGGTCATCTTCCTCTGCTTCCTCAGGCCATAGCAAAGAGCTACATTGGAAGTGGAGCAGCAGGGTCTCGAACCGGCGCCCGTATGGGATGCCGGCACTGCAGGCAGCGGCTTTACCCGCTGTGCCACAGCACCGGCCACTAGTCTTTCAAAGTCAGTGGGACAGGAAAGGGGCAGGGCATGGCCAGATCTACGTTTCGGAGACCATTCTGGAAGGAGGTAGAGTGACATTAGAAGGTTTGAAGGAATGCAGGTGAGGTCAGGGCATGAGCCAAAGCAAGGGGTTGATAATGAGGTGCAGGGGAGTGGAGTGGGGGTGCTTGGGAGATGGACAACTTGGGGAGATTACCTACTGGGGCAGGAGACTCGGGAAAGAGAACCAGGATGAGGAAGAAGACAGCTGACTTTAGTTGGGGCTGACTTTGAGGCACCTCTGGGGCCTCCAGGCGGAAACGGGGGCGCTGGCCGGCTGGACCAGGCTCCAGGGAGGCTGGGAGTGAGGTAGGACGGTGCGCATGTGAGCGCCTGCAAGCCCAGGATGAGGGAACGAGGCCCAGGCTTGGAAGTCCCGTAAAGAGATAGGTGAGCGACGCATGGGGCACCAGGCTGAGGAGGCTGAAAGGGAGCCATCAGAAGGACGAGAGGGGCCCGGGGGCAGGTGAGCCCCCAACCCCAAGGAAGCTCAAGTCTTACAATCATTTGGTGCAGTGACAGACACCACTCGGGGTACCTGTATCCCGTATCCGAGAGCCCACGTTCATGAGCCAGCTTCACTTCTGACCCCAGCGTCCTACCCATGCACACCTTGGGAGGCAGCTACTTGGGTTCCTGCCACCCAGGTGGGAGACCCAGATGGAGTTCCGGTGCCCACTTCCGCTTGGCCCAGCCCTGGCTGTTGCAGGCATTTAGGGTGTGAACCAGTACACGGGAGACATCGCTGTCTTGCAGATAAAATGAAAAGAAGTTAGACCAGGGTTTACAATTAAGTAAGTAAGTGACTAGGGTGTGGACCGTATCATCGGGCCCCAGGAGGGGCTGGAAGATAAGGGAGGTCTGTCGGCCTTGACAGTTAGGTCATCGTGGGTGACCTGAGCTGTTGCAGTTGAGTGGTTCAGCCTGAAGCCGAATTGTAAAGGGTGCGGGGGTGCGGGGAGGGGAGGCCCGCAGCCAGGCTTCTGGAAGGAGACACTGTCCGTGCTGGAAAGGAGGGGGCCGGGACGCATGGTGTCCGCTGGCACGGCAGTCCTACTGTGTGCAGGCTGTAGGCGTAGCACGTTGCCACTCGTTTTCTCATCCAGTCCTGCTGATGTTCCTGCGAGTCCCACTTCGCAAAGAGGACTCTGGGGGTTAGTGAGATGCGGGAACAAGCTCAGGACCCCCCTGCCGGGTGTCAGAGAGACAGCAGGAGAGTGCGGGACTGACAGTGAGGCAGGAGCAGGTTTCCGGACTGAAGGGGAGTGGGCAGGTAGATGGGCCAGGGAGAGAGGGGTCTGCACCAGCGGGGCGCGCCTGGGGCCCCCGGGGAGCCGCGAGCTCTTATGCCTCAGCCGCCTGCTTTTGCCCTGTGCAGCAAGAATGTGGCGGGGTCAGGATGGAAGCTGACGGAGCCTGCCGGAAACAGCAGCCCTGCTGAAGCTGGGGCTTGGGGTAGAAGAGAGAAGGCCACCGCTTGGTCCCTAGGGTGGAGGGCATGAGGGGGAGAGAGAGAGTTCGTCTCGGGAGGGTGATGGGCTGGTGGGGTTGAGTGGCCCCGGCTCCCAGGCCGTACACGGTCAGTGAGATCATTTGGTCTGGTTCCGCCGAGAGAGCTGCAGGTGAATGTATAGCGGACCAGTTTTAAGTTGATGATTTTGTCTGGCCTGTATGCAGATGGCCCTTGAGAGGAAAGCAGTCCCCCACTGCTGTGGGTGCAGTGGGCTGACCCGAGAGGCGGGTCTGGACGTGTGGCCGGAGGGTCAGGGTCAAGTGTGAGTCCAGGGCAGGGCCACTCAGGTTGACAAGGTCAGGTGTGTCTGGGGAGGGGCGGCTGAGGAGGAGTGAGGGTCAGTGGAGCTGGGGCATCCAGGTAAGCAGCCGCAAAGCAGAGTGGGAGAGGAAGAAAGAGTAAGGGAGATGCTGGGCCTTTGGAGAGAGAGCGCGGGCCGGGAGGCGCAGTGGCAGGAGCCTGCGGACGGGCAGGTCTCAGCCACCTCCCTAGGGTGAGGCTCCTGCAAACCCAGGGCTCGGGGAAGGTCCACTGAGCTTCTGTAATGGGAACTGGTTCCAGCCAGTTTCAGTAGGAAAAGGGATTTGTTGATAGTGCGTGGTCTGTGTGTGGAGCCCAAAGGCAGGGAGCCGACCTGTCGCCCGTCTTCCCTCCCTGGTGCGCGGGCCGCCCCTGTGGCTCCATTCCTGCACAGCTTCCGCCCCCAGACTGGCCGCACGCGTCCCGTCTACCATCCTCGCTCTGGGAAGCTTCGGGTGACCGTCTCAGTCATGTCACTTCCGGGTGGCCTTGGGAGGCGTGGGTCGCACAGCACAGGCTTCTGGGGCTGAGTGCGCCAGGGAGCAGTTTGTGGGGAAAGGGGGAGTCGTGTGTGTGGCCAGGCACCCGGCGCCGTCTCCTACGTGAAAGCATGGGTGGCTTTCCCTTAGGACAGTGAGCAGAGCGGGCTCTGTGTTTCCCAGACAGCCAGGGGGAGGGCATAGCTGCTGGGTCGGGAGGCTGGAGGGGGGACGGCCCCGAGGTTGGGGGGGAGACAGCCCTGAGGTGGCGGGGGCTGAGAAACCGGAGGGCCTGGCAGAGCACCAGGGGCCTCGCCAGCTTCTGAGTCGGGAGTACTGGGCAAGACCCCCGAGGGTATCCAGAGCCTAGGACATAGTAGGCTGAGGGCCTTGCTCAGGGTGCCGAGGTGGGCAGTGGGTGTTGAGCCAAGGACATGGGTCAGTGACTGCCTGCCTGGGCTGGCCCTGGCTCTGTGAGAGGCAGAGCTGCGTGTGAGGCCACCAAACCCACTGAGCCCTCGGCGCCCAGGCCAGCAGGCAAGCGCACGAACGGAGCCCAGGTACTTCCCCGTGCAGGCCGTGTCCTGTCACCGCCAAGCATATGACACGCAGGCAGTTCGTCTCCACGCCTCAGTTTCCTTGTCCGTGAGGGTGGAGTTCATGTGCAGTGCCCCCCGTTAGTGTGGGCAGAAGGGTTAAATGAGCTAATATGAGTAAAACCCCTGCATTAGCGCAAGGCACAAAATACCAGCTCCCACTGCTGCAGCCTTGTGGTTCCAAATGGAAGACTTCACCAGGGTCGGAGCAGGTCAGGCGTGGCATCACGGAGCAGGTGGCACCGAGCTGGGGGCTAACAGTGGTGTGCAAGCTTTCCCCTGGGTGAGGGGGCTTTTGAAACACCTGGGTACATTTCCCCAGGCCACCCATCCACCTTCGGTTCTCACCTTCAAGCTCAGCTTCTTTTATTATTATTTTTTAAGATATATTTATTTATTTGAAAGGTAGAGTTACAGAGAGGCAGAGACAGAAAGATCTCCCATCCACTGGTTCACTCCCCAAATGGCTGCAACGGCTGGAGCTGCACTGATCTGAAGCCAGGAGCCAGGAACTTCTTCCGGGTCTCCCATGCAGGTGCAGGGGCCCAGGCACTTGGACCATGCTCTGCTGCCCTCCTGGGCAATAGAAGAGAACTAGATTGGAAGTGGAGCAGCCAGGACTCAAGTTGACACCCATATGGGGTGCAGGCACTGCAGGTGGTAGCTTTACCTGCTTTGCCATATGCCAGCCCCTAGTTATTTTTTAGGTGTCTCTGACATTTGGATATTAAGAATCTCTACTCTTAGCCGGCGCCGTGGCTCTACAGGCTAATCATCCGCCTAGCGGCACCAGCACACCAGATTCTAGTCCCGGTCGGGGTACCGGATTCTATCCCGGTTGCCCCTCTTCCAGGCCAGCTCTCTGCTATGGCCCCGGAGTGCAGTGGAGGATGGCCCAAGTGCTTGGGCCCTGCACCCCATGGGAGACCAGGAGAAGCACCTGGCTCCTGCCTTCGGATCAGCGCAGTGTGCTGGCCGCAGCGCGCCGGCTGCGGCGGCCATTGGAGGGTGAACCAACGGCAAAAGGAAGACCTTTCTCTGTGTCTCTCTCTCATTGTCCACTCTGCCTGTCAAAAAGAATCTCTACTCTTTTTTTTTTTAAGGGTATGTTTATTGACTTGAAAGTTATAGAGAGAGATTCATCCATCCTCTGGTTCACTCCCTAGATGGCCATAACAGCCAGGGCTGGGCCAGGCCGAAGGCGGGAGCCTCTTCCAGGTCTCCCACGTGGGTAACAGGGATCCAAGCACTTGGCCCATCTTCCATGGATTCTCCCAGGCCATCAGGGAGCTGGATCGAAAGTGGAGCGGCAGTGACTTGAACCAGCATTCATAAAGGATGCTGGCGCCTCAGGGCTGAGCCACAGCGCCGACCCCCACACTTCTTCAGCGGACTCAGGCTGTGTCGCCTTCACCTCACTAACCTGAGACTGGCAGTCGTTGATGAAACAGCGCATATTTCAGTGCAGATCCGGCTAGCTGGACAGTGCCGCTGATAGCACTGGCCTGTGGGTGTGGTTAGATGTGCCTGCCACCCCAGCCTTGGTGGAGGCCAGAGCCCAAGCGCTGTGTGGGGCCCTCCCCGCCGGGGCTGGGCGCTGGTTGGGTGCAGTTGCCCTCGCTGGGGTGAGCCATGGGAGGACGCCGGCTTTTCCTCCCCTGACGCTTGCTGAGTGAGCAGGTGCAGAGTTCTGTCCTGCGCCGAGCGTGCGGTGAGAGGTGGTGTGTGCGGGAGGGCAGAGTGAGCCCCACCTGCTGCCTGGTGCCTCTGGCCGGCGAATCCCCCATGAGTCTGTGCTGCAAGCCCACCCTCCTCCCTTTCCCTGTGCTTCTTCCCAGGTCCCACTGAGCAGCCATCTCCCACTGTGCCCCAGCCTCTCCCGGAGCCACCAGCCGGGCCCCCGGCCTCCACCCTGCGCCCCGACGAGCGCCCCTCTTCTCCTATCCCGCTCCTGCCCCCACCCAAGAAACGCCGGAAAACCGTCTCCTTCTGCGCCGTGGAGGAGGTGCCAGCCCCAGAGCCTCCCCCGGCTGCCCCGCCGCAGGCCAGGTCTCCGGGCCCAGTCGCTCGCAAAGTGCCCCGGGGCGTGGAGCGGACCATTCGCAACCTGCCTCTGGACCACGCGTCCCTGGTCAAGAGCTGGCCCGAGGAGGTGTCCCGAGGGGGTCGGAACCGGGCTGGAGGCCGCGGCCGCTCCGCTGAGGAAGAGGAGGCTGAGCCGGGCACGGAAGTGGACCTGGCCGTGCTGGCCGACCTGGCCCTGACCCCAGCCCGGCGCGGGCTAGCTGCCCTGCCTCCTGGTGACGACTCGGAGGCCACAGAGACCTCGGACGAGGCGGACCGGCCCAGCCCCATGCTCAGCCACGTGCTCCTGGAACACAACTACGCCCTGGCTGTCAAGCCCGTGCCCGTCACGCCGGCGCCTCGGCCCCCGGAGCCCGTGCCCGCCCCTGCGGCCCTCTTCAGCTCCCCGGTGGACGAGGTTCTGGAGGCCCCCGAGGTGGTGGTGGCGGAGGCCGAGGAGCCCAAGCAGCAGCAGCAAGTGCAGCAGCCGCCAGAGGAGGCCGGGGAGGAGGAGGAGGAGGAAGAGGAGGAGGAGGAGGAGTCCTCGGAGAGCAGCAGCAGCAGCAGCAGCGACGGGGAGGGCGCTGGCCGCCGGCGCAGCCTCCGCTCCCACACCCGCCGCCGCCGGCCGCCCCTGCTGCCCCCGCCCCCGCCCCCGCCCCCGCCCTCCTTCGAGCCCCGCAGTGAGTTTGAGCAGATGACCATCCTGTATGACATTTGGAACTCGGGCCTGGACTTGGAGGACATGAGGTACCTGCGGCTCACGTACGAGCAGCTGCTACAGCAGACGAGCGGGGCCGACTGGCTCAACGACACCCACTGGGTCCAGCACACCAATATCCTAAGCCACGGTGGCCTCCCGGGGCTGGGGGGGTCGCTTCCTGCACCTGTACCTGCGCCTGTCTCCCTCCCCGTCTGTCCAGCGCGCTGTTCCGCTGTTCTGGGCTTGGCCCAGCGGGCTCTTCTGAGGCCACCACGCCTCTTCCCTCTGCCCCGTACCTCTTTTCTGCCTCCCAGAGTTTTCTGGGCAGAAGAGGCGGCCCCGAGGCTTCCTCTGGTGGCCTGGCTTCCCCCTGGGCCTGCCCGCGCCCGCTCTGGTCAGCCGCTCTGGCCATGGGCGGGACTGGGGTGCATGCAGGCAGGTGCGGGAGGCAGGGCTCAGCCAGCGAGGACCCGTTCCCTTCCTTAACACCCGGCACTCACCAATCTGAACACTCCGAAACGCAAGCGGCGGCCCCAGGACGGGCCCCGGGAGCACCAGACGGGCTCGGCCCGCAGTGAAGGCTACTACCCCATTAGCAAGAAGGAGAAAGACAAGTACCTGGACGTGTGCCCCGTCTCGGCCCGGCAGCTGGAAGGAGTGGACACTCAGGTGGGCCCCGCCCCCACCCCGCCCCTGCTGCCCCGCCCCTCCCTGTCCTCACCTCTCTGTCCCGCCCCTCCCAGGGGACTAACCGAGTGCTTTCTGAGCGCCGGTCCGAGCAGCGGCGGCTGCTGAGCGCCATCGGCACCTCAGCCATCGTGGACAGTGACCTGCTGAAGCTAAACCAGCTCAAGGTGAGGCGCGAGGCGTGGGGCCAGGACTCGCTTTGTCCAGGGAGGGCGGCGGGCAGCCAGGAGCTGGGCCACAGTGGCCTGCAGCAGCACCGTCTGCCTTCTGCCCTGCAGTTCCGGAAGAAGAAGCTGCGGTTTGGCCGGAGCCGGATCCACGAGTGGGGTCTGTTTGCCATGGAACCCATTGCCGCCGACGAGATGGTCATCGAATACGTGGGCCAGAACATCCGGCAGGTGAGGCTGCACACCTGGCCCGGCCCTGAGCTGATGGCAGCTGCTGGGGCTCACAGGAGCACCATTGCCTCACACCCTCCCAGCTCCGGGACTTCGCCTGTGAGCCCACCCCCCCACCCCTCCAGCTGACTGGCGGTTAGTAGCAGGTGCTAGTAAACATGTCCGCGGCCGGCAGGAAGCAGGACTGACGCTGGGAAGGGGCAGATGAGCCTCGAGTAAGTGACAGCAGGCCAGGGGTGCTGAGAGCAGTGGCACTGCAGCCAGGAGCTGAAAGCTGGCCGGGAAGGCTCTGGCCCGAGTGGGGGGGGGGGTGTGCCTCAGGCTGTGGGGCAGCGTGTGCAAAGGCCCTGAGGCAGGGCAGTCTTAGGAAGGAAAGGAGTGCCTGTGCCTGGTGGGAGAAACTCGGGCCAGCAGCAGTGACGTGGGGCTGCAGGGGGAGGTGCTGGGAGGCAGCGAGGGGTTCCCCAGCGCCTGAAAGCCATGTCAGGAAGTGTGGCCCAAGGGGAGGAGGCCGTCGGCTCCCTCCGGCTGCAGTGAGAGTAGTGGGAGCTGACACCACTGGGCGGGCCTTGTGGTGGCCACAGAGGTATCAGAGGAGGAGCCGTGAGCTGGCTGTGGAGGCCGAGGGCCGTAGATGAGGCCTCTCTCGGGGCGTTCCCGGTAGCCAGCAGGAGCGGGGAGGAGCCAGGGGAGCGCGCGGTGCCCGGGACATCTCGGGGGCACCGCCCAGCAGCTCCACTGAGGTGGATTTTGGCTGGAGAGGGTGTTTGGGAGGCGTCCCCGCCACTTGGCTGGCGGGAGAAGCCTGGAAGGGAGTGAGATCACCCGAGGAGAGCGGAGAGGGCTTGCCAGCCTGGCCCCCGGGAACTAGAGCACACCTTCCCGCCAGTGGGTGGGCCCTAACACAGCCCACCTGCTTTTTGCATTGGCCGGTGGTGGCCAGCAGGTGCCCGCTGTGGAGAGAGGGTCCTAGGAGCTGAGAGGAGGAGGGGTGGTCCGTGAAGTGGCTGCTGGCATTTCCGGAGCTGCCCCAGCCCCACGCAGCCGGGGTGCCACTGTGACCAGGCAGGTGCTCGGAGGAGCCAGCGGCTCCCCTGCCCGGGGCACAGAGCAGGTTTCCCTAGCGGGATGGCAGCCAGAGGGCGAGGATGGAGGGCTCCCGGAAGCCAAGGCAAGTCGCCACCTCGGGGCTGTGGGAGCGGGAGGCGGCGGCGCTGCGGCCCCTGGCCCGGCCGGTGTGGAGCCCGGGGCGGTAGCTGGTAGACGACCCCCGGAGGGGCCGGCAGGAGGCTGAGGGCGCAGGCGCCTGACCCCACCCCGCGCCCCGTCCCGTCGCAGATGGTGGCCGACATGCGGGAGAAGCGCTACGTGCAGGAGGGCATCGGCAGCAGCTACCTGTTCCGCGTGGACCACGACACCATCATCGACGCCACCAAGTGCGGCAACCTGGCGCGCTTCATCAACCACTGCTGCACGGTACGCGGGGAGCCGGGCCGCGGGGGGCGGGCGGGGCGCCGGGCCGCGGCTCACTGTGCCCGTCCCGCAGCCCAACTGCTACGCCAAGGTGATCACCATCGAGGCGCAGAAGAAGATCGTCATCTACTCGAAGCAGCCCATCGGCGTGGATGAGGAGATCACCTACGACTACAAGTTCCCGCTGGAGGACACCAAGATCCCGTGTCTGTGCGGCACCGACAGCTGCCGGGGCTCCCTCAACTGAGGTGGGCCAGGCCCATGCCCACACCCCCTATTTATAACCCCTGGTGCCCTGAGCTCCCGCACCCCCAGCCTTAGCGGGCCCGGCAGGGCCCACGTGCCCCCCCTTCTCCCGAGTGCGGGGCTCGGGGGGCCATGAGCCCAGCGAGGAAGCCTCAGTCCCCGGGCAGCTCTGCCCCCCCGACCCCCAAGCCCCCCTCCCCGTCCCCCCATTTTGTTTCTTTGCGGAGAAGAAGCTGTAAATGTTTCGTAGCTGCCAGCAGCTGTTTCCTGTGGAAACCTGGGGTGCCGGCCTGTACAGATCCTGTTCTTGGGGGCTGCCCAGCCCTCCTGCTTTGTGTTCATGGGGACTTCCCCTCATGCCCTGCACGCACCCCTCCCCGGTTTAGGGGTCTCTAGGGGCAGTGGCCATGTTCTCCCCCGGGGGCCCTGCGCCCCCAGTCCTGGGGACTCCGTGCCTGGAACCCTGCCTCATCTGTTCCTGCCAGCCCCTGCGGGCCACGCCCCCACACCCTGCTGTCCTGGAGGCTCCCGCCGAGCCCGGCCAGGACGGTGGGCGAGGTGGGTGGGCCCTTCGTGCTGGGCTGGACTGTATATATGTTAATAGCGCAAACCCAACGCCACATTTTTATAATTGTGATTAAACTTTATTGTAAAAAAGTGCTTGGTCAGTATCTTTGGGGAAGAGTAGGGTGGGCTGGGGTTGAGGACAGAGGGTGGGGCCGGATGAGAGGCCAAGCGGGGTTGGGGGGAGCTCTCGGTTCAGGCAAGGGGGCAGACCTGCAGAGCCAGCTGCCGTGGCTTAGGACCACCTCACCGGCTGCCACCCCGTGCCAGGAATCCCCCGCCAGGGCCAGCCAGAGTGGGGCCAAGGTCAGGCCTCCTTTCTCTTCCCAGAAGCACAGCTGCTGCTAGGCCTCTGGCCTCCTGGGAAATCCAGCAGGCGGGGAAGGCTGAGGTCAGGCCCTGGGAATGAGGTCACCCTGCTGGCGCCATCCCGAGGCCCCCCAAAGCCCTCAGCGCCCACTCAGCAGGTCCTGGCCCCTCCATCCCTTCTCCCCAAGTTCTCTGCAGGATCCAAATGCCAGCGGAGCACCAAGTGGCCACCAGGGGGTGCCCTGTGGCAAGTGTGCAGGGTGGGAGGTGGAGGGGGTGGAGGCTGAGCTGCTCTCCGTTCCTGGAATGGGCCTGGAGGGAGGAGGAGGAGGAGGAGGAGCAAGCGGAAGGAAGACGGTATGAGGTTGGCCGGCCAGCTCATCTGGTGGCCAGTTTGGGCTCCCCGGGACAGTGGCCGCAGGTAGGTGGGGGTGGGTGGAGGGGGGCAGCCCAAGGCCCCGGCAGCCCGGCCCCTCCCACCTTCCATACCCTTCCCTGCCTGCCTCCCCACCCTCCTGATCTTGCCCCCCTAAACCTTTCCCCAACCCCCCTCAAACCCTGGCCCCCACCCCTCTCAGCACCTCCGCAGCTGGCAGGCTCCGAGGACAGGTGACCCGGCTGCCGCGCCCTCAGCTGAACGGCATCTGAAAGCAGGTCTGCCCCTCCGCCCACCCCACCCACTTGCCCTCCAGTCCACCGGGCCAGCAGGCTCCTCCTGGTGTCACCAGCGGCCCCGGGCAGGTTGCAGCAGGCAGCACAAGTGAGCCGGGGACATGGAAGAGTCTGCCCAGGCCCAGAAGCTGGTGTACCTGGTCACAGGTGGCTGTGGCTTCCTGGGGGGACACGTGGTACGAATGCTGTTGGAGCGGGAGCCTCGGCTCCGTGAGCTGCGGGTCTTTGACCGACACCTGAGCCCCTGGCTGGAGGAGCTGAAGACAGGTGATTGGGGGGGGGGGAGGGGGGAGGGAGTAGACTCCCCAGGGAGGCTCCTCCCTCCTTGGTGGAAAGCATGAGCCCTGTTTATATTCTGTAGTCCACATGGATGGGACGAGTGAGTCACACAGCGAACATGTGGCTTCCAAGGGTGTAGGCTGAACTCAGCGGCTGGCGGGGGCCCCCGCCCTCATTGGCCCTCTGGCCTCCCCCGGTCCCCACCAGGGCCTGTGCAGGTGACTGCCATCCAGGGGGATGTGACCCAGGCCCACGAGGTAGCAGCCGCTGTCGCCGGAGCCCATGTGGTCATCCACACAGCCGGGCTGGTGGACGTGTTTGGGAGAGCCAGTCCCCAGGCCATCCATGAGGTCAACGTGCAGGGTACGGCGGCCTGATCTTGTCTGTTTGTTCACCTCCCTCTGACCTTGACCTGGGATTCTGCTGGGACAACCTGTGACCAATGTTCCATGGATGACTGCTCACTCACTCCTGGCCCAGCTTCATGGGACCTGTTGTGGGTCGTGTTCCCCCGCCCCACCCCTGCTCCGCTGGTCCTGGGATGGGAAGGGAAAGCTGCTGAGAGGGAAGAAGCCCCAGCTTGGATACAACCCCCTCAACCTCCCCCAGGCACGCAGAACGTGATCGAAGCTTGTGTGCAGGCTGGGACGCAGTTCCTGGTCTATACGAGCAGCATGGAGGTCGTGGGTCCTAACGCCAAAGGCCACCCCTTCTACAGGTGAGCTGAGGTCCCCGCGAACCTTCCAGAAGTCCATCTCCCCCTCGGCATTGAGTCTTCCCTCTCCCCTCTGCAGGGGCAACGAGGACACCCCATATGAGGCCGTGCACAAGCACCCCTACCCGTGCAGCAAGGCCCTCGCCGAGCGACTGGTCTTGGAGGCCAATGGCAGGAAGGTGGGATTGCGGGAGTGAGATGCAGTGATGGGGTTGCCAGGCAGAGGCAGGGCCCGGCCTGGGACCCGCGTCCCTGCTATCACCAGCCCGAGGAGGCCCGTGGGGCAGAGGGAAAGCCGCTGGCTCCACGTCCTTAGCAGAGTCTGCCTTGTGCCACCAGGTCCGTGGAGGGCTGCCCCTGGTGACGTGTGCCCTGCGTCCCACGGGCATCTATGGTGAAGGCCACCAGATCATGAGGGACTTCTACCGCCAGGGCTCGCGCCTGGGGGGCCGGCTGTTCCGGGCCATCCCAGCGTCTGTGGAGCACGGCCGGGTCTACGTGGGTGAGGAGCGGGCCGGGCTGGGGAGGCCAAGATCAGGCGGTGGGGATGCTGTGCTTACCCCAGTTCGCAAGGACGGTGTACACGCGAGCAAGTGGGCATCCCGGCTCTAGCCTCTCACCAGGCTGCAAGGGCCGGGTAGGGTCGGGCGGGGCAGGGCGAGGCAGGAGCCCCAATAGGGAGTGGCTTGTGCACTGGCTGGCCCAGGAGTGCACCTGCCTGGGTGCAGGGGTGCTCAGCGCCACGTGTTCCCCCCTCACCACCGCCGCAGGCAACGTGGCCTGGATGCACGTGCTGGTGGCCCGGGAGCTGCAGCAGCGAGCGGCGCTCCTGGGCGGCCAGGTGTATTTCTGCTACGACAAGTCACCCTACAAGAGCTACGAAGACTTCAACATGGAGTTCCTGGGCCCCTGTGGACTGCGGCTGGTGGGCTCCCGCCCGCTGCTGCCCTACTGGCTGCTGGTCTTCCTGGCGGCCCTCAACGCCCTGCTGCAGTGGCTGCTGCGGCCGCTGCTGCTCTACGCACCCCTGCTGAACCCCTACACGCTGGCCGTGGCCAACACCACCTTCACCGTCAGCACCGACAAGGCGCGGCGCCACTTCGGCTACGAGCCCCTGTTCTCCTGGGAGGACAGCCGGACCCGCACCATTCTTTGGGTGCAGGCCATGGGGGAGGGCTCTGCCCACTGACGTCAGGCCTGGGGGTCTGGAGGCCCTCCCGGCACATCCACAGAGGCCTAGAAGGGATGGGACCATGGGTGGCCTGGCGGCTCTGGCGCTGAGTCCGTGGCTTTGTTCTGAGACCCCACGCTCTAAGGCAGGGCGTGGGGACAGGCACGTCTTCATTCTCAACCTCTAGGCCAACTGGCGAAGGGCCGAGTCCCCGATGTCCTCCACTCCCCTCTCTGGCTTCCCAAGCAGGAGGCCACGGAACCGCCCCAGGCCCAGCTGCGGCTGATCGCAACCTGCAGGCCCAAGGTCGGAGTGAAGCGGCCTCTCTGTCTCTCCTCCCACCACCAGTCCCTCCTGGGGCGGTTGGAGTTGCAGGATTTTCAAACATGTGTCACCTGTACACAGTCATCATTTAATTCCCGTCAGCCAGGCTGAAGACTTGAGTGTATTTTCAACTTCTCTCTCCACCCGGACTCCCGGGGCCTGCTGTAGCCCAGGAAAGCTGTCCCTGCCGGAGCCCTGAATTAAAACCCTTCTCCGAGCCTGCGTCGTGGAGTCTGTCCAGCTCCCCAGCCTGCTCTGCGTCTGGCCCTCTGCACGGCGACTGTCCCCCGCCCCAGCCCCCAGCGCAGGGACAGAAGCAGTGAGCACACGGCACGCCCGCTGTTGGATTGGTTGCTATTTCTCCCGTCCCACAGGGCCCGACCCGGCCCGGGGGGTTGGGGGTGGGGACGCTCTGCGGACAGGACATGCAGGGCCGGGGGTGGGGGCAGAAGTTGTCTCTGTTTGATCCATTTGCAACTTGGTCACCAATAGAGAGAAATGGGACTCAGGGCTAACAGGAGAGGGTGGCCTGGCTCTGGGCCCCCCAGCCAGGCCCCAGGAGTCCTGTCCCCCTCTGGGGAGGGGAGGGAGAGCGCTCTAGAAACCAACGGAGAAACGGAGAAGGGGGGGGCAAGGGCTCATGTCAGCAAACACGGCTACGTCACGTGACACGCCAGCGACACAGAAACACACGCCAACGCACACGGCTGCACAGCGGGCAGGGAGGAGGGGGCAGGGCGGGGAGGAGGGAGCCCATCTTGTCCTCTGCGGGGCGGGCGGGGGAGGACAGGGTGAATGCATAGAACACGTCGTGTTGTACACGCTCAAGGCGTGGCAAGAGCGTGTGTCGCCCCACGGGCACATGGGATGGACACGCACTGTGCTTCGTGAGAGGCGGGGACAGGGAGTCCGGGGGAGGGGGAGCACTGAGGCCCGGGCCTCGGACCACCCACGGGGCACCCATGGGCTTGGTGGCTGTAGGTGCGTGGGGAACAGGGAGCACACACTTGTCCGAGAACATGCAAAAGACACCAGCCCTCAGGAGACACTCTGGGCCCCAACCGGCAGCCAGGTAAACACAGCCCGAGACCTGTGGGCTTCGCAGCACATTGGGGCCACAGCACCTCACCCCCAGGGCCCCCTAGTCCGTTTGAGACCCAGAGATATGGGCAGTGTGGGCCTAACGCCACCCTCGGAGCCAGGAGCAGAGCTCCAGGGCCGTGGCTCCACTCTTCTGGTGCTGGCCCCTGGGCTGCGGGACTTCCGGAAACACCTGCGCTGAAAGGGAGGGGTGGGGAGGGAGAGGAGGTTCCTGGCTGGATGCTGGGGCCTGCTCTCACATCAGCAAAGCAGCCTGGGATGGGGGCTGGAGGCTACGGTCAGGCTCTGCGCCCACTTCCTGTCCTGCAGAAGGGCATTCTGGGAATGGACAGGCAGGTCCAGTGTGGACAGGCGGCCACACTGACACGCACACAGATCAGGGCAGGCAGCCAGGCAGGGAAGGGGTTGGCTGTCTAAGCGGGGACGGGATTTGCATGGTCACTCACTCACCTGCACTCTCTCCACACGCACACACACACCTGCGTGCCGACCCCAGGGCAGGCCACACACAGCCATGTGTTCAACCACCATGTGCGGGGCTATGGGGGGCTTCCCTTCTGCCATGCACCTGTCACCTGCCACCAAACGCACAAACCCGGCCCACTGTCACCTACACACCCCCGGAGCTGCTGGCCCCTGCTCTCCACCAGAAGAACCCCAGGCCCGTTTCCCACCCTCGAACTCATGCTGGCGTGGGGAGCAGCCCTTTTGCAGATACTAGTGCAGGAGAGGTATCCAAGAGGCCGAGTCCCAGGTCCCAGGCCTCCCTGAATGGCAGCTGTCACCCTGGCCACTCCAGCCACAAACCCAAGTTCCCCAAAGCTCAGGGCATCCGACGGGCCACGAGGACAAACACTGGCCTATGCTGCGTCCAAGGTGAGTGAGTGGGAGGCAGGAAACAGGGCCCTGGTTTTCTGCCTGTCTGAGGCAGCCCTCGGCACCTCGCCACATCAGTGACACCCTGCAAACGAGCCTTCCAGGAAGCATGCCCACCCGGTGCAGGGGCCATGTGCGTGCGCCAGGGTGCGGCCACCTTTCTAGGGCTCTGCTCGGCCTGGACACTCGTGAGCACTGTGCAACACTCCAGTTCTCAGGGGGCTCAAAACACCCTGCGGCGGAGAGACAGCGATAAGGATCTGGGCTTGTGCACACAGAAGCCTGGTGTGCCAGCTGCCCGGTGTTGATGTAGCAATGTGTGTGTGTGTGTGTGTGGCCAAGTCCTTGGTAGTAGCGCATCTCACAACAAACCTGCACGGGGCTCCTGGCCTTAATGATAAACACGCCTGTGTCGATAACACAGGGCGCAGACATACACTGTAGGAAGCCCCTAGACAGATGCACACACACACACACATACAGTCCTACATCGTGTGGGCTGCCTGCCGTGGCCTAGGTATCAGGGCCCGCCCAGGGGACAGCACACATGGCGGGGGTGGGGGGGGGGTGGGAGGAGGGGCCAGCAGGCACCACAGTCGCATTGGGTTCAAGCACTCCAACACAAAACGCCATGTACACGAGTTGTGTGTCCGTGCACACGTGCTCACACACACAACCACAGACACTCACAGAAGACAGAGCTGGGTGTGGTGGGCTGTTGGGTTATACTCAGCCACAGTCCCCACAACAACCCAGGAGAAGGTTGGGGGAGGTGGAGACCACACGCAGACTAGGTGGGGGGGGACGGGAGGGGCGGACGGGGAGGGGGTGCTTACACACATCTGCACATGTACACACACACACACACGCTGGGGCATCCACACGTCTCGAGCATGTGCCGGCGGCATGCATGTTAATGTGCATGTATAATCACGCCTGCTGCGATCTACGTGCGGGGGCGGGGAGGGGGGCGGACCGTGGCAGGTGAGGCCCAGGGACTCCAGGGGCTGCCGTGGGAGTGAGGAGGGGGTGGGGCCGCCAGGGGTCTGTTTCGAGGGTGAGCCTGGAGCGGGGGTGGGTGTGGGGACGGAGTGGAAGGGGGTATTGCTCCCGATGTGGTGGGGGAGGGGCGTGGGAGAATCAGGGTGGGAGGGGCCTACAAGCCCAGCGTCCCCCCAATAGATGACGCCAAGACCACGCCCAGCACCACACAGCAAATGATGATCATGATTTTCTTCTGCAGCCAGAAAGCGCAGCGAGACAGAGTAACAGGGAGCGAGAGAGAGACAAACCGACAGACAGACAGACAGACAGGGGTGGGGTGGCAGTGGGGGAGGAGGGTTCGAGAGAAAGAGAGGAGAGAAAACAGAAATAGGAAGAGGTCAGAGCCAGAGATAAGGCTTTCTCGCCCGATTTCAACACTGGCCGGAGGAGCCCAGCCCCACCCACCAGGCTCCCGGCCTCCCCCTCCCTCGGGGGGCCACCTGCCCGGGCTCACCCTCCGCGCCTTGCTCTGATATTTCACAGCCTTCTTGGTATCGGACACAGCCCGTTCCACATAGTCCACGGAATGTTCCACGTTGTACTCGATGCGGTCGATCATCTCGCCCTGGGGACAGAGAGAGGTGCAGAGGGAGGAGCAGTGGGGGGCTGGGCAGGAGGCGGGCCATGGGGCGCCCTGGGGGGTCCCCCAGCTGGTACCTGGCTCTCCACGAGCATGGCCATGTCCACAAACATATCATGCAGCTCACGGATGCTGGTTTCCAGTTTGATGATCTCGTTGTGCCTCGTCTCGATCTCGTTCAGCGCCTGCTTCGTCATCTGCGAGTCCATTTTGATCTGGGGGTGGAGGAGAGGGAGAGCGGAGGTGTGATCGCCCCTTTGCAGACACAAGACTCTGAAGCCAGAGGACCTGGGTTCAAATCCGGGTGTCAGCTCCTTGCTGTAACCTCGGGGAGATGGGTCTCCCCAGCTGGTGCCCACTGCCCGGGGTTGATGTGAAAACCGAGGGAGCCATTGCGGCCATCGGTGACAACAGTGTTTAAAAGTACCAGAGGGGGAGGTGTTTGGAGGCACCTCACACGCTCTGGGACTTGCATGCCTGCATCTCCTATCAGAGCGCCTGGAGTCCAGCACGGTTCTTCTTCTGGTTTCAGTTTCCTGTAAATGCGCGCCCTGGGAGGCAGACCCGGGATGGCTCAAGTTCTCAGGTCCCCGCCACCCACACGGGAGATCCCGATTGAGATCTGGGTTCCTGGCTTCGGCCGACAGGCATGTGGGGGGGTGGACAAGCAGATCCATCCCCCTGCACTGCACCCTCGAAAATAAAATAAAATACAGGGAATTAAAAAAATACAGGGAATAAAACAGGAGTCCACCACCTGGCCCCAGGGCCAGGGAAACCCAGGGAAGAGAGAGACTCAAAGGCACACAGGGCGTGGAAGGGGACACAGCACGCAGAGGAGCTCCCCGGGCAGACAGTGCAGGGATGCACGGGGAAATAAAACAGAGACTCGAACCCACGATCAGAGCTCGTCCCCCCACAGCCCCTCCCCCCCGCTCAGTGTTCAGGCCAGGGCTCCCCACTTTCTTTCACTCCAGTGGTCACAGCCTGCCCCTCCCCACACTCTGCCCTTATCGCCTCCCTGCTCATCCCATAGCTGCCCAGCAGCGGCTCTCCTCTCCTTGTCTTTGCTCTGTCTGTTCCTTTCGCCTCAAATGCCTTTCCACCATCTTCCCATGTCTCCAAAACCCTTTGTCCCTCAAAGTGCAGCTCAGTGACACCTCCCCCAGGAAGTCTTCCCTGACTGCAGCATCAGTCACCCTCAGCTACCATGAGCAGGTGCACCATCCTCAGCCAAGGTCCCCATCACCTTGCATTGTAATGGTGGGTTTCCATGGCAACGATGGTGGGTGGACTGGCCAAGGCCAGCTCTTGTCCACTTGGAACCACCCAGCATATGTCCTTCCATTCTCGCATAGATGACAAACACAGGTATCCCAGGGTAGAGCTGTCTGGGGGGCCTCGGGCCAAGAGGCCGGCAATCAGCTCACTCCAGGCTAATTCCACAAAGATCTGTTTTTCCACCTAACACTGCTGGACCATCACCACACCAACTGGAAAACTGGGCCAGAAGCTTTAACCAGAGCCATCTGGCCATTCGAAACCGAGAGACAGGGACCGGGCAGGCCAGAGTCAAAGTCCACGGAGGAAGAAGAACTAGGGTTAGGGAAAGGCCCCTCCCTCCCCATATAAAAAGGGCAGGTACAGGGTGCAAAACCTGAACAAAACTAAAACTGGGTTTTTCAAAGAAAATCTTCAAAATGAGTCACACACAGCGACAGGACGTGCGCCAGCAGGGGCGCGCATGCGCAGTGTCACCCCGCAAGAGCTCTGACCGACCAGGGAACCGGACTCCGGCTGCAAATCCTGCCTCTGTCCCGGTCCCTCGGGCTCAGTGCTCCTCATCTGTGAAATGGGCCACCCTCGCAGCGCTGTGGTGAGCAGCACGTCCCGGGCCTGGCACGCCACGCGGGGCCATCTTTAGGGAGGTGCCTTCCTGCCCTGCCTGCGTGGAATTCCCCACTTCCTCAGGCAGACTCTGGGCGCCTGAACTTCCACAGCGGACTTGGGCCCTTGGTCCAGCCTAGGCCAGGAGAGGGGAGGCCAGGGCTTTCCCAACCCGCCCGGCCCTGCCCAAGGCTCACGTCATCCGTGAAGATGGCCAGCTTCCCGCTCTCCAGCATGTCTTCCAGTTCTTCATTGGTTGTGGTCCTTCCGGCTGCGGGGAGAAGGGGCTGCTCAGCACTGCGCCGGCCTGGGGGCCCGCAGCGGAGGGAGCCCACCCTCCCCGGAGGCCTTAGGCCAGGAGCTCCCTCCACAGGAGTGGGGAGGGCCTGGAAAGGGGCTGGGGGGCGTGGGGGGAGGCACGCACTGATCTCCAGCTGCCGCTGGATCCGGTCCTTGCAGCGGTCCCGGTACTTGGACTGGGTCGCGTTATATTCGGTCATTACCTCCACGAACTTCCGGGAGAGTGTGGAGTGCTGGGGTGGCGGAGACACATCAGGGAGACAGAGAGCAAGGCAGGTGCGTGGGGAGGCACTGAGCGGACGGGCTGGATTGATTTATCAATGACCCCCTCTCCACCGTGGGCCGCGACCCCAACCCCCCACAAGTTCACAACCACAGGCCCCACACACACACACACACACACCCCGTGCCTCCATACTACAACCAAACCACCAAGGCACCCAGCAGTCAGGGTCCCACCCACTATAGCCCCGCCCAGGGCACGCCCCCGCGCCTTGCTGCGTTCTGGTTCGCTCCGCTCCCGCCAGGGCTCCGCCCAGGCCCGGTCCCAGCCCCGCCCCTGCCCGGCAGCCGCCTCGTTACCTGGGTCTTGCGGATGCGCAGGTCCGCGGAGGAACGGTTCAGCCCCTCCTCCTGTTCAATGCTTTGCTCAATCGCTGTGGGACAGAGGGCGTGAGACTCAGGCATATGGGGTGGGGGTCTGGGGAGTAAGAGGAGTCGACGCCCCCAGACCCCTATGTGGGGAACTCGCCACTTCCTACAGCCTCTGGACAGCGGGATTTTTTTTTTCGGGTGGAAGGCAGGCACTTGCAGGTGGGTCAGATCTAGGGACCACCTTTCCCCCGGAGAATTCTAGGGTGAACAGATGGACGTCCCCATAGAAAAGAAAAGGAAACAAAACAACCAGCCCTGCAAGGTGGTCGTGGAGGGGGGCGCGGAGGTTCCCCCTTCTAAAGGATGTTCTGAAAGAATGCACAGGTGAACTGGGATTCCCGCTTCTGGATGGTCAGGCCCTGCTGTCAGGCCCATTCAGACTTCCCACGGAGGAGCTGGTGCTAAGATCGACTGCGGGAACATCAGCAAACGCAGCAGGGATGAATCACCAGGCCCTCTCCCACCTCACCGGGCCTCCAGGCCTTCCTGAGAATGTCACGTCTCTGTTCTCTGGCAGCAGGAGAGGCACAGGGCTGGATGGCACTCCCAGGCTCCCCTGCCAGCAACAGCAGGCACCGTGACTGAGTGGCAGTGCCGGCTCTGGCCCGGCCGACCAGAGGAAACACACAGCATGCTGGGATCTGCTGGTCCAGACTGGGCCCTATGGCGGCTGGAGCCAAGGTTGGCAGGATTCCATCGATCTTACAATAATCTGGGGTATCAACCCTGTGTGGCCTGGACCCTGTGGCTCAGAGGGGCAAGACCCCTCGCTCAAGGTCACACCCAAAGAGCTCACACCCCCAGCTGGAAGAGGGTGGAGAAAATGAGACTCTCTTTTCTGGAGCTCTGGGTCGGTTTGTCTCAACCACGGCCACTGTTCCCGGCTCCTTTCTTGGTCTGTTCCTGAACCCCTGACCCCCAGAGCCTTCAGTTGCTCTGAACGCTGTTCAAGGTCAGAGCTCCACGGGCCCAGAGAAACTGTGGAGCCCAGGGGTTCTCAAAACTACGTTCCAGCAGGAACCGTGCTTCGGAGAAGGAACCTCAGGGGTGGGGTGGAGGCCAGGCCTCTGCACTGAGTCCAGCCCGAGCAACTCAGCTCCGTGGGCTTTTTATGTTAAGAAAATTTTATTTGGAGAAAAAGATTTTCCTGCTCCCCAATCCCCCAAATAAAGCCACTTTTGAAATTGCTTCCATTTTCCTCCTGCACTGGTGAGCCAGCTGAGAGGGAGAGGGCGGTAGGGGCCGGACTCCCGGGGCTGGCTCTGCGCTTCCTGTGCTCCCAGTGCAGGGCGCTTTGCATTCCAGCACATTCTCCTAAGCGCAGAGGGCTTGTTTTTCCAGATCAGCACCAGAGGCTCACATATGGCCTCCCCTTGAGTCCAGGAGAGCCTAGAGTTTCCATCCTCAGCTCCCTGGACCAAGGTCAGCGTTCTTGGGGCCAGGCATCTGATAAAGCTGCTTCCGCCCCAAAGGCCCGCGGTGTGCTGTGGCCGTGGCAGGTGCTTGGCGAGTGCTTCCCGACGCTGGATCACCGCGAGCAGACAAAACAGCCTCGCATCAGCACACAAGGAGGTTCCCCACCCACAATGCACTGGGGGAAGGTGGTTATTACCAGCACCCAAGTCCTTAAATTAGAGTGAATATGGCAGCATTTGGCAAGTCCCTCCTGTGAGCGTGCCAGCCCCTGATGGCAGCCACACGGTCCGATCTGTCCTGAGGCCAGAACATCAATTCGGAAGCATTTGCAGAGCCCACCTCCTGGGTACTCAGTGCTTAAACTGGGGGAGCCTGTTCAGGGGTGTGGGGGGGGGATGAGGACTGAACGGCTGCATTTTTCTGGTGGACCGTCCTGCTGGTGGACACAATTTGGATGCAAGCCTTCCTCTCCCTCATATGCCTGTCATGTACTTTTCTCCAAAGAATCTGGATCGAGGAGCGAGGCCTGGCTTTTGTGTCTTCTCACTGTTTTAGAGATCTGGAAGTACTCAGGTATTTCTGCTTTAAAAAAAAAAAAAAAAAAAAAAAAAAAAAAAAAAAAGGCCTGATTTGTCCAGGGGCGGGCCAAATTCTTTTGGTCCCTGGCTGTGGGATTGCACGCCTCACCTTTCAACTTGGACCGGACCTTGTTGGCCGTCTTCTTGATGTCTGCTGTGAGGTCCTCCAGCTCCTGTTTGGTCTCTGCAGGGAGAGCGAGGGGGGAGCGAGCAGTGTGGGTGGGACCCCAGACCCCTCTTCTGCTGCCCCCCACGGCCACCCAAGCTCAGCACTCACTCTCATCTGGGTTCGGGGCGGCCAGGATGGCGCTATGTTGCTTCTTCACCTGCTCCACATCCTCCGACAGTTTCTCAATGCAGCCCCGGATCTCTTCCACCTGGGGACAGAAAGGCAGCTCTACCAGCCAAGCAGCTTGGCCAGACAGGAGAAGCGCCAGAACCAGCCAGGGTGCAGGGAAGTGGGCCAGACCCAGCAGGAGGGTGATAAGAGATGGGTGCAGAGAAGGGAGAACAGGTGGAGGAAGTGGAGGAAGCTGGGGGCTGGGGGCTGGATTCTGGGTTAGAAGCATGGTGTGGGGGGGTTCATTACCTGTTCGAAGAACTCATCCATGAAGTGGTCCCGATCCACATGGACCACCTCTTCCTCATCATCACTGTCTTTCGCCTGGGAGGCAAAGGAAAGCTGAATGCATGGGCAGCCCCTGCCTGTCCCCAAAGCTGACCTCTCCCACCACACACACAGGGACGCTGGCTGCACGGGGCCCAGACCGGGGGTCTTGGGAGGGGTGCTATGCACAGGGGTGACAAGAGCACCCAGAGTCCACATGAACACTGGCTCCCAACAATCCAAAGGATCTTGGGAGGAACTAGCAAAAGGCCATCCTTTCGGGATGCACAGGCCCTGGAAAGGAACAAGTCAGGAAGGCTACTGTTGACCAACAGTGTGGACGGAGTTCAATATTTTAACAAGCAGCTAATGTCATCTTGCAGTAACTGGCCCGGGGCTATAAGGAGGGTTCTGGAAAGGAGCCTGTCCCAGAAGCCAGAACCTCCCTGCCATCCCACAGCTGTTCCTGCCCGGGACTCACTCTACTCCCCTTCTCTTCCCTCTCCTGCCCCCACCCAGCCAGCCACGTCCCCCTCTGCAAGGTCACTGCACTGCCAGCGGCAGGTGCCAAGCTGAGCAGGCAGGCTGAGGCCAGAGCAGGCAGCGCCTGACCTCTGGCTCCCTGTGCCGTCCTGCTCCCGCCCACTGCCCGCCGTGTCAGTGTGTGTGTGTGTGTGTGTGCGCACACACCCATGCTGTCATCCAGCCCCTTGCAGCTTCACCCCCGCTGATTCCTGCCTCCTTGGGTTTCCCAGCTGCTGCTCAGCCCTCCCAGGCAGGGCTCCGAGGAGACACAAAGGGATTCACCCGCCCACAGCGCTGCCACCCCCGACAGACAGACCCGGCGACACAGACAGAAGCGCTGACATGCGGAGCACACAGAAATAGGCCCCCGGCACCCACGCCGAGAGGTCTTGAGGAGCTGCTGTTCACCGCACCCAGGCCCACAGCAAGGGCACACGCTGGCACGTGCGCCACACAGACGGCCACAGCACCCTGGGGACATTTGGGAGGGCCCCAAGGACCTCCTCTCCCAGCCTCTCTGAGCCTGGGGTGTGCACACTGCAAGTGGGGCATGGCGGGGGCGGGGCTGCGTGCTCCTGATTGCCTGGGAAAGAGATCCGGGGAGGGGGGTTCACAATCCATGTCCCTCAAGGATCAGCCCCAACAGAGATTAGAAGCGGTGTTCACTCTGACTCCCAGCAAGCACCTGGCCCCAGCTCTGGCAGAATCCGACCCACAGGGCCTGAAGGAATTCAGCTCGGGCTCCAAACACAAGTGTCTACCTGTGAGTGAAGCCAGCTGGAATCGGAAGCGCACAGCCCAACAGGGCCTGAGCGGAACGCAGACAGAACCTGACGGAAGGCAGACAGGCTCAGACGGAGCTAGACAGAGCTCAGACAGCTCGGATCGAACCGAGACACAACCAGCTGGGACCCAGATGCCAGCCAAGCAGCCAAGAGGATTTGGGATCAGCAGAAGCCGGACCGCGCTGGGAGGAGCCCACACAGCCTGGAGTCGCTCCCAGGCCACCCCGGCTCCCTGCCCCTATCGGACTCCAGGGATTATTGCCATAGACATGGGGCCCACAGCGGGGCAGCAAATGAGTCCAGGCGTTTGTGGACAATCCCAAACTCCTGCCTGGAAAAGGCGGGGGTGTTGTGTGTGTGTGGTGCCTCGCCTTAGCCCCCAGCTGCTTCCCCAAGGAGGAAATCCTAATAGGACTTCCGGCTTCCCCAGCTGCCACCTGATTCAGGAGCACTCCCTCCTCCCTCGAGAGACCTGTGAGGACAACGGCCTCCTGTGACGTCCTCAGAACCCAGCTACCCCTCTGACGCCCCCTACCAACACAGCCCAAAGCCACTCCCACCCAGCCCCAGCCCAGGAGCCTGGGGGCTCTGTTCCCCACCCCACCCCGGGTCCTGGGGCTCCCACAGCCAACTCCTGAGCTGCCTCCCCAGAGCGTCCTGGGCCACCTGGTTCCTTGCCCTTGAGAGAGGAAGACCGGCAGAGAGCCCAGGTGCCTTCCATGACGTAATCACCACCCGGGAGGTGGGCGGTAGCTGTGTTCTGTCGTTTACAAAGGCGTCTGCTGCCCTAATCCCTTTTCATCCTCACGGCTGCAGCCTTGCAAGCAAAGCTGAGCAAACACCCACTGTCCCCACTCCACAGATGAGGGCAAAGGACAGCACAAGGCTGGCAGCCAGGGGCACCCGGGACACTGGACCTGGGCTCTCGTCCCCCGGCCACTCCCTTGGCCACCAGGTCAGCTCCTGCAAAGCCCCACTCCGGGTCAGGATCTGTGCCCTGAGAAACCAGGAACCTTTCGCCTAAGTCTTACATTCTTGCGAACTCATTGCATCTTTACTAAAACTTTGCAAGCAGGGGTGGGGGAGAGGGAGGTATAGAGGAAGGTGGCCCAGCACTGTGGCGCAGTGGGTAAAGCCACGGCCTACAACACCCAACATCCCATATGGGTGCCTGTTTGAGTCCCGGCTGCTCCACTTCTGAACCAGCTCCCTGCTAAAGCTCCTGGGAGAGCAGTGGAAGATGGTCTAAGTGCTTGGGCCACTGCACCCACGTGGGAGACCTGGAAAAAGCTCCTGGCTCCTGGCTCCTGGCTCCTGGCTTTGCCTGGCCCAGCCCTGGGAGTGAACCACAGGGTGGAAGATTTCTTTCTGCCTCTCCCTCCCTCTCTCTCTGTAACTTTTTCAAATAAATGAATAAATCTTTAAAAAAAAAAAAAAAAGCTTTCTAAGAGGGCCGGCATTGTGGGGCAGTGGGGTAAGCTGCCAGCATCCCATATAAGCACTGATTCCAGACTTGGCTGTTCACTTCTGATCCAGCTACCCACTAATGCATCTGGGAAAGCAACAGAAGATGGTCCAAGTGCTTGGGCCTCAGCCACCCACCTGGAGACCCAGAAGAAGCTCCTGGCTCCTGGCTTTGACCTGGCCCAACCCTGACCGTTGCGGACATTTGGGAAGTGAGCCAGCAGATGGAAGATCTCTCCCTCTCTGTCTCTGTGTAACGCTACTTTTCTTTTTTCTCTCTCTTTTTTAAAGATTTTATTTATTTAGTTGAGAGGTAGAGTTATAGACAATGAGAGGGACAGAGAGAGAAAGGTCTTTCATCTGCTGGTTCACTCTCCAGATGGCCACAACGGCCAATGCTGGGCCGATCTGAAGCCAGGAGCCAGGAGCTTCTTCCAGGGCTCCCACTAGGGTGCAGGGGCCCAAGGACTAGGGCCATCTTCAACTGCTTTCCCAGGCTATAGCAGAGAGCTGGATCGGAAGTGGAGCAGCCGGGACTCAAACTGGTGCCTATATGGGATCCTGGCCCCACAGGCAGAGGATTAACCTATTGTGCCACAGTGCTGTCCCCAATGCTGCCTTTCAAATAAATAAATAAATCTTAAAAAAAAAAAAAAAAAGAATCCACAGATGGAAGATCTCTCACTCTCTCTTTTACTCTCCATATCTTTCAAATAAATAAAACAAAATTTTTTTTTGACAGGCAGAGTGGACAGTCAGTGAGAGAGAGAGACAGAAAGGTCTTCCTTTTTTTTTTTTCCGTTGGTTCACCCTCCAATGGCCGCTAAGGCCGGCGCACTGTGCTGATCCGAAGCCAGGAGCCAGGTGCTTCTTCCTGGTCTCCCATGCGGGTGCAGGGCCCAAGGACCTGGCCCATCCTCCACTGCACTCCCGGGCCACAGCAGAGAGCTGGACTGGAAGAGGAGCAACCGGAATAGAATCCAGCGCCCCCACCGGTACTGGGTGTGCCGGCACCGCAGGCAGAGGATTAGCCTATTGAGCCGTGGCGCCGGCCAAAACAGTTTTTTGTAAGAATCTTTGAGCAGAGATCAGTGCAGTGGTTTAACGGGCTAAGCCTCCACCTGCAGTGCCAGCATCCAATATGGGCGCTGGTTCGAGTCTTGGCTGCTCCTCTTCTGATCCAGCTCTCTGCTAGGGCCTGGGAAAGCAGTAAAAGATGGCCCAAGTGCTTGGGCCCCTGCACCCACATGGGAGACCCGGAGGAGGCTCCTGGCTCTTGATCCGATCAGCTCCAGCCGTTGTGGCCATTTGGGGAGTGAACCAGTGGATGGGAGACCTCTCTCTCTGGAACTCTGGAACTCTATCTCTCAAATAAATAAAAATCTTTGGGGACAAAAAAATGCTTGGCCAACTTAGCTCCAATGATGAGGACATTTAGACAGTGCCTTACGATGTGTTGGGCACTGTGGTAGGCACCCTGAATGTATTTGACTCACTTAATTCTTACAGCAGCTGCTTGTGGTAGATACATTGATGGCCCCCTTTTACAGATGGGAAAACAAAGGCAGAGAGAGGCTAAGGCCCAGGGTGGGACCTGGCCCTAGGACCGTCTGCCATGAAACCTCAGGCGCTGTCTTGTCCATCTTGCTGACAGATGGCAGGTCCTTCTCTGCCTACCTGGCCCCAAAGAGCCCTTTCTAAATCCAGGTCCAAGGGGCCTCGGGCTGCAGCCAGGAAGCCAGGCCTCCCATTTGATTTGCTGTGGGACCCTAATATTCTCTCCTGGTACGAAAGACTTTTGAAATCCATGCATATGAGAGATTTTCAAACAGTTCATGGAAAATGTGTACTGTGAAAAAGTTATGGGGGCCAGTGCTATGGTGTAGTAGGTTAAGCCTCTACAGGGCTGGCATCCCATATGGGTGCCAGTTCGAGTCTCAGCTGTTCTACTTCCAATCCAGCTCTCTGCTGTGGCCTGGGAAAGCAGTAGAAGATGGCCCAAGTGCTTGGGCCCCTGCACCTGTGTGGGAGACCTGGAAGAAACTCCTGGCTCCTGGCTTCGAATCAGCCCAGCTTTGGCTGCTATGGCTATTTGGGGGGTGAACCAGCAGATGGAAAACCTCTCTCCCTCTATGTCTGTAACTCTGCCTCTCAAATAAATAAATACATGTTAAAAGAAAAAAAGAAAAAGCTATGCATGGACTTAAGGTTGTTTGTTTGTTTTTGTACCCAAATAAACTTATCTTTTAATTCCATTTTTCCATCCGAGCTCCTCTCTGGGCCTCCAGTCCCTCATCTGTGAAATGGGTATGCAGGTCAAACTGGTCAGCCAGGGCCCTCCCTGCTCTGAAGCGCACATGCTTGCTCACGAGCACAGGCTATGTGTCTGGAAGAAGTTCAGCCAGCTTGGAAGAAACCAGGCTGCAGGCACGAGGTTGCCTAGGAAAGACCAGCCCCTGGGCCCGATCCTGCAAGCTCCGGATGCCCCCTTCAAGCCTCAGTCTCCTCGCTTGTGAAATGAGGGAGATGATAACTTACAAACAGCTGACAGAGGGGAAGGGACTTCCAAAGGCTCATGAAAAAAGAATTAAACGCCAAGTTTATTTGCGTGCAAGCAAGCTTCCATCATCTCTGCATCACTTTTTCACAATATGCACTTCCCAGTACTCTTTTTTAAAGATTTATTTATGTGAAAGGCAGAGTTAGAGATTCAGAGGCAGTGAGAGAGAGAGAGAGAGAGAGAGAGAGAGAGAGAGAGAGAGAGAGAGAAAGGTCTTCCATGCACTGGTTCACTCCTCAAATGGTCTCAACGGCCAGAGTTGGCTCTATCCAAAGTCAGGAGCCAGGAGCTTCTTCCGGGTCTCCCACATGGGTGCAGGGGCCCAGGCACTTAGGCCCATCTTCTGCTGCTTTCCCAGACCACAGAAGAGAGCTCCATCGGAAGTGGAGCAGCTGGGACTCGAACCAGCACCCATATGGGATGCCGGCATTGCAAGCGGCAGCTTTACCCACTAAGCCACAGCGCTGGCCCCTGAGCACTTCTTAAAGACCTCTCAGATGCATGATTTCAAAATGTTTTTGAACCAAAACACGATTATATTTTATTATTTGAAAGGCAGAAAGAGAGAGAGGGAAGGAGGGAGGGAGGGAGAGAGAGAAAGAGAGAGAGACAGAGACAGAGAGAACACTACCATCCACTGGCACACACTCCAAATGCCCACAGTAGCCAGGGCTGGGCCAGGCTGAAGTCAGGAGCCTGGAACTCCGTTTGGGCCTTCCACGTGGGTGGCCGAGATCAAGTTTGTGAGCTGCCTCCCGGGATGTACGTTAGCAGAAATCTGGACTGGCCGGGACTCGAACCTACACCCTCTCCCGCACCCCAAGCAGCAGCTTAGCCACCACCACCAGCACACCAAACGCCTGTCCCAAGCTTCTCTTTGGATTCCGTTTCCTAAGAACCTTCGGGAGCACTCTCGTATGTACGGATTACGGGGAGGTGGGCCGTGTTACAAGGGCCTGGCGCTGCTCACAGCCACTCCGCATGGCAGGTGCGGAGACTCGGGCACAGGGAGACTAAGGCACTTGCCAAGATCAGACAGCTGACGGGGTGTGCGGCGGAGACAGGTGTGACAGTGGTGAGGCCTGCATTTGAACCCCCTCCCTCTGCTCCTCACCACGTGGGAGGATGAAAAGGGGGGGGGAGGGGGCTCCCTGGCCCCTTCCAGGATGGCTCTGGCAACCAGGGCATCAGATCCCAGCCCCAACCTCCAGGCCGCCCTCCTGGGGACCCCCTGTCCCACTGCAAAGTCCAGGTCTTCCATGGCAGAGACCCCAAAGGCCCTTGCCTGTGTGTGGAGCACGTGGTGAGGGTCGGGGTGGGGGTGCAGGGACAGCCAGGACAGAGCCGTAAGTGGAAAAGGGGCCAGGGCAACAGGACCAGAGAGCCACTAACCGGACAGGTGGCAGGGCACAGACTGGCAGCCAGAAACATCTCGGAGGGCGCGCGCATGTGTGTGCACACGAATACACGCGTGCTCCCCCGTGCTCTGCAGGGGCCATCTCGAAGCGGCAGTGAGTCCCCCCCCCCACCCCTCCTGTCCATCTGTCTCCCTGGCCTGGGCCTCTGCTCCCTCCCTCCCATGGTGCAGCCCAGCTCCCCCCCCCCCCCCTCTTCCCTGCCTTTCCCCACCTACTCCCTTCCTCATCCTGCCTCTGAGTCATTCATTCATCTAAGCTATGCTTTGTGCCAAGTCCTCTTCTGGGCGCTGCTGGGGACAAGCAAGGCAGACCAGAAGGCCCTGCCCCCAAGGGGCTGACATTCCAGTGGAGGCAGACGCACAAACCGAACTTGAGATCAGCTCCGACTGTCTGCAGGGAGCAAGACCCGGGGAACGGGACGCAGAGGATCCGGACCGGCGGGGGCTTGGTCCGGGGTGGTCCCAGGGGGCCTCCGTGGGCAGGTGACACTGGAGCTGAGTCCTGCGGGAGCCAACTGTGCCACAATGTGGAGGAAACAGAATCGCAGGCCGAAGGAACAGTGTTCTGGGCGCAGGGAACAGCATTCAAGGCACAGGGAACAGCATTCTGGGCAGAGGGGACAAGGGGAAAGGCCGCCCGGTGGGGATTAAGTCTGATGCGTGGGAATGGCAGGAAGCGGCCCAGAGTAGCCAAGGTCACCGACCCCGCGCCGTGGTTCTCTGGGGCTCTGCTGGCTCGCTTGTGCGCACGTGCACTGGGCCACTTCTGCCCTGCTAGCTCTACTATTGGAAAGCACCTACTGCAGCTGCCCCATACCCCAGGGGCCACACCCAGGACCTGGCCCTGCCATCAGGGCGCGTGGTTTAGTAGCCCTCAGCAGCTTCTGTCCTGCCCAGCCTCAAATCTGTGCCTCCCCTCCCCCCACTCGGCCTTCTCCTGATGTCCCTGCTTCGGCCTTCCCATCCCCACAGGCGCCTCACAAACCCCACCCCCAGCTTGTCCTCCACCCACCTGCCCTGCCCTGTCTTGTACCAAGCCCCAAGCCCCGCCTCCTCGCTCCTGAGCCCCGGAACTCACAGCCGATCAACTCCCACCGCAGGCTCCACGCCCAGCCCCGGCGCCTCCCAGCTCCGCCATCAACAGCTGTGTTTTGGGGGCCACTTGTACTCCTCTGGCCCTCAACTGACCCCAAAATATAGTAGAGGTCACATCCAGCCCCTCTTGGGTTGGGGGGGGGGGCTGTGGGATGTGGGATGTGCAAGAGATGAAGAGCTTGTTAACTGTGACCTTACCACCAGGACACGGCTATGCCCCAGGCCCCTCCCACTTTGTACATCCAAAGGGGCTGCAAGAACTTCATTGAAAAAATGAAATTAAGAGAGAAGTCCAGGCAGGGCGGGGGTAAGGTGCAGTGGTTGAGCACACACTTTGGATGCGCAGCTCACATGGCAGTGCCTAGGTGCCAGACCCAGCTCCACTCCTGACTCCAGCTTCCAGCAAACGTGCACGCGGGGAGGCGGCAGGTGCTACCCCACGTGGTTGGGTCCCTGCCACCGCATAGCAGATCTGGATGGAATTCCAGATTCTGGGTTTTGGCCTGGCCCAGCCCTGGCTGTTGTGGGCATTTGGGGAGCGAACCAGTGAATGGGAGCTCGCTCGCTCTCTCTCTCTCTCTCCCTGCTCCCCAGTCTGTCTGTGCCTTTCAAATAAACAAAAAAAAAAAAAAAAATTAAATATAAGTTTATTTTGTTGCAAAAAGATTTTGAAAGCCACACACAAGTTCTTCATAATATGCGTTTCCCTAGGAGTTTCTAAAAGATTTTATTTTTTATTTATTTGAAAGGCACAGTCATGGTGGCAGGCGGGGGGAGACGCAGAGAGAGAGATCTTTCCATTCACTGGTTCACTTCCCAAGTGGCTGCAACAGCCAGAGCTGTGCCAACCCGAAGTCAGGAGCCAGGAGCTTCTTCCAGGTCTCCCATGTGGGTGGCAGGGGCCCAAGCACTTGGACCACCTTCTGCTGCTTTCCCAGGCCACAGCAGCAGGGAGCTGGATCGGAAACGGAGCAGCCAGGACTTGATCCAGTGCTCATGAGGGATGCTGGTGCCGCAGACGATAGCTTAACCTGCTGCACCACAGCACCGGCCCCTTCCGTGAACTTTTTGAAGACCCCTCATATTAACTCATCTGAACTCTCAGGACAAACTCGTGCAACAGGCATGATTACGACTCTCAATTCACGTGTGAAGAAACAGCACCAGAGAGGTTAAGAAACCCGCCCAAGGTCACAAAGGAAGCAGCCATGTCCACAGTGGAACCCTGTCGGTGCCCTCAAGCAGACTTGCGAACCCCTGGGGACAATCAGGCCCCCTGGGCTGACACCTGCTCCTGTGACTCCTGCCTTCCCAGGTGCCCCCCAACCCTGCCGGGTCTCCCCCTGCCTCCCAGCCTCCTCCTCCTCCAGGCTGTCGGGCAGACCCTTGCACTCAGCATCTGGAAGCTTCTTTCATCACCTCCCGCCCCCTCCGCCCCCCCCCCCCCCGTCACCCCACCACGCCACCTCCCGCCTCCTCCACCTGGCCACCCCCAGGAGTCCCAGCCCACAGGGGGCCTCACCTCTGGGCAGGGCACGCTGACGCACTCAGGCAAGCACCACCCCCCATCCTCTGCCTCCCCCTCCAGCCCCGTCTCTGTGCTGTCTCTCCCCCTCTCCCTAATTATACAATTCCAACCCCCAGGTCCGTTTCTCTGGGGTTCGGAGTCACGGTGAGGTCTTGGCAGCAAGCGGATCTGAGTTCCAGTCCAGCTTCCTGTGTGACCTTGGGCGAGTTATCTGCCCACTCTGGGCCTCAGTTTCCCCTGACTGCAGGCAGCCAGCGGGGCTGCGACACGCCTTTCAGCAGCTCTGTCCCTCGCTCAGGGGCAGCACAAGTTCCAGGCTCTCAGGGTTCCCGTGAGCGCTGCGCACAGCTCTGTGCCTGCTGCCGTTCTTTGCAGGCCCGGGCATCTGTTCAGGAAAACTTTCATCGGGAAGCAAACCTTGAGAATTTCCCTCCGTCACCGGCCCGTCTCTCTTCGCCCAATTCTTGGTACCCTGAACCCCCAAACCCAGGGGCCTCCCTCCCAAGCCAGACCCTCTCTATCCCCAGCTCCAAGGGCCCCCTGCAGATTCAGCAGACGCGGTTGGGCCCGGTGTGCCCACCTGCCCCTGCCACTTGTGTGGTGACCTTGGCCAAGTCCCTTCCCATCTCTCAACTTCAGACTCCTCATCTGATGGCCACGGCCACAGCCCCTGGGGAAGACTCAGTGCCTCACTGAGGTAACATCACAGGGCCCCCAGGACACAGGAGCTCCAGGGCTCTGCCTCCGTGGGGTCCCCCGCATCCTCCCTGCCCCCCATGCACCCCCCCATCCCGGAAACCATTCCCACTAAGCCTCACTCCCCAGCCCCTGCCCACAGCAGCCCCCACTGCAGCCTCCAGGGCGGCCCTCACCTGTCTCCTGATCACCACTCACTGCCTGGTCAGCCGGCTGCAGCCAGGCCCCCTCTGGCCTGCAGGCCTGGGGCCCGCGTCCGCCACCCCAGACAGCTCAGGATGCCCCAGTTCCCCGCCTGGCCGGTGTCACACAACCCGAATCCCAGAACCTCCCGCCCTCCCCTCTGCATTCCCCATCGCCCCCGGCCTGGGGTCACCCCGTCTCAGGCCCTGGTCCCCTGGCTACCTCCTGAGACCGCCGCTTCCGACCCCACAGCAGCGACACTCGAGTGCACTCACACTCACACTCATTCACGGCCAGGTGTGGGCACCTCACTCCCAACCTGTGTCCATCCTTAGCGCATCCCCCAAGCCTGGGTCCCACTTGCAGCCTGGCCCATTCGGCAGAGGCGCTCCCGCGGGGACGCCAGCACCCTGCACCGGCCCCCTGACATTCACTCTCCCCCCATCGGCAGCTGAGACCCCAGGGCCCTCCTGGGGACGCCGGGTGTCCCAGGCCCCCAAAGGCAGGTTCGCCGGAGACATCAGGTGCCTTAAGATATCGGGGCGCCCCGGCTTCAACCTCCGGTCTCAGCATTCGCCCCCACGTCCCGGCGCCTCCCCCACTCCATCCCCACGCGCTCCCCCAAACTGGGGTCCCGCCCCCCCATCTCCCCCACCCCCAAGCTCACGCTCCGCAGCTCCTGAGTCCGATCCTTCATCCTGCGACGGCTCCTCCTCCTCCTCGTCCTCCTGCCTCTGCCGCTGCTCCCTGCCTCCCACCTCGGTGCTGGAGGCCGGGGTCTGGGGGCGCCGGGGGGCGCGCCGGAGCCGCTGAGGGGCGCCTGCGGGCGGGGGCGGGGCCGGGGGCGCTGGGCCGAGGGCCGGGCAGGGGCAGGGGCCTGGCCGGGCTCGGCTGTGCCCGGGCTGCGGTGGCGATGCGGCTGCGGCACAGGCTGGATGGAGGGATGCGGGCGCCCGCGCGCGGGGGGAGGGGGGCGGAGGGAGGCGAGGAGCCCGCGCGGGCGGGGGAGCCGCGAGGGGGCGGGGAGCAGGGGGCATGCGCAGCGCCCGGGGCTGGGGGCGCCTGGGGCTTGTAGTCCTGGGAGGGGGGCGCGCGGGGAGGGCGCGGCTGGGGGAGGGTCGAGCCGAGAGGGAGGGTGAGCTGCGGCGGCAGAGCGCAGAGGCCCGCACGGAGATGCGGGGTGGCGGGGGGTGGGGGGCGGAAGGGCAGGAGGAGGGGGGCGGCGCGAACGGAGGACCCGAGCCGGGGAGAGGTGATGTGGGTCCCTTTGCACCAGGAAACCGGGACCGATTTTCCGCTTTGAGCCCGGGTGAGCCTGCGCACCACCACCTCTGGGAGCCGTGTGCGTGCGTCCCTGCGGGAGGTGTCTTGGACCCTAGAAATAGCTGGCCGGACCCTGCGTGCGGCCTTGCGGATGCAAGCAGCGGCCAGGCGCTGGCTGAGAAGGACAGGGGGGCTTGTTTTGCATAGCCGTCCCCACCCCCCCGCAGTGGTGAGTCTCAAGCGCTCGGCTTGGCTGCCTCCAGGGACTGGGTGCTCACTACCTCCACAGGCCCCGACCCATCCTTAGATGGCACTGACTCCTACAACTTAAATTCCCCCTTACTGGGAGGGGAAACCTGGTATCCCTGGGGGGCCCGCGTTGCCCTTCCTGCCCCTCCTTTACGACCCCTCCCGTCTCCCCATCTCCACTCTTGACATCAGATCACCTGCTGCCCCTGCGGCAGTGGGCTCTGGCCCTCGCAAAACAGGCCTTGACCCCGCCTTGGTCAAGCACCCAGTGACCTCCTGGGAGCAGAGTCCACGGCCGCGGCTTCGTGACCTTTCATCAGCAATGAACCTCGATGACCTCCCCCTTCTGTGAGCGCTCTCCATCTGGCCCCCAGGCGGCCTCCTGCCCCCTCCCGACCTCCTTCCAGGCCCCACCTTTCTCCCACACCTGGTCAGCATCGGGGGTCCCTGGGCCCGTCCCAGGTTCTCCTCTTCGTTTCCCTGAACCCGGATGTGCCTACAGCACCCACAGGTCTCCCTGTAAACCATATCCGTCTCCTCAAAGGCAGTGGACCTACTGTGTGCCTGACCTGTGTGCCTAACCCTGCACTGGGCACCAGAAATAGCAGACAAAAGAGTGGATCCACGCTGTCACGGGCAAGGCCAAGGTCGATGTGGGACCCTCGGTGATGGCGGTGGTCTTGTCTCCCCCCCTCCCAACACCGAGGGCTCCTTCCTGGGTTCCTCATGAGAGATGGCTTTTCTGTCCCACCCAGAGACGTGAGTGCTACTCGGCTGTCCGCCCCCATCCTAACAATGCTACCTGTCTTCTGCGTGCCCCCAGGGGAGCTCCTGCAGGCCTCCGGTCCTCTAGGGTCCAGCTCGGAAACTGAGGCCCTGAGTGGTTCACTGCCACCTCCCTTGTTCCCAAGGTGAATAAAGGCTGGGGGGCTGGGGCTCTCGAGGGCGGCTTTGGATTGCAAAGTCTGTTTGTGCAACATCACCGTAGCGGCGTCCCTCCACTGTAGCATCCACAGCCCTCGTAGTCTCCCAGGTCTGCTGCGTCCCTGGAAGCTTAGCTCAGGTTCTAACTGCACTAAGGGATCGTGCACTCCACGCACCTCTGCGCCTCTCACCCTGTGTTTCCCGAGATGCTGGTCAGCCCGATTTAAAAAAATTTGAAAAGCAGAGCTTACAGAGAGGCAGAAGCAGAGAGAGAGAGAGAGAGAAAGAGAGAGATCTTCTATATGCTGGTTCACTCCCCAAGTGGCCGCAACAGCCAGAAATGAGCTGATCTGAAGCCAGGAGCCAGGAGCTACTTCCAGGTCTCCCACACAGGTGCAGGGGCCCAAGCACTTGGGCCATCTTCCACTGCTTTCCCAGGCCATAGCAGAGAGCTGGATCGGAAGAGGAGTAGCCAGGACTTGAACCGGTGCCCATATGGGATGCTGGCAATGCAGGTAGTGGCTTTATCCCACTATGCTACAGCGCCAGCCCCCAGCCACTGATGATAGACTTCCTGTCCTCCCAGGCCTTGTGCAAGTTGCTCCCAGCAGTCAGGCAGCTGGTCTCACCAGGTGTGGGTGGAGCCTCACAGGTGTGGGCGGAGCCTGCTTCCCCCAGTGAACAACACAAGGGCAGGCACAAAGTAGATGCTCATTACAAATCCAAACATGTGGCCTTGTTCCCTCCTGCCTTGGCCTAGGCATAAAGACAAAGGAAATAAGCTGCACTAGAAGGCCGGCATTGGGGTTTGTTCTGTTCATGGCTGGTTCTCTAGCGGCGCCTGATGCCTCCAGCACGTAATAAGTGTTCAGTGTGTGCTTATGAAATGAATCAGAGTGGGAGCTGCACAGCTCGGGTCTGCCTGCACAATGCCATGACCTTGGCAATGCCATTATTTATACATATTTTAAAAAGATATATTTATTTATTTGAAAAAAAGAGTTACAGAGAGAGGGACAGAGGGAGAGAGGGGGAGAGAGAGAGGGAGAGAGAGAGAGGTCTTCCATCTGCTGGTTCACTCCCCAGTTGGCCGCAACAGCCAGAGCTGTGCTGATCTGAAGCCAGGAGCCAGGAGCTTCCTCTGGGTCTCCCACACAGGTGCAGGGGCCCAAAGATTTGGGCCATCTTCCACTGCTTTCCCAGGCCATAGCAGAGAGCTGGATCAGAAGTAGAGCAGCTGGAACGCAAACCAGTGCCCAAATGGGATGCCGGCACTGCAGGCGGCGGCTTTACCACAGTGCTGGCCCCTATATATACAGATTCTCAGACCTCTTCCCTAGAAATTATGATTTGGTAAATCTGGCCTGGGGCCCGGGAATCAGGATTTTTAGCAACTACTTCTGATGATTCTCATTTTCAGTTAATTCTGGCTACCGCAGTGTATTAGGTAGGTTAGGTAAGGTTGTGCTGTGTAACAAGCATCCCCTTGGGTTTCAGTGTTGTAATGTGACAAAGTCTGCTTTTGTAGTGGGTTTAGGTATCTGGGTTGCTTCCCAGAACACCTGTTCTTACGAAAGACACAGTGCTTTGAATGGAGGATTCGCTTTTGAATTCTTTTTTTTTTTTTTTTCATGCACCTGAAAGACAAAAGAAGGAAATGTACCAATCTGCTGGTTCACTCCCCAGATGCCCTCAACAACCAGGTTGCTGAACAGGCTTAAGCCAGGGGCTTGGAATCTCCATCTGGGACTCCCATGTGGGTAGCAGAGACTCAAACATGTGGGCTGTCATCTGCAGCCTACCAGGATGCATTAGCTGGCAGCTGGAATCAGGGACAGACCTAGGACCAGACCCTGGGCACTCGCATAGGAGATGCAGGCGTCCCAAGTGGTGGAGAAATGTACACAGAGCTTGTCTCTCGGCCTGTGAGGCTCTCAGTGCCCCATACGCAAGGATCCCATCTGCTTCAGCTCTGCTCCCCCATTGGCACCTGGCACAGCCCCCAGTCACACCTGCTGTGCTCAGGAACAAAAGAACCGGATACTGGTTTGCCCTGCTCACCAGTAGCCATTGGAAATGCAGGGGGTGGGGGAGAGAGCAAACACCACTCCTTGTCCCGGGGCCACTGCTGACCTAACTCTTCTAAACCCTACTTTCCAAGTCTGTAAAAACGATTCTGGCAGCCAGCACTCCATGAGAATGTAAGTGTGGAAGGTATAGTGTGATCTGCGAATCCCAATGCAAGCAGAGGCGAAAGAAAGAACCCTCCTGCTACCCCTCCAGCCTCACGCCCGGTTATACTCATGAGGCCCTGGGCTTTGGACACACACTTCTCTCCTCCGCCCATCTTAAACCTGGAAAGTGAACACAGTGCTGGACAAATTACCCACAGTGATGGTAATGACTGACTCTCCACGCTGTCTTTTGTTTTGTGTGTGTGTGTGTGTGTGTGTGTGAACTCAATTAGTCTTCCTCCTAAGCTTCTAGGCTAAAACTGTTATTATCTCCAGTTATAGATAAGGACACTGCATCATAAAGAGTTTAAATACCTTGGCCCAGGCAGGGTCTGGGATCCAGTCCAGCTGGAAATCGCAGATCATCAACTGTTCTGCTCAGCTGGTCTCTGGCTTCCAGGGCGCTCACTGTGTGGCAGAGACTGATCCTGGCATTGACCTTGTAGACTCATTCTGGAGAGAACTGATGCCCTCACAATATGGAGTTTTCCTATCCATTTACATGGTATATCGATCCATTCATTTAGGACGTCTTGACATGCATGGTTTTTTCTTTTACTGTTAAAATTGTATTTATTTGAAAGAGTTACTGAGAGAGGGAGAGAGAGAGAGAGAGAGAGAGAGAGAGAGAGAGAGGGAGAAAGTCTTCCATCTGCTGGTTCACTCCCCAAGTGGCCACAGTGGCTGGAGCTGAGCCATTCTGAAGCCAGGAGCCAGGAGCATCCTCTGGGTTTCCCACACAGGTGCAGGGACCCAAGGACTTGGGCCATCTTCTACTGCTTTTCTCAGGCCATTAGCAAGGAGCTTGATCGGAAGTGGAGAAACCAGGACTCGAACCGGCGCCCATATGGGATGCCGGCACTGCAGGTGGCTGCTTTACCCGCTACGCCACAGCACCAGCCCCATCAGGAGCTTCTTCCAGGTCTCCCATGTGGGTGGCAGGGGCCCAAGCACTTGGGCCACCTTCTGCTGCTTTCCCAGGTGCACCAGCAGGGAGCTGGATCAGAAGTGGAGCCACCGGGACTTGAACCAGAATCCATATGGGACACTGGTGCTGCAGGAGGTGCTGGTTTAACCAGCTATGCTGCAACACTAGCCCTGAGATGTGAGTATGTTAACTGCTAGGCTAAATACTCCCCCACCTCTGCACCTTCACCCTCTGTCATTTCCTAACAGTTTCTTGCTGTGGTTTATAAAAATCAACTTATTTTAAAATCTTTCTAGAAAATGGATTACACAGAAAGCCAAGCGAGAAACCTGGGGGTCGATGGTGGGCCTTTGTATTTCCTCATCATCCCTTCCAATCTGCAGCTATGTCTGGAAGATTCCGTGTCTTTAATGGGTGTTCCGTCCTCCCCACTGTGTTTCTGGGTAGGGCTCGTTAATATTGGCCTGGGGTGATTCCTAACTGATCGCCCAATGAACCTTCCCAGAGCCAAGGCTACTGCTGCCCCTTACAGCACTTTTGGGTGAATGAGAGAAAGGTGCCCCTGCCTCACAGAAGTCCGCCAGCTCGCTGATGGAGGAAGCACCCTACTACACGATGACTGTGCTGTGAACGGGGCCCCGCTGGAGAAGTGCTTCCTGGAGCAGGCGCCAGCCCAGCTGTCTGCAGTGGCCCCTGCACGTGTGGCCACCAGCAGGATCCTTGGAAAATGAAAGTTCGATCTGGGTATTCTGTTATGGCCTGAATGTTTGCTTCCCTCTGAAATCCATACGTTGAAGCCCTTACCCCACATTCACATGGTATTTGAAGATAGGGACTTTGGGAGGAAATTAGTTGTGGGTTTGTTTTTTTTTTTTTTTTTGAAAGTCAGAGTTACACAGAGAGAGAGGGAGGAGAGGGAGAGAGAAAGAGAGGGAGGGATGGAGGGAGGGAGGGAGGGAGGGAGAGAGTCTTCCATCCGCTGGTTCACTTCCCAGTTGGCCGCAACGGCCGGAACTGTGCCTATCCAAAGCCAGGAGCCAGGAGCTTCCTCCAGGTTTCCCTTGCAGGTTCAGTGGCCCAAACATTTGGGCCATCTTCTACTGCTTTCCCAGGCCATAGCAGAGAGCTGGATCAGAGGTGGAGCAGCCGAGACTTGAACCGGCACCCATATGGGATGCTGGCACTGCAGGCAGTGGATTTACCCGCTACGCCACAGCGCCGGCCCCTATACGAGGTTATGAGAGTGGAGCTCCAGTGATGTGATCAGTGCCTTTACAAGAAGAGGTGCTGTGGTATAGCCAGTAAAGCCGCCACCTGTGACACTGGCGTCCCATAATGGGCATTGGTTCAAATCCCAGCTGCTCCTCTTGCTAACCAACTTCTTGCTAATGTACTTGGGAAGGAAGAAGATGATGGCTCAATTCCATGGGCCCCTGCCACCCACATAGGACCCAGATGGAGTTCCTGGCTCCTGGTTTCAGCCTGGCCCAGCCCTGGTCATTGCAGCCATTTGGGAAGTGAACCATTGTGTGGAAGAACTGTGTGTGTGTGTGTTTCTACAACTCAGCCTTTAAAATGAATAAATAAATCTTTTTAAAAAGAAGAACAGGAAGAGAGAGGCAGGCATTTGGCTCAGGTGCCATTTGGGAAGTCCCCATCCCAGATCGGAATGCCTGGGTTCAACTCTTGGCCTCCTGCCTGACTCCAGCTTCCTGTTGATGAGCACCCTGGGAGGCAGCAGGTGATGGCTCAAGTCCTTGAGTCTCTACCCTTCATGTGAGAAACCCGGATGAAGTTCTGGGCTCCTGGCTTCAGCCTGGCCCAGCGCTGACTGCTGCAGGCATCAGAGGGAATGAACCAGCACATGGAAGAGCTCTCTCCGTCTGCCTCTCTGTTCCTCTGTCTCTGTCTCCCTGCCTTTCAGATAAACAAACCTGTTTTCTTAAAAAGCGGAAGCGACACCAGGGTTTCCCCCTCTCTGCCCTGTGACGACACAATGGGAAGGTGCCACACCTGCAAACCGGGAAGCAAACCCTCACCATGAACCGAACCTGCTTTCGCCTTGAATTCGGGCTTTCCAGGCATTGGAACTCTGAGAAGTCTGCACCTGCTATTTAAGCCGCCCAGTCTACGACATTTGGTTATAGAAGCCACAGTCCCTGGGTTAAAATTCATCAAAGGACCCCTTTCCCAATTCTTTTTTGGATACTGTTTAAAAAAAATAGGTGGTACTTTCACAAGGCTCAAAAAATCGAAATATATAAAAAGTGTACAGTGGAACTCTAGTTTTTTTAAAAAAAAGATTTAATTAGTTATTTATCTAAAATCCAGAGTAACAGAGAGAGACAGAGAGAGAGAGAGTGCGCTCTCCCATCTGCTCACTCACTCCTCAAATGCCCGTAACAGCCAAGGCTGAGCCAGAGTGAAGCCAGGAGCCCAGAAGTCAAGTCCATCCGGGTCTCCCATATCAGTTCAGGGGCCCAAGTCCTTATTCCATCACCTGTTGCCTCCCTGATGCATTAGCAAGAAGCCAGATTAGAAGCAGAGCAGCCAGAACTTGAACCAGGCACTCTGCTAGGGGATGCAGGTGTTCCCAGAAGCAAGTTAATTTATTGGGCCACAGCATCTGCCCCAGGTGAATTTTTTTTTTAAAGACTTATTTATGTATTTGAAAGGCAGAGTTACGGAGAGAAAGGCAGAGACAGAGAGAGCAGTCTTCCACTTGCTTGTTCACTCCCCAAGTGGCCACAATAGCTGGGGCTGGGCCAGGTCAAAACCAGGAGCCTAGAACTCCATCCGGGTCTCCTAGCTGGGTGGCAGAGGCCCAAGCACTCGGGCCATCCTCTGCTGCTTTCCCAGGTGCAGTAGCAAGGAGCCAGATTGGAAGTGGAGCAGCTGAGACTCAAGCCGCCACTCCTAGGAGATGCTGGCATCGTGGGTGGTGGTTTAACCCACAGTGCAACAACACACCCCAAGTGAAATTCTTATTGTAACAATTGTACTAATCACAAACCGCAAACCACACCTAGGGAACCACACACTTTTTTCTCATACTACAGCCAGCACTAAATACACTTAAACGGAACCCTGAAATGAAACAGATATTTTATATTTATACATAGTGGGGTTCCCAGTTCTGAAGTGGAGCAACTGGGACTCGAACCGGCGCCCACATGGGATGCCAGCATCGCAGGTGGTGGCTTTACCCGATACACCACAGCGCTGGTGCCATTCAATTTTAAAACTATGGTAAAAGTGCAAATTCTCAACAGAGCCTCAAGAGCATTCAACTTCCGCCCTGTTGGAACCCTGAGGCCTCTAGGCTGTGAGGCAACCCAGGATGAACTACTGCATGCACGGTGTTGCTCAGCCATCACGGCTAACCCCCAGACGTGGGAGATGCAAAGCCACCTGCCCTGGGCCAGTGGTGAAACCACCCAGCCGGCCTTGACTTCTGCAGAAACAATAACATTGTGTTTTCTCCCCAGTAAGTAATGCCAGGGGAGTTCCTTATCCAAGAGTTGCCCACTGATGGAGCAGGGATCTCTTCCCAATAGATTTTTAGAAGTGAGATTTCTGAGTCAAGGGGCATATGGACTTATAATTTTGAAAAATTATCTGGGTTGATTCATTTTGCATTCCCATCCACAACGCGTGAAAGCATTTTCTTCCCCATGGTCTTGCCCAGTGTTTGTGAAGCTCAAGGACTTTTGCTAAAAATGGTGTTTCCGTACTATCTTATACTTTGTATCTCTTATGCACAACATCAAACATCTGGTTTCGTATGTTGAAGGCCATATGTAGTTTCTATTTTTGTGAACTGTTACGTTCCTTGGATTGGCCTCTCATCAATATGTAGGAGCTTTTTAGTAGGGAGATTAGCCCTTTGTATAAGATAAGAATTACAAACATTTTTTTCCTGATTTGTTGTCTGTCTTTTGATTTTTGCTTGTGATTTTTTGAATGCCATATGAACAATTTCTATAGACATAATATTAATATAGTGAAGATTTTTATAGATGTATAGTATGAATTTTTCTTTCATAGCTTCTTAATTCTGAGTTGGATTTGGAAAATCCTTCCTTAATCCAAGAGTTAGAAGTGATTTTTTTCCTGCATTTTCTTTCACTACTTCTTTTTATTTTCATTTGTTTGAAAGAGAGAGGCAATAGTTAAGCTTCTGCCTGCGGCGCTGGCATCCCATATGGGTGCCAGTTCTAGTCCCGGCTGCTCCACTTCCCATCCAGCTCTCTGCTATTGCTTGGGAAAGCAGTAAAAGATGGCCCAGGTGCTTGGGCCCCTGCACCCACATGGGAGACCAGAGGAAGCTCCTGGCTCCTGGCTTCAGATCAGCACAGCTCCAGCCATTGTGGCCATTTGGGGAGTGAACCAATGGAAGGAAGACCTTTCTCTCTGTCTCTCTCTCTCTGTCTGTAACTCTACCTCTCAAATAAATAAATAAAATCTTAAAAAAAAAAAAAAAAAAAGGAAAGAAAGAAAGAGGCCGGCGCTGTGGCTTAACAGGCTAATCCTCCACTTTGCGGCGCCGCAGCGGCCATTGGAGGGTGAACCAACGGCAAAAAGGAAGACCTTTCTCTCTGTCTCTCTCACTATCCACTCTGCCTGTCAAAAAAGAAAAGAAAAAAAAAAAAAAAGAAAGAAAGAGAGACAGAGACAGAGATCTTCCATCCGCTACTTCACTCTCCAAATGCCTGCAACATCTGGGGTTGGGCCAGGCCACAGTCAGGAGTCTGGAACTCAGTCCAGGTCTCCCGCGTGGGGGCAGGGACCCATGGACTTGAGCCATCACCTGCTGCTTGCCAGGTGATGGAACGAAAAGCAGACTGAAGATTTGAACCCAGACACCTTAACTGCTGTTCTGAATGCCTGCCCCTTCCTGGAGTTCATGCTGACAACTGCCTGAGGCAGTGTCTCTTGTAGGACAAAGTTCAAGGCTAAGATTACAACATGGGTGCCCCATGTGGAAAAAAAACACAGGAAGAAGCAAGCCCCGGTGAGAAGGTTCTCAGAGGGCAGGAATGCCTCTTATTTGAGGTGGGGTGACCTTAAGATGCTTGAATACGTTCCAGGAGGGGGAATCCGGAGGCCAGTGGATCAGGGGTCTAAAGAAACACCAAAAAAAAAAAAAAAAAAAAAAAAAGAGAGAGAGAGAGAGAGAAAGGAAAATAATTAAGAAAATTTGGGACTGGAAATATGGATTTTGAAGCCAGTGAAAGCCACAATGGAAGGAGTGGAGTTTGAAGAAGAGAGGGTCTCGGGGAATTCCAGGGCGTGGTCAAGTTCAGGCCCAAACCTCTCATGAGGAGAGAATGACCAGGGCTTTGTGTCCAAGGCCCATGGGGCTTGGCACAGAAACCACCATGGAGAGGAGGGGCAGAGGCCAGGAATGGGGCGCGTGTGTGGATATCGCTGGGTCCTTGGCGGGCACTAGGCACACAGGCAGAGAGGAAGGGAGACCAACCCAGCAGGTGTGTGAAATGACCTGAGCCAGGAGGTTGGAGGGGCTCAGGCAGGCAGGCTCTGCACACCCACCTCTCCCGAGAGGATCCAAAACAAGGAGGCAACAGGTGGCAGCAAATCCCCAAGGGTGGGTGTCCCACGGGGAACCCCCACTCCCACCCCCACCCCATCAGCTGGTACTTTCCTTGGATCCTAAGACTGGTTAAGAGCGCAGACTCTAGAGTGCCCCCTCTGGGCTCCAATCCACTCTGTCACTTCTAGCTGAGTAAACTATGTAACTTCTCTGCCTCCTGTTCTTGCTCTGTGAAAAATGAGGACAGTGAGAGTCTCTGTCTCATCAAATCGTGATGAGGATGAAATGAGTTAACACTCGTAAAGTATTTGGCCAGCGTTGTGGTGCAGTGGATCAAGTCGCTGCCACCTGCAACACCAACATCCCATGTGAGTGCGGGTTTGAGTCCCGGCTGCTCTGATCCAGCTCCCTGCTAATGCACCTGGGAGAGCAGCACAAGATGGTCCAAGTGCTTGGGCTGCTTCCACTCAGGTGGGAGACCCGGATGGAGCTCCAGGCTCCTGGTCTTGGCCTAGCCCAGCTCTGGCCATTGAGGCTGTTTGGAGAGTAAACCAGCAGATGGAAGATCTCTTCTCTCTCTCTCTCTCTCTCCCTCCCTCCCCCCCTCCCTCCCTCCTTCAAGTAAATAAATAAATAAATCTGAAAAATATTTATGAAATATTATATTGGTGCCTGGCACCCAGAAGTGCATTTAAATATTACATGAGCAGTCAGGATTCCAACCAATACCTCCATACGGGATGCCAGCCCACAGGGGGCAAATTTACCTGCTACATCACAGTCCTGCCCTCCCACATTCATTTTTTTTGACAGGCAGAGTGGACAGTGAGAGAGAGAGAGAGAGAGACAGAGAGAAAGGTCTTCCTTTTGCCGTTGGTTCACCCTCCAATGGCTGCCGTGGCCGGTGCTCTGCGTTTGGCTGGCACACCGCGCTGATCCGATGGCAGGAGCCAAGTGTTCATCCTGGTCTCCCATGGGGTGCAGGGCCCAAGCACTTGGGCCATCATCCACTGCACTCCCTGGCCACAGCAGAGAGCTGGCCTGGAAGAGGGGCAACCGGGATAGAATCTGGTGCCCCGACGGGGACTAGAACCTGATGTGCCGGCGCTGCATGGCAGAGAATTAGCCTATTGAGCCACGGCGCTGGCCCTCCCACATTCATTTTTATTTTTTATTTGTTTGAAAGGCAGAAAGATAGATACATGATTGATAGAGATACAGAGAGACAGGTATCTTGCATCTGTTGGTTTGTTCCAAATGCCCACAACAGCCAGAGTTGGCCCAGGCTGAAACCAGGAGCCTGGAATTCAATCCAGAACTCCTACATGGGTGGCAAGGACCCAAAGACTTGAACCATCACCTGCTGCCTCCTAGGGCACATATTAGCAGGAAGGTGGAATCGGAACTGCAGCCAGGACTTGAACCCAGGCATTCTAACATGGGGTGCAGGTATCCCAAGTTGTGTCTCGCATCAAATGAGAACTTGGGCACGGGGAGGCTGAGCAGCTTGCCCCATAGCAATAGCAAGTGAACGAGCTGGAATTCTAGGCACCTACAGGGACAGGACAGGCTGCAAGCTCCAGCAGTAGGCAGAGCTGAGTAAACACACAGCCACTCACATACGGACACACCCAAGAGCCTCCATCCTTACTACACACTTCAGGGCTGCAAGGAAGACCTGGGAGAAACAAGGGCTCAGCTCTGACTCAGAGCCAGTCCCTCCCAAGGGCGTCCAGCCTCCTGTGACCTGAAGTCACCATCTCAAAGCCTTGTGATCCCAAGCAGAGACCACAAGTGAAATCATGAGCATCATCTTTCTGATGAAGTCTGATCAACAGAGACGTCAGTGACTCCAGATTAGGGCAGGCTTCAAGAGGCAGAGAGAGAGAGAGAGAGATGTGGGGAAGGGGACCTGGAGAGAGATGGACCCACATTTGGAAGAGCCCAAGAAGGGGCTGGGATCCCTCAACCTTTCCACACCTTTCTTTCTTTCTTTCTTTCTTTCTTTCTTTCTTTCTTTCTTTCTTTCTTTCTCTCTTTCAGATTTATTTATTTTACTTGAAAGTCAGAGTTACACAGACAGAGAAGGAGAGGCAGAGAGAGAGAGAGGTCTTCCATCCACTGGTTCACTCCCCAATTGGCTGCAACGGCTGGAGCTGCGCCAATCCAAAGCCAGGAGCCAGGAGCTTCTGCTGTGTCTCCCACGTGGGTGCAGGGGCCCAAGTCCTTGGGCCATCTTCTACTGCTTTCCCAGGCCATAGCAGAGAGCTGGATAGAAAGTGGAGCAGCCAGGTCTTGAACTGGCACCCATATGGTATGGCAGCACTGCAGGCGGCTTCTTTACCCGATACGCCACAGCGCCGCCCCCTCCACACCCTTTCTAACCTCACCTGATAAAGTGCAATGCTTATCTTACTCAAAGCAGAAATGAGCAGATCAAGTTATCAAATGGGGAAGCTGAGTCCCAGACAGGAGCAACACACCATTCATTCAAGCCCCTGTGCTGGCTTGGGAGCCAAAAGATGTCCGAAAGCTCTAGGACTGTACCACTCACAGACAGGGTACGGGGGGAGGCGGGGACAAGGGGGCATCAACCGGGAGAGGCAGAGGCTAATAGGCAGGATGCAAGAGCAGAGCAATGCTTCCCCATGGTCTCCAGTGGACCCCACTGGCAGGGTGTTCGCCCCCTCACTCCAGGAAAAGCCCTCCAACGCTGCGTTTCTTCTGTGGGCTGCTCAGGGCAGCACCACTCTCTCACACCCTCATTCCCAGCCCCAGGCAAGCCGGGGTCTCCAGGGGAGTGAAACATCCACAGCCTCTCACACAGACTAAGACATCGCTGGGCAGTTTTCCACTGCACTGTCGCTGAACTTGAGAGCATGGACTACCCACAGAGATCATCTCCCCATCCCCCTACTGCCACCCAAGTACAGATGGAAGATCAAGGCCGGGAACCAAGAAGTGGGCTTGCAGTGGTGTGTCCATAGCAACTCAGTTCCAGGAAGCAAGACTCCACTTGAACCTTCCGGGGGTCCGGATACTCACTCCTGGCTAGGCTGAGACTCCCTGAACGACTTGGGGAATGCCAATGCCACAAGTACAGGGAGTTTGGTGTGTTAGACCCTGCTTTATCTGCAGTCTCTAGGAATCCACCTGGCTCATGGAACGCACCCAGTAAACTATGCATAAATGAATGAACGTTTGGCAGTTAGGGAAGTGGCAAGGGGAGCCAGCCTGCAGCTTAAGGACCAGGGGACAGGGGCTTTCTCTTCGGATCCACGAAAGCCTAAAACTCTGCCATGTTTATGCAGGGCTCATTTTGCAGTAGGCACTGAACTAGGCGCTGGGGGAATCAACGAAAAACAAGGCGGTCTTGCCCTGCCTTAGGTGGGTAGGGGCTGGGGGATTTAAGGGCCGGAGAAGCAGGCGGCTGCACACACTACAGACTTTCCCCAGCCTGCGCCGCCCTGGCATGGACTCAGCGCCCGGAAGGTGGCGAGCGCAGCTGGGCTGCAGCGCCGGCCGCCCACCGGTCCGAGGCTGCTTGCGGGGGAGATTTCTGCTCTGAGTGAGGTCACAACCCCACCCCCAGATGCCCTGCCGACAAAACCCTGCAATTCTCTGACGCCGAAGACTCGGCTCGGGTTCTTTTTCTGATTTTTCAAGGTCCCACGATGCCGACAGCCCCGAATCCTTAAGCTGTCAGTCTGCCCACGCCCCCTGGAGCCAAAAGCAAGGAAGGAGGAATCTGCGAGGGTCCCCGCCGCCCCTCTGACTCAAGAGCTCTCTGGGGGTAGTCAGCGCCCCCGCCCCTCCTCGTGGGGCCTGCGGGGGTGTAACTCAGATCCCGGGGACGTCGTGAGGAGAAGGGTGTCCCAGAGTCGGCGTTGACAGAACCGGGACACGTGACAGCCAAAGCATCCCGTTCTGCGGTCTCCGCGGCCGGGCAGGTCACGTGACGCGGCGCGGGGCGGGGGGAACTCATGGGGTGATGTGAGATGCGGGTCTCTGCGATTACGTGCTCATGACGCATTGCCACCCGCTTTTGGCTGCCAGATTTCCGTTCAAAGAGGCGACGGTTCCGGATTAGGGGGCGGGTTCTCACGTCCAGGCACTTTCGCTTCCGTTCGGGGCAGAGCTGCTTCCGAGCCCCACCTTTCCCTCGGGCGAGGAAGAGACGCCACCTCGTGCGCATGCCCGGAATCGTCTCAGAGGGGCGGGGCTGAGGCTCAGGGAGCAGGAGGGGGGCAAGAGAAGGGAATTCCAACCTGTGGAACTTTGGGGGTCCCGGAGGTCGGCTGCTTGCCCCTGACTGTGGCTTGTGCATGGGGCTGAGCCTCCGGCGGCTCGTGGGGGCGTTGGGGCCCGCGGGGCGAGGCAGGGGAGTGTCGCAGTGTAAGTGGGGTACGGGAATTCCAAACTTAGAACCTTGAGGCCCTCGGGGCTCCGGCGCCGGGAGGAGGGAGCTCGGGCCGCCATGCGAGACAGGACCCACGAGCTGAGGCAGGTGAGATGCCGGGGCAGCAGGGTCGGGGATGGCCTGGCGGGCTGGAATGCAGGACTCCCAGGGTAGGGAGGGGTGGTTGGGGGCCAGGAAGGAAAGTCCCGGAAGCCTGTGGATCGTTCGGGAACGAGAGCCGCCGCGAGGAAGTGGTGCCAGTGACTGTGGCCCTGGCAGGGGGATGACAGCTCGGACGAGGAGGACAAGGAGCGGGTCGCGCTGGTGGTGCACCCGGGCACGGCCCGGCTGGGGAGCCCGGACGATGAGTTCTTCCAGAAGGTAAGGGGTCTGGGGTCTGCAGCCTGGACGTGCGAGGGGGCGGGCGGACTGAGGGCCAGCGCGGGCTGGAGTGCCCCAAATCTCTCAGCCCCTCTCGGTCGCCCTCCCCAGGTCCGGACAATTCGGCAGACTATCGTCAAGCTGGAGAATAAAGTCCGGGAGTTGGAGAAGCAGCAGGTCACCATCCTGGCCACGCCCCTTCCCGAGGAGAGTGAGTGAAACCCCGGGGCGCAGGACGCATGCGCTGCCCGAGGGATTGTGGGGGTTGTAGTTCCACGCAGGTGGTGGCCCCGGGGTGGTTTGCTGAGGCAGGGGCTCCCCCAGGAAGTTGTGGTCTTTTCTTGTTCAGGCATGAAACAGGACCTGCAGAACCTGCGCGACGAGATCAAACAGCTGGGAAGGGAGATCCGCACGCAGCTCAAGGGTGAGCTCCTAGGAAGGCGGGCAGATTCTTCCTCTGATCCTACTGATCTGATCCTGGGATAAGTGGAGAGTGTGTGGCCCAGAGAGGCAAGTGATATATGTAGGTCACACAGCAGGCCTGTGTTTAAAAAAATACATATCTGTCTGTTGGCTTCCACGCCGTGTTCCACAGACCGTGCCTTTATTTACGATGAAACCGTTGAGTCCTGTAGTTCTTGGTGCCTGTCCAGCGTGCGTTCTTTGCAAAGGCAGATGGGGTTCTGCGTACCTGTGGGAGCTCACTGATAGAATTCAAAGAGAAATAAACTTTCTCCTGTCAGAGGCTTAGCATGGATCATTTTATAATGAAACTGTGTTTCCCTTACAACTGGCGTGGAGACAGGTCCCTCCTCATTGTGTGGCTGGGGGAGGGACCCTGTTCTTGTGCCTTGGCCCCCGGTCAACACGCCCCTACCTCCTCCCTTCCTGCCTTGTGTCGTCCCACAGCCATTGAGCCCCAGAAGGAAGAGGCTGATGAGAATTATAACTCGGTCAACACAAGGATGAGGAAGACGCAGGTGGGTTTGCTTCTCCTAGAACCAGGGCCTTTTCATAAGTGTTTCATCAATCGCGAGACGACAGATCTCTGTTGAGGGCAAGGCCCTTAGAGACCACAGGCCCCAACCTGATGATTCTCCAAAGGGGCAAACAGGCGTGGAAGAAGATCCTCACTCAAGGTCAAGAACGCAGGTGTCCTGATGCCCAGTCCCTTGCATCTCTGCTTTCTTCTCCACTCTGTGAGGAGCTGCTGTCCCCCAGGGTGTGACCCAGCCTTGGCTGTTTCCCCGGGAACCAAGATGGGAGCTTGAGTTGAGTAGGGGACAAAAGACATGACTCACGCAGGCGTCGGTGGCTAATGGCTCTTCAGGGAAGGAGTGGGAGAAGTCATAAGTGCCTGGTCAGCTTCCTGCCTGTGTGACCAGGCCATCCTCGGCCTGCAGGCAGAATTGGAGAAGTCAGGAATAGGAAGTTCCCTGGGGGGGACATCTTAGTAAGGAGTTTTCAGGTCATCTGACTGCCATCCCTGGCGCCCAGTGAGGAGTGGTTTGGGGGTTCTCAGAGGTCAGGGTTGTTGTAGGTGGGCCCAGAGCTCAACAAGACCCCAGATGGAACATGGAGATGGTCAGGGGGCAGCTGTTGGCCAGGAGAGCAGGTGTGTCTCTCAGGGAGGATCTCGGAGGAATGAGCAAAGTGGAGCCCTCAGGAGGAGGAATAAGGTGGGGCAGAGGCTCCAGATGGGGCATTGAAGGGGTTGCCTGTGGTGGCCATGGGTGTGAGAGGCCGAGGGCCCAGACAGACCTGTCACACGTGGGCTGCCTGGTGACGTCTGCACATGCGTACACAGCACCCTTGCCGTCGACGCAGCCGCCCTGGCTGGTGTTCGGCAGGTCTGCCTTCAGTGATGACTACGCCAGCCCTGAGCTGCTCAGGTACAGCAGTGAAGCTGGGAAACAAGCAAAGGACGTGAGAACGGAGAAAGGAGAAAAGAGGGATGGAGAGGGTTGAGGGAGGCAAGGTAGCACCTTAAAGATGGGAGCGGTGAGTGTTATACAGGAGGGAGGCCTCAGCAGAAGAGGGGGAAGTTCGAAAGGGGACAGGGACAGGGACAGATCACCTAAGGCCACCTGGGCTCTGGTAGTGGTGTTGCCTTTTCCTCGGACAGAAATGGGGACGCCTTCAAGGTCATCCCAAGGTGGCCGATGCTGCAGGCAGCTTGGAGAAACTCCTGCCGTTTGCCCACTGGGATGCCCAGACCCAAACGGGGCGTGGGTCCTTCCCAGGGGTGCCCAGCCTGTGCTCTCTCTACCCTCAGCATGGGGTGCTGTCGCAGCAGTTCGTGGAACTCATCAACAAGTGCAACTCGATGCAGTCCGAATACCGGGAGAAGAATGTGGAGCGGATTCGGAGGCAACTCAAAATCAGTGAGTCGCAGACACTCAGTCCACAGGGTCAGGTCACCCCCTGCCCCAGCTCTGAGCCTGGCCTCTCCCTTCACAGCCAATGCTGGGGCAGTGTCCGACGAGGAACTGGAGCAGATGCTGGACAGCGGGCAGAGCGAAGTGTTTGTGTCCAATGTGAGTGGCCATCGCCCTCGTCCCTGAATAAGGGGCTGCCCCAGAGAAACCCCCTCTGGTCTGCCGCTGGTGTCTCCCCTCCCCCCCCCGCGCCACCGTGACTGTTCCCTCGCGCCGTGACTGTTCCCTCACGCCCACCCACCCTCAGATCCTAAAGGACACCCAGGTGACCCGGCAGGCCCTCAATGAGATCTCAGCCCGGCACAGTGAGATCCAGCAGCTTGAACGTAGCATCCGTGAGCTCCACGAAATCTTCACTTTCCTGGCTACAGAGGTCGAAATGCAGGTGAGCTCCACACAGCTTCCCCGAGATGGGAGGTGCTGCTCAGGCGGAAGTCCTGGCCGTGACCGCCAGCCCCCCTCCGCCTCTCAGCTGCTGTCCCCAAGGCTTTGTGCCCAGCCCTGGCTTTGCTATGCTGCTGCAGCTCCTAGGGGAGCTAGCATCTGTGGTGCTGTGGCCAGTGCCGCTTTTGCCGCTGGGAGGCAAGGGAGGGCATCTCATTCAGGAGCAGCAGGACCTGCAGGCTGGCAGTGCCAGGAGGAGGCCGGGGGAGGGGCGGCTGCCAGCAGCCAGGAGACAGGCCTGGAAGAATGGCTGGATTCAGGGGCCAGAGTTCACCATCTGAAGAAAAAGGTATGAGCCGGCGGAGCACACGGCCACAGCCGCCCCTGCACATACAGGCGGTGCTTGAAAGAAGGCATGGAAAATGGAATTGAGAGAGAAAGTTTCTCCGGGGTGCAAAAAAAAACCACCTTGAAATCATGTATAGGAGGGATCTTCAAAAAGTGACTGGACAATGCATGTTAGGAGAAATCTGTGCTTGGATTTCAAATTTGGGGCACCAAAATAAACTCTTATTTTCTTAAAAAAAAAAAAAAGAGATTTATTTATTTATTTGCAAGGCAAAGACAGAGAGAGGGACAGAGAGGTCTTCCATATGCTGGTTCACTCCCCAGTTGGCCGCAGTGGCTGGAGCTGAGCTGATCCGGAGCCAGGAGCTTCTTCCAGGTCTCCCACATGGGTGCAGAGGCCCAAGCACTTGAGCCTCTTCTGCTATCCCAGGCCACAGCAGAGAGCTGGATCGGAAGTGGAGCAGCCGGGACTTGGAACCGGTGCCCATATGGGATGCCAGAGCTTCAGGCCAGGGCGTTAATCCGCTGCGCCATAGCACTAGATCCCCCAAAACAAACAATTTGCCTTCTGCAGGCGTTCGGATGTCACCTTATGGGGGCAAGGGAAGCGGGGAGATAGGACCACGTGATAGAAGGGGCCCCGGAAACACCCCAAGATTCTGAGCCTGGGTCGCTTCTGGAACTGCCTCTGTTGGGGGCAGTTCTTGTTTTGTTTCCGTGGGCCAGGGAGATCCGTCAGTCACTGCCGGGTGGCGTGGGCAAAGGCACAGCCGGCCTCCCGGTCCCCAGCCCCGCCGTGCCCAGGCATCGCTCCCTCTCTGAGCCACCTCGTCCCGCGAGCAGGGGGAGATGATCAACCGGATCGAGAAGAACATCCTGAGCTCCGCAGACTACGTGGAACGCGGGCAGGAGCACGTCAAGATCGCCCTGGAGAACCAGAAGAAGGCGAGGAAGGTGAGCCCCCCACCCCGCCCCGCGTGCCTCGACCCGGCCCCGGGCGCAGGCGCCCCACACGGTTGTCCCTGTTGCCCTTGTCTCCCACAGAAGAAAGTCCTCATTGCCATCTGTGTGTCCGTCACGGTCCTCATCCTGGCCGTCATCATCGGCGTGACCATAGCAGTGGGCTAGAGTTGTATATTTTCGGTGAGACCGCCTGGCCCCGCCCCTGCCCCGCCCCCTCCCCAGCCTTCCCTCCTCCCCTCAGACCCTCCTCCCCCTCCTTCCCTTGCAGGCACCGGAAGCTCCAGGGACCCAGGTCGTGGCCTTGTCTCCCTGCAGCACAGAGCCCCCAGTGAGGACCCCCACCCCACCCTGCGCCCTCAGGCCCCTGTACAGAGGTGGCAGACGGTTCTTCTTGGGTCAGCAGCTGGTCGTCCATGGGGGCCCCCCTCCCCTTCAAGCTGCAGTGCCTGGGCGAGGGAGGGTCTGCATTGTCCTGTTTGGCCGGGACACATGGTTTTGTAAAAAATTAAAGAAAAAAAAAGAGTGAGCGAGCTTGGATTGGAGACCCTTGTTCCTGGCGAGCTGGCCCAGCCTCTCCCCACCTGCTGGCCAACCCTGGGGCCAGGCCAGGCCCAGACAGGCTCAGGTCAGGCTGCCCTAGGTGCTGTGACCACAGCCGGCTGCCTGGGCCCTTCTCTCGCCCACAGCGAGGTACTCCCTGCTTTTTCCCTGGGGAAGAACCGCTGAGCACCTAGCCCTGAAGCCATGAGGAGGAGCCGGGTATTTCAAGAAGCAAGGGAGGGGCTGGCAGGCAGAGGCCCCAGCCCCAGGCCTTGTGCTCGGAAGAAATCACTGTTTTTATGGAAGAGTTCAGCTAACAGAGCCAGTGCGCCCGGATCAGCGGACCTGGAGGCGGCAGGTAGAGGCAGAGGCACCTGAGCCCTGGTTTCCTTTTATTTATTTATTTTTTAAAAGATTTATTTATTTATTTGAAAGGCAGAGTTACACAGAGAGAGGAGAGGCAGAGAAAGTTTTCATCCGCTGGTTCACTCTCTAATTGGCTGCAATGGCCAGAGCTGCGCAGATCCAAAGCCAGGAACCAGGAGCTTCTTCCGGGTCTCCCATGCGGGTGTAGGGGCCCAAGGTCTTGGGCCATCTTTTTTTGCTTTCCCAGGCCATAGCAGAGAGCTGGGTCAGAAGTGGAGCAGCCGGGTCTCGAACCAGTACCCATATGGGATGCCGGCACTGCAAACAGGGGCTTTAACCCGCTATGCCACAGCGCTGGCCCCGAGCGCCTGTCTCTTTAAGGCTGAGTTTCCAAGGGTTCCTAGTCCTAATTTCTGGGTGGGATTGGCTCCACCTGGTTTCAGGGCTAAGCCCACTCCTGGCCCCCTGTCTGGCTGCAGTGGAGCCACCCAGGCCCTTTCCTTTCACCACATTGTTTGTCCCCTGCTGCTTCTTCCACCTGGCGGCAGGGCCGGTGGTGTCCTCTGTGCACCCCTGGACCGCCCAGGACCTGGGCTAGGGAGGGGCGAGATCCACCCATGGGCGGCCCGGGACTGGCAGAGCCCTGCCTGCTCCGCCTCGGGTCTGCGATTGGGATGCCGCCCGCAGCGCCCCCCGGCGGCCGGGTGTGGCGGTGCACGGCGCTGGCCTCAGACCCAAGATTGGGGCGGCTCCGCCGGCGGTGAGCGGGGCGTGGCTGAGGCGGGGCTTGGTTGGAGCTGGAATGTAATTGGTCGGCGGGCTTGAATGTCTTGGAGGAGCGGAGTTAAACGCGCTGAAAGCCTGGGAGGTGGTGTGGGCGGGGCCTGGGGAGTCCGCAGCCGCATCTAAAAGCCGCCAGCTCCGAGAAAGCCAGTATAGAGACTGGCAGGGCTGGTGAGTTGGGGACCTTACAGAAAGCGTGCGAACACAGTCTAGACGTCCACCGATGGAGAAGCTGCGGGGCTCGGCCGATGCTGCTTGGGACCCGGGGCCTCTGGGCTTCCCTGATTGTCCTGCGGATGCGTCTGCAGCGGGATCCTGTCCTGTGGTCCGCTTCTGTCCACCCTCTCAGCTCTCTGCCTCCAAAGTAAAACCGCGAGACGCGCGGCACCTGCTGGGATCCCATAGAAAGCTTGGACAGCCACTACACCACGTGCGTGGCAGCCGAGTGTCCCTGTGCTACCTGTGCCTTCCTGACCGTGCTGGACAGCGCCACCTCCCAGGTCACCAGTCGCAGCGGGAAGTCACCCAGAACTTCCTGGATGAAGGTGGCCGCAAGGCCAGGTGCTCAGTAGTTTGAACTTTCACTGTGCGCTCTGGGGACCCGGCGGAGGGTTCTGAACAGGGGAGTCACAAGTTTGGGACAGAAGTGGCAGGCAGGTTGACAAGCGGAATGCACACGGGAGATTTCAGAGGCTCCCCTGTGGCCGCCACCCCTTCCCGTGGGACACTGACCTCAGGGAAAAGGGCTGAGGGCAGGCTGAGCACTGAATCGTGGCTGGGCTGGCGGCCCACAGCCTAACTCAAGGAATAGGCTGGGTTAGATGGGACTTTTCCAAGTCCACCTTGCACCACACCCTCCAGCTGTCAGTATTTCATGACTCCGATTCCCCAGCAAAGGAATCAGTCTAGTCTACTTGCCAGCTCAGGCTACAGTGTCCTGCTTAGGAATGAATTGGGTGCCCTTTTTGTCTCAGACTTTGGCTGAGATGTGTGTGGGCAGACAAGGGACAGAACGGTGAGGCAAAGGGGGTGTGCACAGGGCGAAGGAGAAGAGCTGTGTGGTTGACAGCTCTGCTACGCCCTGTGGTGATGCTAGGATGGTTCCGGATACTTCCTGTCCTCTTACCCGTCCCCCACCCCCGCAAACGGGAGGATTACACTTCCACTTCACGCCCGGAGCGTGCAGGAAGCTTGGCTGTTGGACTTGGCTTTGGCCGATGGAATGTGGGGAGCCGAGCAAAGTTCTCACTTCCAAACGGAAGCTCGCACCCCCACGCAGAGGTCTGGCAGCTTCCCTCCCCCTATCCCTGTGTCGTGAGCCTCCTCCTGGCAATTTCCAGATCTCAGCTTCTCTCTCAGCCTGGAACCTGGGAGGAAAAACGGCAGGAAGCTGGGTTGCAGCCCACCTGGGCAGGGCCGTGGCATGTCCTGACTCACTGATACGTGGAGGCTGTTACAGTTGTAATTAGTTTTAGCAAACTGCTGCAGAATTAGTGCCCAGATGTAGAGGGCTGCTACAACTTAAAAGGGTGGGGGTGGGGGGCGGCAGCGGTGCTGTGGCATAGCAGGTAAAGCTGCCGCCTGCAGTGCCTGCATCTCATATGGTTGCTGGTTCGAGTCCCAGCTGCTCCTCTTCCTATCCAGCTCTCTGCTATGGCCTGGGAAAGCAGTAGAAGATGGCCCAAGTCCCTGGGCCCCTGCACCCACGAGGGAGACCCGGAAGAATCTCCTGACTCCTGGCTTCGGACTGGTGCAGTTCTGGCTGTTGTGGCCAACTGGGGAGTGAACCAGCAGATGGAAGACCTCTCTCTCTCTCTCTCTCTCTCTCTCTCTGCCTCTCCTCTCTCTGTGTAACTCTGATTTTCAAGTAAAATAAATCTTTTTTTTTTTTTTTAATTTTTGACAGGCAGAGTGGACAGTGAGAGATAGAGAGACAGACAGAAAGGTCTTCCTTTTGCCGTTGGCTCACCCTCCAATGGCCGCCGCGGCTGGTGTGCTGCGGCCAGCGCACCGCGCTGATCCGAAGCCAGGAGCCAGGTGCTTCTCCTGGTCTCCCATGGGGTGCAGGGCCCAAGCACTTGGGCCATCCTCCACTGCACTCCCAGGCCACAGCAGAGAGCTGGCCTGGAAGAGGGGCAACCGGGACAGAATCTGGTGCCCCGACCGGGACTAGAACCTGGTGTGCCGGCGCCGCTAGGCGGAGGATTAGCCTGTTGAGCCACAGTGCCGGCTAAATAAATAAATCTTTAAAAAAAAAATAAAAGGAAAAAGGAAAGCCTGCACTGCGCGGCGATGGCCTTGAGCTGGTCAGAAGGCTCTCCCTGGAGTTGGAAAGATGGTGACTCACTGTGGAGTGGTTAAACCGTAGCCAGAAACAGCTATGAAAATAATGAGCAATCATGGGCGTGGGGACTTTTGGCAAATAATTTAGGAAAGAGAATATCACTAGCTTTCTTTCACTGCTGTTGGGTACGTTGACAAGTTCCTATGAGAAAAAGAGAGGTCTTCCATTGCTGGTTCACTATCCAAATGGCAACAATGCCAGAGCATAGCTGATCCGAAACCAGGAACCAGGAACTTCTTGCAGGTCTCCTGCATGGGTGCAGGGGCCAAGAACTTGCCATCTTCTACTTCTTTCCCGGGCCATAGCAGAGAGCTGAATCAGAAGTGGAGCAGCTGGGACTTGAACCAGGGCCCATATGGGATGCTGGCACTGTAGGCTGGGGCTTTAACCTGCTGCACCAAAAGCGTCAGCCCTTGCTCCTCTTCTAATCCAGCTCTCTGCTGTGGCCCAGGAAGGCAGTGGAGGATGGCCCAAGTCCTTGGGCCCCTGCACCCACGTGGGAGACCTGGAGGAAGCACCTGGCTCCTGGCTTCAGATTGGCCCAGCTGCAGCCATTGTGGCTACTCAGGGAGTGAACCAGAAGACAGAAGGCCTTTCTCTCTGTGTCTCCCTCATTCTCTCTCGGTAGCTCTGCTTCTCAAATGAATAAATTAAATATTAAAATTTTTTTTTTGACAGGCAGGGTGGACAGTGAGAGAGAGACAGAGAGAAAGGTCTTCCTTTTGCCGTTGGTTCACCCTCCAATGGCCGCCGCGGTAGCACGCTGCGGCCGGCGCACCACGCTGTTCCGATGGCAGGAGCCAGGTGCTTCTCCTGGTCTCCCATGGGGTGCAGAGCCCAAACACTTGGGCCATCCTCCACTGCACTCCCTGGCCACAGCAGAGAGCTGGCCTGGAAGAGGGGCAACCGGGACAGGATCGGTGCCCTGACCGGGACTAGAACCCGGTGTGCCGGCGCCGCAAGGCGGAGGATTAGCCCGTTGAGCCACGGCGCTGGCCCTAAAAAAAATTTTTTAAACTTATCTTCAAGGCCGGCGCCACAGCTCACTAGGCTAATCCTCCACCTAGCGGCGCCGGCACACCAGGTTTTAGTCCCGGTCTGGACACCGGATTCTGTCCCGGTTGCCCCTCTTCCAGGCCAGCTCTCTGCTATGGCCCCGGAGTGCAGTGGAGGATGGCCCAAGTGCTTGGGCCCTGCACCCCATGGGAGACCAGGATAAGCACCTGGCTCCCGCCTTCGGATCAGCGCGGTGCGCCAGTCGCAGCGTGCCGGCCGCGGCGGCCATTGGAGGCTGAACCAACGGCAAAAAAAGGGAAGACCTTTCTCTCTGTCTCTCTCTCTCACTGTCCACTCTGCCTGTCAAAAAAAACCCAAAAACTTATCTTCATTTTATGTGAAAGGGAGGGAGGGGGAGGGAGGGAGGGAGGGAGTGAGAGAGAGAGAGAGAGAATCCCTTCCATGTATTTGGCTTATTCCCCAAATGCCTACAACAGCATGGGCTGGGCCAGACCAAGGCCAGGAGCCCGGGGGGTGGGGGGGTGGGAACTCAAAAACTTGGGCCATCGTCTGCTGCCTCCTGGGGTGCACAGAACTGGAAGCTGGATTGGAAGTAGAGGTAGAACTTGATGCCAGCACTCCGACATGGGCTGTTGGCACCTCAAGCACCGTAACATCTGACCCTGGTCCCCAGTACCTGAGACATCCAGCCGGGAAGATGCTGGGCAGGACCCCCAGCACTCCCTGAGAATGGATCCACCCCCGGGAAGAATCCCCTGGTTCATTTGTCCCCGTGGCCTTGCCCTGCCCTGAGACTGGACCATCCTTTTCCATTTGGTCTTCTTGGCCACATTTGAGGGCCCATTGGAGGCTATGACTTTGTGAGGTGGAGTCGCTTTCTCTGTCTCCTTCATGCCTATAGCCATTTGAGGACCCAAGGTTTGAACACTCAAGAGCTGGTGGCTTTGGCTGGGTGTGGGGGGGATGTGAGTTAAGAGCAGTACGATGCCGGCACTGTGGCTCAACAGGCTAATCCTCTGCCTTGCGGCGCCGGCACACTGGGTTCTAGTCCCGGTCGGGGCACCGGATTCTGTCCCAGTTGCCCCTCTTCCAGGCCAGCTCTCTGCTATGGCCTGGGAGTGCAGTGGAGGATGGCCCAAGTGCTTGGGCCCTGCACCCCATGGGAGACCAGGAGAAGCACCTGGCTCCTGCCTTCGGATCAGCGTAGTGCGCCGGCCGCAGTGCACCGGCCGCGGTGGCCGTTGGAGGGTGAACCAACGGCAAAAGGAAGACCTTTCTGTCTGTCTGTCTCTCTCTCACTGTCCACTCTGCCTGTCAGGAAAAAAAAAAAAAAAAAAGAGCAGTACGATTTCTTTGATACTTGGTTTATCTATTTGCACTCAGTTCCAAGGGCCGACAGCTGCATCCATATATATATATATGTGTGTGTGTGTGTGTGTGTATGTATATGTATATGTATATAACACACACATATATATGTTATAAGTCAGAGTTACACACAGAGAGAAGGAGAAGCAGAGTGAAGGAGAGAGAGGTCTTCCATCTGCCGGTTCACTCCCCAAATGGTCGCAATGGCTGGAGCTGAGCCAATCTGAAGCCAGGAGCCAGGAGCTTCTTCCAGGTCTCCCACATGGGTGCAGGGGCCCAAGCACTTGAAACATCTTCCAGTGCTTTCCCAGGCCATAGCTGAGAGCTGGATTGGAAGTGGAGCAGCCGGGACTTGAACTGGCGCCCATATGGGATGCTGGCGCCGCAGGCTGTAGCTTTACCCTGTTGTGCCACAGCGACCCCCCCCCCCCCCGCCCCAGTTCTTTCCAGTCCTGCCTCTCATGCCTGTCTTCAGACTTCACGGCAGACCTCTCTCGGGAGAGCCCCACTCCTAGTGTCCTCCCTCTGAATCACCTTGACTAATGGAAAGAAAAGTACTGGGAACTCCGGTGATCGGTTGCGAGGTTTTTACAAAACGCATAACAGCCACACACTTAATAAGGCCCTTGCCACAGGATGAGTTTTAATTTAACTTTGTTGCTCAGGGGCCTTCTCAGTAGGATTTTTTTACTGGTGAAAAAATATGGCTCGTTTGCCTGGAGTTTCTATAGTCTCTTCCATTTCTGCTTAAAAACTTGTGGCGGGGGGCAGCACTGTGGTGTAGTGGGTTAAGCCACCACCTGCAACACCAGCATCCCATATGAATGCCGGTTCGAGTCCTGGCTGCTCCACTTCCAGTCCAGTTCCCTACTAATGGCCTTGGAAAAGCCAAACATGGCCAAGTGCATGTCTCCCTGTGGGAGACCCTGAAGAAGCTCCTGGCTCCTGGCTTCGGATGGGCCCAGCTCCAGCTATTGTGGCCATTTGGGGAGTGAACCAGTGGGTGGAAGATCTCTGTCTCTTTCTTTCTGTAATTCTGCCTTTCAAATAAATTGAAAGCAGGAGCCTCTGTTCCTGCTTCCAGTCCAGCTTCCTGCTCATGTGCCTAACGGGCAGCACAATGATGGCACAGGTATTGAGTCCAAGCCACCCATGTGGGAGACCCGGATGGAGTTCCTGGCTCCTGCCTTCAGCCTGGCCCAGCCTTGACTATTGCTGGGATTTGGGGAGTGAACCAGTGGATGGAAGATTTATCTATCTATCTATTTATCTATCTATCTATATATCTATCTATCTCCCTCACTGTTTCTGTGCCTTCCAAATAAATAAAAATGAATAAACTTTTTTTTTTTTTTGACAGGCAGAGTGGACAGTGAGAGAGAGAGAGAGAGAAAGGTCTTCCTTTTTTCCATTGGTTGACCCCTCCATGGCCCCTGCGGCCGGCGCACTGCACTGATCCAAAGGCAGGATTCAGGTGCTTCTCCTGGTCTCCCATGGGGTGCAGGGCCCAAGCACTTGGGCCATCCTCCACTGCACTCCCGGGCCATAGCAGAGATCTGGCCTGGAAGAGGGGCAACCGGGACAGAATCCAGCACCCTGACCGGGAGTAGAACCTGGTGTGCCGGCGCCGCTAGGCAGAGGATTAGCCTGTTGAACCACGGTGCCGGCCAAAAAATAAAAATCTTTAAAAGAAAAGTTCTGCTCTGGAAGAGGAGAGAACAAATACCACTGGGTGTGAATTCATCCCAGCTATATTAGTTCCCTAGATGATGTGACAATGATCACATATCTAGTGGCTTAAAACAACACACATTTGTTCTCTTATAGTCTTAGAGGCCAGAAGTCCAAAATCAGTTTCATGGAGCCGAAGCTAAGAGTGTTGGCAGGCTGGTCCCTACTGGGGGCTCTGATGGAGAATCTGCCTCCTTGCTTTTTCCAGCACCTGGTGGCTGCCTGTGTTGCTTGGCTGCTGGCCCCATCCTCCACTGGAAACCGCATCCATCCAGTCTCCGTGGCCATCGTCAGCTGCCCTCTCTGATTCTTTTTTTTCTTTTTTTAAATATTTATTTTATTGAAAGTCAGAGTTGCACAGAGAGAAGGAGAGGCGGGGGGGGGGGGGGGGAGAGGGCTCTTACATCCGCCGGTTCACTCCCCAATTGGCTACAACGGCTGGAGCTGCACCAATACGAAGCCAGGAGCCAGGAGCTTCTTCCGGGTCTCCCATGCGGATGCAGGGGCCCAAGGACTTGAGCCATCTTCTACTGCTTTCCCAGGCCATAGCGGAAGACTGGATTGGAAGTGGAGCAGCGGGGTCTCAAACTGGCGCTGTTATGGGATGCCGGCACTGCAGGTGGTGGCTTTACCTGCTACGCCACAGTGCTGGCCCCAACCCTCTCTGATTCTTATTTCTCCAGTCTCTCTCTTCCAAGGACTCCTATGATCACACTGGGCCAATCTGGATAAGGCAGGGATCTTCTTCCCCATCTCGAGCTCCTTACCGTAATCACATTCTCAAAGTCCCTTTTGCCATCATACAAGAGACTTCACAAAGTTTGTGGAAAATGGAATTGAAAGCCAACACGAGCCTAGCATTTAAGATACCCACATCCCGTATTGGAGTGCCTAGGTTGTTCAGTGCCCAGCTCTGGCTCCTGAATCCTGGGAAGCTGTGATGATGGCTCTCTGCCACCCACATGGGAGACCTGGATGGAGTTCTAGACTCCCAGCTTCTGCCCTGCCCAGCCCAGTCCCAGACATTTCAGGCATGTGGGGAGTGAACAAGTAGACTGGCTGGAGGTCTGTCTGTCTCTCTCTCTCTCTCTCTGTCTCTCTCCCTGCCAAAACCAACAAAAAGATGCATATTTGGGGCCAGCATTATGGCACAGCTAGTTAAGCCACCATCTGCAACACTGACATCAGCATCCCATATGGACACCGGTTCGAGTGCCGGCTGCTCCACTTCCTACCCAGCTCCCTGCTAATGTGCCTGGGAGAGCAGTGGAGGATGGCCTAAGACTTTGGTCCACTGCACCCATATGGGAGACCTGGATGGAGTTCCAGGCTCCTGGCTTCGGTCTGGTGCAACCCCAGCTATTGTGGACATTTGGAAGATATTTTCTCTCTCTCCCTCCCTCCCTTCCTCTCTTGTAAGATTTTATTTATTTGAGAAGTAGAGTTACAGAAAGAGAGGGAGAGAGAGAGAAAGGTCTTCCATCCACTGGTTCACTCCCCAAATGGCCGCAACTACTGGAGCTGGGCTGATCCAAAGTCAGGAGCCAGGAGCTTCTTCCAGGTCTCCTACATGGGTGCAGGGCCCCAAGCATTTGATCCATCTTCCACTGCCCTCCGAGGCCATAAGCAGAGAGCTGGATTGGAAGAGGAGCAGCTGCGGGGACATGAACTGGCACCCATATGGAATGCTGGCACCACAGGCAGAGGCCTAGCCTACTACACCACAGCGCCGGCCCCGTCACTCTTCCTTTCAAATAAACAAATAAATAACCTTTCAAAAGCAAAACAAAACTGGAGGTTTCTCCAGCCAGCAATAGGCAACACAGGCAGAATGAGAAGGCAGAGAAAAGTGGAGCAGGACAAGGGCTTGATGGGCGGCTGCTGGCTGTGACGACAGAGGAACCCCAGCGAAGGAGTGGAGGTGGCTCATGGCAAGCAAAGAAACAGGGACCTTGGGGCTGGCGCTATGGCGTAGCAGGTAAAGCCGCCTGCAGTGGCGGCATCCCGTATGGGCACCGGTTCAAGTCCCGGCTGCTCCACTTCTGATCCAGCTCTCTGCTGTGGCCTGGGAAAGCAGTGGAAGATGGCCCAAGTCCTTGGGCCCCTGCACTCATGTGGGAGACCTGGAAGAAGCTCCTGGCTCCTGGCTTCAGATTGGCGCAGCTCTGGCCATTGCGGCCATTTGGGGAGTGAATCAATGGATGGAAGCTTCTCTCTCTCTCTGCCTCTGCTTTTCTGTAACCGTCTTTCAAACAAATAAATAAATTGAAGAAGGAAGGAAAGAGAAAGAGAGAGAAAGAGAGAGAGAGAGAAAGAGAGAGAGAGAGAGAAAGAGAGAGAGAGAGAGAGAGAGAGAGAGAGAGAGAGACCCCGGCCGCTCTGGCCAAACCCAGCTGAATTCTGCTGATAACCAGAGTGAGCCTGCATGTGTACTTCAGATACGAGCCCAGGCTAAAGAGCCTACTCAGCCGAGCCTGCGGGACTTGGGACCCACAGGGCTGAGAAATGGAGCCTGTTTTTAGTTCCTACATTTGTGATCATCTAACCTAACATGGCGACATCTGACCTGAGGTTTGACGGGAGAGAAGGAGCGGCCTGGGCAAAACGAGGTCACTGGGTTCCATCCCAAGTCCAGAGCAAGGGCAAAGGCCCCACGGCCAGGCAGGAACCAAAAGCAAGTGAACACCATCCTGGCTGGAGCTGCTGGTGGAAGGAGTAGGTGAGAGATGGGGTCCCAGCCGGGGGTGGCACTTTAGGGCAGGCAGGCTCGGGGTTCGTGTTGTGCAGTGCTGTGTGTCGGTAACCTTAGCTGAATTCAGAGTGAACGCTGACCGCAGCCTGCGCCTGCCTCTGCCTCAGCCCTGGCCCCATTTCTTCATTGCTCTGGCTGGGCCAGGGACCATGGCCGCAGTCCACGGTACAGACTCAGGGTTGAGGCCAGCTATTGCCCCAGAAGCAGTGACAATGGTTTGGCATTCCCCCAATGCAGCCACTACCCAGCATCACCTGGGAGGTAAGGGAAGGTAGGACAGAAGAAAAGACAAGGCTAGGAGTCAGACCCCCTGGACATTCCCATAGGACGGAAGCAGACAAAAGGAAAAGTGTTGTGGTGCAGTGGGTTAATTTACAGCTGTGAGGCTGGCATCCCATGTGGGAGCGCCAGTTCAATTCCCAGCTGCTCTGCTTCCAATCCAGCTGCCCGCTAATGGGTCTGGGGAAGCCAGCAGAAGGTGGCCCAAGTACCTGGGTTCCTGCCACCCATGGCATCCAGCTGGGAAAGGAAGAAGTAAACTATATTTACAGACAACATGATACCATATAGAAAAATCTTCAGGGATACAATCCCTGCTACACATTTCAAAAAAATGAGCTCAGCCAAGTTGTGGAACACAAGAATAATGTACAAAAATACACTGTATTTCCCATCACTAGCAAGGAACAACTCCAAAAAATCAAATAACTCATTTATCCTAGCAACAAAATAAATAAAATATTGTGATACAAACTGACCAAAAGAAGTGTAAGACTTTTACACAGACAACTGAAACACTGAAAGAAATTAAAAATCTCCACAAATGAAAACACATTCCTTGTTCCTGAGTTTAGGTTTAATATTGTTAAGATGGCGATACCTCTCAAATTAATCAAAGGATTCAATGCCATGCCTATCAGAGTCTCAGCAAGCTTTTTTTTTTTGGGGGGGGGTGGAGGTCAAAATTGACAAGCTGCTCCTAAAATTTCTATGGAAATGCAAAGGATCCCAAAAAATAATTTTGAGGGCCAGCACTGTGGCATAGTAGGTAAAGCCTCCACCTGCAGCGCCAGCTTCCGATATGGACACCGGTTCGAGTCCCAACTGCCTGATCCAGTGCTCTACTACTGTCTGAGAAAGCATAGAAGATGGGCCAAGTGCTAGGAAGACCCAGAAGAAGCTCCCGACTCCTGGCTTCGGATTGGTCCAGCCCCAGCTGTTTTGGCCATTTGGGGAGTGAGCCACAGATGGAAGATCTTTCTCGCTGTCTCTACCTCTCTCTGTCTGTAATTTTGCCTCTCAAATAAATAAATCTTTCAAAAATTTTTAAAAATTAAGAAAAAAGGGCTGGCGCTGCAGCTCAATAGGCTAATACTCTGCCTGTGGCACCAGCACCCTGGGTTCTAGTCCCAGTCGGGGCGCTGGATTCTGTCCTGGTTGCTCCTCTTCCTGTCCAGCTCTCTGCTATGGCCTGGGAGTGCAGTGGAGGATGGCCCAAGTCCTTGGGCCCTGCACCCGCATGGGAGACCAGGAGAAGCACCTGGCTTCTGGCTTCAGATCAGCGCAGTGTGCCGGCCATAGTGCGCCAGCCGCAGCGGCCATTGGGGGGTGAACCAATGGCAAAGGAAGACCTTTCTCTCTGTCTCTCTCTCTCACTGTCCACTCTGCCTGTCAAATAAATAAATAAAGAAAGAAAAAAATTGAAATAGAACAAATTAGAGGACTCATAGGTCCTGATTTCAAATCTTTCTACAAAGCTATAGCAACCAAAACAGTGAGGTACTGGCATAAAGACAGGTAGAATAAAATTGAGACTCCAGGGGCAAATGTTTGGGGCAGAGGTTCAGACACCACTTGGGATGCCTGCCTGGGTTTGAGTCCTGACTCTGCTTCTGATTTCAGCTTCCTGATAATGTGTAACCTGGGAGGCAGCAGATGGGTCAGGTACTTGGGTCTCTGCTACCCATGTGGGAGGCCCAGGTTCTTATTCCAGCCCTGGCTGCTGTAGGCATTTGGGGAGTAGCCCAGTGAATGGAAGATCTCTGTCTGCCTTTCAAATAAATTTTAAAGAATCTTTAATAAATTGAGAGTCCAGATAAAATTCCTCATATTTACAGTTTATTTTCAACAAGGGTGTCAAGACAATTTAGTGTAGAAAGAATAGTCTTTTCAACAAATGTAACTGGGACAACTGGATATCCACATGCAAAAGAATCAAGTCAGACCCCCCTGCCTCAAATCATATACAAAAATTAACTCAAAATGGATCAAAAACCTAAATGTGAGAGTTTTTAGCTTTATGCCATTCATAGTTTATTAAAACTCTTAAGAGTTTATAACAAAGTTATAAACTTTCTAAGCGCTCATAAAACGCTCAGCTATGAACTCTTAGATGAAAACATAAGCACGAACCTTCATGGCCTTAAATTAGGAAATGGTTTCTTAGACATGGCACCCCAAGCACAGGCAACAAAATAAGAAAAAGAATTTAAAAAGGAACTGGACATCATGCTTCAAACAGCACCATCAATAAAGTAAAAAGGCAGTTCACAAGGGACGAGGATTTTGGCAAATCATAAGGCGCCTGAACTCTTAACCACTCAACAGCAAAAGGAGAACCAAATTTAAAAATGGGCAAAAAAATGCACAGGCATTTTTCCAAAGAGAATATGTAGATGGCTAGGAAGCACATGAAAAGACGCTCAACTTCATTTGCCATCAAGGAAAATGTAAGCCCTAGCTACAAAACTCACGCCTACCAGGATGGTCACCATACTGGCCGACGAATCTTACAGATGACAGTAAGTATTGGTGAGGATGTGGAGAAACTGGAACCCTCACGCCCTGTTGGGAGGAATGCGGAATGGTGCACCTGGTTTGGAAAATATCCCCAAGTGGACTGACACAGAGTTACCATATGAGCCGGCAATTCTACTTAGTATAGTACACACCAGAGGACTGGAAACAGGTCCAGACAAAGGTTTCTATCTGAATGTTCCTAGTAGCATGACACAAAATAGCCAAATATGCAAACATTTCAGGGGTCCACCAGCTGATGAGTGGGCAAACAAAACAGTATTATTTGATAATAAAAGTAATAATACAAGCTACCCAATGGAGGAACCTTGAAACATAATGGTAAGTAAAACTGAGTCACAAAAATCCACATATTGTTTGATTCCACTTACTTGAAATGTCCAGAACAGAAAAGTCCAGACAGAAAGTAGATCAGTGAGTGACCAGAGCTGAGCAGTTAGGACAGAGGGTGGGGGGTGGGGCGGATAGGGAGTGAGCTCACAGGCATGGAGTTTCTTTTAAGGGGATGAACATGTTCCAGAACTAGATGGTGATGGTTGCATAACCCAACTGTACAGTACGTAAGACGTATCCTGTAAAGCTGTGTGGGAGCCTCAGCGAGCGTGGACTCAGGTGTGGCTGCCTGGAATGCCCAAGGAGACCATGGGATGTCACCAGATACTCAAGGGTATCATTGGTTAGTGTATATGGTATCCCAGGACCAACTTTTCCAAGGTGCCTCCTTACCCCTAAATTAAACCATCCTGTTCAGAGCCCGCCTCCTTCCAGTCTTCTAGTCTGCTCCGTTTCTTTCTGCCAACCTGGACAGGTAGGAGCCAGGGGTCAGTGCTCATCCTGCTCTGGGTATAAGGAGCAGGGATACTCTCTCCCTGTAGCCATAATACTCCAGCCCTGCCACTGCCCATGGGCCTTGTTCTGCTGGGGTCCGCAGCCATGGCCTCTTTCAAGGCTAGTATCTGAGGGCCTGGGCACGACAATGCAGAGACCCCTGCCATCAAGGGGGGCATCGGCTTCTGGTGCTGACCACCGACTGGGCTGTGTGTTCAGAGTCCCCAGGAGCAGCCGGTGGGGCTGGAGATGAGTTACATGCTGCTCATTTCCTGCCATGGCCCAGTCTTGATGGGAACAGAAATGAGGTTCTGGTCCACTCTGACCTTTGGCTTTGTTTTGGGTTGGGGGAAGGTCCTAGCGGTTGGAAATTATAACCTGGAATCAATTCTTGAGTATTCTCCTAGAAATATTCTATAGGAATTTGAGCTCTTAAGTGATTTGGTCCAAAGGGCGGCACACTAACCACACAGCTTTGTGCCTCTCGTTTGTATCATCTGATTTATTTTGTGGATAATTTCAACATAGATAGGCCTTACTGAAAAGGAAAGGAGGGAAGGAAGGAAGAAAGGCTGAAGAGTACATTTCACAGTGGCCGGTCTTTTTTAAATCAGTCCTCTCCCAGTGGACATTGAGTGTTCCCAGTACTTTCTTCTTCTTCTTCTTTTTTTTTGACAGGCAGAGTGGATAGTGAGAGAGAGACAGAAAGAAAGGTCTTCCTTTGCCATTGGTTCACCCTCCAATGGCCGCTGCGGCCGGCGCACTGCGGCTGGCGCACTGCGCTGATCCGAAGGCAGGAGCCAGGTGCTTCCTCCTGGTCTCCCATGCGGGTGCAGGGCCCAAGCACTTGGGCCATCCTCCACTGCACTCCCAGGCCACAGCAGAGAGCTGGCCTGGAAGAGGAGCAACCGGGACAGAATCCGGTGCCCCGACCAGGACTAGAACCCGGTGTGCCGGTGCCGCAGGCAGAGGATTAGCCTAGTGAGCTGCGGCGCCGGCCCCCAGTGCTTTCTTACCAGAGTTTGTCACACTGGACATTCTGCTGCCTTCAACTTTTCCAAAGATAGGAAGGGAAATCTGTGGTGTAAATCCCAAGGCCTACTTGCTGGGTCAAAGGGTTTATACATTCAACTTTTTTTTTTGCTAAGTATCATCTAATAATTTTTCCAGGAGGCTGTACCAGTTTACACTGAGCAGAGAGCCTCCTTTTCTGCTTTTCCATTTTTGGTGGGTCTTTGAGAAGTGACTGTGTAACAGCTGTGTAGCTCTCCAGAGAATGGATACACAGGGGGAACTATGTAGGGGTCTTCTTCTCCCATGGATGCAGACAATCATATGTATCGTAAATTCACAGGAGTATTCAGAGTTGTTCTAGATGCCTCTAACATTCTACTGACTTATTCTTTTGCCAATAATATCCTATCTTTACGCCAAGGCTTTTAGCATTCCATTACCTAGCATGCTAAACGCATACCTTGAAACATCACATCTGTCCTTAGAAATATCTATTGCATACGAACTCTGAATCTTTGAGTCCCGTTCAGAGAATCAACATCTTTTCATAACGAGTCTCCTGGTTCAGGTCTTACCCTTCAGGTAAGGTCTCTCTGACATTTCATTTTCTTTCATAAACAATTTGCACATTTCTCGTGAGGTGTATCTCCTGTGTGGGGTTTTCTGGTTGTGCGTGGGAACCTTTTTTCCTTTGACTGTGCTTCCCGATGTTTTTGCTGCAGTGTGCATGACAGGGAGAGGGGTCAGAAGTAGAATTACTCAGTAGAAAGATTTCCATGGTCAAGTAAGTCTGGGCTAAACACAGCTAAGCAGATCTGTTCATTGCAGAATCCCCAAGAAGGGCATAGGGAATTTCCTGCACGTAGAGGCCATGGAACCCTTTGTCATCCCGGGACATACTCTGGGAAAGGACGCATCCGTGTGTGTGTGGGGGGGGGGGGGTCTCGCAACTTCCACCTGCTCCTTCCCAACCAAACGCGGCAGACTGCCCAGTGTCCAGTGCAAGCTTTAATGCGCGATACTCGGCGAGAGCCCTGTCTCAGCGGCTGCCAGCTGTGGCTGTGGCTCTGTTGGGAGACAGCTGGGCCAGATGCCTGGGAGCGTGGAGTCTAAAGCGCGAGCCGGGGCACAAGGAGATTGAGCAGGCACCCTGTGGGGACCAGGCTCCTAGGGGTGCGGTGGAGGGGGCTGTGGGCTTCAGGCTGGCCCCTCCTCAGGCATTCCTAGCAAAGCCACCAGGGGCTCCAGGGGCGTGGGGGTCCCCAGGGGCACAGGGTGGGTGCGTTCATGCTTGCGTAGGTCGCTGGCGCTCAGGAAGGCCTTGGGGCAGTGGGGGCAGGTATAAGGGCGCACGGAGCTGTGGGTGCGGCTGTGTTTGCGCAGCCCAGCACGGTCTGAGAAGCTCTTCCCGCACTGGCTGCAGGGAAAGGGCCGCAGCTCCGGGTGGGAGCGCTCGTGCCGCCGCAGCAAGGTCATCGTGGCGAAGCTCTCCTTGCACTCGCGGCACGCAAACTGCGGCGGCTTCTCGTCGGCCTCCTCACCCCCCACCTCGCCTGCCCCTCCCAAGGGACCTGGAGCCTCCCCGACCGCAGCATCCTGGCACTCCACGTGCTCCACTGTCATACCTACCACTTGCCACTGGGTGGCCATCACACCGCCGGACTCCGGCGGCAGCCCCAGCAGCCCCGCCGGAGGGTCCCCTAGCCCTGTACCTGCTGCCGGGGCGGCCGAGCCCTCGCCAGCCACGCCGACAGGCAGCGCCAGCCCCACGACCAGCTCCTGCTGCGGGGGAGCCCCCGCCGCCTCGCTGCTCCGATGGGTCCGCTCGTGCTTCCGCAGGCTCGATGACACCACGAACGACTTGCCGCAGGCGTTGCAGTGGAACGGGCGCTCCCCGGAGTGCACGCGGCTGTGCTTGGTGAGGCTGGCGCGCTCGGCGAAGGCTCGCCCGCACTCCTCGCAGCGGAAGGGCCGCTGGCCCGAGTGCACCAGCGCGTGCCGCTTGAGGTCCCAGGACGCCACGAACGTCTTGTCGCACTGCAGGCACTTGAAGGGCCGGTCGCCCGTGTGCACGCGCCGGTGCATGGCCAGGTCAGCGGGCTGCCGGAAGTCCTTGCCGCACTTCTCGCAGCGGTACGGCTTCACGCCCTCGTGCGCGCGCTGGTGGCGCCGGAAGCTCGAGGGGTCGGAGAACATGCGGCCGCAGCGCGGGCACAGGAAGGGCTTCTCCCCGGAGTGAGTGCGCTCGTGGCTCTGGTAGGAGCTGAGCTGCGTGAAGCCCTTGCCGCAGGCCGGGCAGCGATAGGGCTTCTGCGCCGCGTGGATGCGCTGGTGGCAGGTGAGCGACGACGAGCGGGAGAAGCTCTTCCCGCACTCAGAGCAGAGGAAGGGGCGCTCGCCGGTGTGGGACCTGTGGGGGCGTGGAGGAGCGGGCATGTATCAGACCCACAACCTGACCGCCTCAGCCCAACGCTGTGAGAGCCATAAGGTCGCACCCAACCCTCAGCTGGGGCCCCCCATTCCAGGGAAGGCGCCTCTCGTACATCGAAGGACTGGACAGACCAGGCGCCACGCCCAGCCATACTGGGGCTCCTCCAGTCGGTCCTGCCCTGCCCCCACCCCCACGACTGTCCCATGGGGCCAGCAACTTCTCTCACTTGCCCAGCCCTTCCCGATACATCGGCCCCACCCACCTTCCCACTGGCTCCCAGTCTCTCGCTGCGACTCATCCCCAAGCCCCATTGGCTCAGCGGCGCTGTTGCCCCGCCCCCCCGCCGGGAGCTCACCGCTCATGGTTGCGCAGGTCCTTGAGCTCGGCGTAGGCTTTGCCGCAGCGCTCGCAGCCGTAGGGCCTCAGGCCGGCGTGTGTGCGCCGGTGCTTGCGGAACACTGAGGGGTCAGCGAAGCTCTTGCCGCAGTCAGCGCAGGCGTAGGGTCGCTCGCCGGTGTGGCCGCGCTGGTGGATCTTGAGCTTGGAGAGCGCACCATAGGCCTTGGGGCAGTGCGCGCAGCGGAAGGGCAGCTCCCCTGCGTGCGAGGCCAGGTGCACGCGCAGGCACACGGGCTGCATGAAGCGGCGGCCACACTCGGGGCACGGGAAGGGCTTCTCGCCGGTGTGGCTGCGCCCGTGGCTGCGCAGCTCGGGGGCCGTCTTATAAGCCTTGGGGCACAGTGGGCACGCATAAGGCCGAGGCTTAGCCGCTGACCCTGACACCTTGTCCCCACTGGCTTCCTCCGCCTTGGGTTCTGTCTCTGGCTTTGGCTTCCCCTCGGCAGCCTCCTCCGCGCAGTCCGAAGGCCCATGTGTGGCAGCATGGCGCGCTGCCCTGGGAGCGTTTGGAAACGTCTTGGTGCAGGACAGGCATTTGTAGCGCCGGCCTGAGCGCTTGTAGCCAGGAGTGGGAGACCGGGGCTCCGAAGCCTCCACCTCCATGACCTTGGTGGGCGGGGCTTCTCTGCAAGAGAAGCAAAGTTAGTCTGAAACCACATCCCTTCGCTCCTTCTTCAAGGCCACGGCCCCTTACCAAAGCCCTTTCAAGATCTCAGCGGGAAACCCATCATATCTGCATCTCCCTCCCAGGCTGCAGCCTGAAGCACCACGGGGACCCCACCTCCTTTCTGGGAAGCATTCCTGAATCTGTCAGCTGTGCTCACATTTCTTCTCTGATCCGTTGTTGTTCAATGGTCAAAGGAGCTGGGCCAGAGGACTTGAGAGAGGTTAAACGGTCCCCAAGCTCCACATGTTTCCAAACTCTGGCGTTCCCAGAGGGCCAGGTTCCATCCATCGCATCATCTTGCTGCTTCAGCTCAGTGTCCAAGGACTGTGCCAGGACACACGGTCCTGTGCCAGGCTGCAGAGGCACAGGGCACCCAGCTATGGGCCAGGCCTGAAGGTCTCCAAGCGCCCAGGGCATTCAGACCGGGTCCAGAAGAGGGCGGAGCCAATAGGCTAAATGTGGTTGGCACTGCCTGGAAGGGGTCCCTAGCATCTGCATCTTATCTTTCCCCTCTGGTGGTTGGCTCCCTGAGACAGCAACTGCTCAGGCAGAACTCTGGCCTTGCACAGCTGTAAGTGACTCCACCCCAGACAGGAATCCCGGTCCACCCTCTGCTCTGGAATCTCTCTCTTGGACTGTTCCTGTAAGACTAGTAATGGGGCGTTTGTTCTATCTCAAGGCAGCCTGAGCCACTGCTAGCGGTTAGAAGCCTCTTTCTGGTGCATGGTCGCTGTAGGTGCTCTAGTGTAGCCTCACAGGCCCCCAGCTCTGGCTGAGGTGCCTACTTTCTGGTCCAGAGCCCAGCCACCCTCCACCCAGCTGCTCCTGGGGATCATGGCTGGAGGAAATAGGATTAACAGCTGCATTAGTCTTAACACCAGCTCATCCTCCCTCGGGGATGAAGGGAAGAGGATTATGGCAGATCCACTTAAGGAGTGCTCAGCAGCTGCAGTGTGGGGAGGGCTTGGGGGGAGAGCCAGATGTGCGCAGAGCCTAGGAGGCCTGGGTGCACCTCCAGCCCAGGGAACCGCTTACTAAGAGACCTCAGTGACATCAGTGCTTGCCTCAGGTCTGTCTCCTCACCTGCACACCTGGGGGGGGGTGTGCTGCTGGCTTCTAAGCTGGGACGGGGTGGGGGTGGGGGTGGGGGAGGATGGAGCTGAGCCGAGGTAGGAGGGTGAGGGAGAAACAGAGAGGCTCGGGGCCCCTTACTCCAGGAAAGGATGCAGCGTACCTGCTTGGCCACGGGAGGACCTGGGGGTGAGGGGCAGGAGTCGGCACCCTTCTGCCTGGAGGCCCTGCCTCAGCCCTACTCGCTGCCCTGCCCCTCACCGGAATCTCCTCCCTAAAGTACCAGGTGATGCTCCCTGTCCCCTGCTCAAGAACTTTCCATTGCTTCCATCCGGCCATGCAAGCTCCCAGCCCCTTCCTGGTGGTTCTGAATTCTACCAGTCCTCCACCTGAGCCCCACCAGCCTCGGGAAGCTCTTCCTGCGCTCCCCTTTGGGCCTGGGCCCCAAGCTCACCCAACTCTGCCCCACCCTCAGCCGGGTATTTTCCTTTCCCCACTAAATTCTGGGACTTGAAGGTGACTGAAAGGGCTTGAGTTCCAACCTCTCCGATGCCTCCTTCTCCTGTTTCCAAGGGAAACCTCCCTATTTCTGGACCAGCTCTGGGGAATCTGCCCAATAAAGTTCCTCCTTGAGGGTGGGCGTTTGGCCTAGCAGTCAACACCCTGCTTGAGATGCCCAAGCCCCATCAGAGTACCTGCGGTCAAGTCCCAGCCTCGTTCCCAATTCCAGCTTCCCGCTAATGTGCGCCCTGGGACCCGCTGGTCGTGGCTCAAGTAGTTGAGTCCCTGTCACTGGTGTGGGAGACCCGGATGGAGCTGCCAGCACCTGGCTTCCACCTGGTCCAGCCCCAGCTGTTGAGGGGGGAGGGGGCTGAACCAGTAAATGGCAGCTTTCTGTCTCTTAAATAAATAAGTAATGTTAGTTTCCCCGGTAAATATCTTAGCTTGCCACACATCAGCTCTTTCTATCCTGAGCCTTCTGCGTGTGCTAACTCCCCCTTCCTGTCAACACCACGGGGCAGGTTCTGGGACGAGAGCTGTGGTCCATGGAAGCAGTGAAGCACTGTGGTCAGGGGCAAAGCCTCTGAAGCCAGACTGCCCAGCTTCAACTCTTGCCTCCGCCACTTCCCAAATGACATGACCTAGTGCGGTTTTAGTGTCTCAGAATCTCCGTGTCCCATCTGAAAAATGGAGGTAATAATAACACTTAGCTCACGGGGGTGGCTAAGGAGTGAATGAAACCAGGGTAATTACTGCCCTCAATTACCAAGAGTCCCTTTGGAGCCACTCTGCTGACTAGGCTCCCTTACTTCATTCTCTCATTTCCGGAGCGTGGGATTATTGTGCCCATCTTCCAGATGAATCAACTGAGGTCCCAGGAGTAAAGTGACTCACCCAAGGTCTCACAGCTATTAACTCCTGTGGCTGGGGCTTGAATTTGGATATTTAAGTTGCCTGAAACTGTTGGGTCCTGACTCGGTGGTCCAGCCCACACGGACCAGAACTCTGAGCTCCAGCCACAGGGTGTGTTGTCTCACACCCAGAATGTCCTAGAGACCAGAGCTGGCACCTTTATATCTCTGTTGTACTCCCTGGGCCCACGGCTTGTGAGCTTGGCCCCTAGTGCCAACCCTGAGCCTAAATGAACCATAGATTAGGAGGCTGGAGGGGTAAATGCCTCCTAAGACATGTACCAGGGTAAAGGAAAGGGAGTCCCAGATTGGCCCCAGCAGGCACCCAGCGCCCTAAAGAGCTGAGGGTTCAGTAGGCTGGGCCTCTGATAAAACCCATCATTAAATCCTCTTTAGGGGCCGGCATTGTGGCATAGTGGGTAACACTGTTCTCTGCTAATGGTCTGGGAAAGTAGCAGAAGATGGTCCAAGTCCTTGGGCTCATGCCACCTACAGGGATGAAGCTGCTGGCTCCTGGCTTCAGCCTGGCCCAGAGCTGGCTGTTGTGACCATCTGGGGATTAAACTGGCGGACAGCATTTCTCTCTCTCTTGGTAACTCTTTCAAATAAATAAATAAATCTTAAAAAAAAAAATCCTCTCTTAACTGTCTACTGAGGAATCTTTCACCCCCATACTTAAGCATTTTTTTAAAAAATTATTTATTTGAGAAGTAGAGTTACAGAGAGAGAGAGGGAGAGACAGAGAGAAAGGTCTTCCATCCATTGGTTCACTCCCCAAATGGCCACAACAGCCAGAGCTATGCCGATTTGAAGCCAGGAGCCAGGAGCTTTTTCCAGGCCTCCCAAGCGGGTGCAGGGGCCCAAGCATCTAGGCCATCTTCCACTGCTTTCCCAGGCCACAGCAGAGCTGGATTGGAAGTGGAGCAGCCGGGGCTATAGCTGGCGCCCATATTGGATGCCGGCGCTGTAGGCAGAGGCTTAGCCTGCTGTGCCACTGCACCAGCCTGAGGGTGATGCTTCTGCACACAGGTCTGCGTCTGGGTAACCGCCCGAGGGGCCTGAGGCAGGATGCAGGAATCTGTTCCTTAGGCACTCTCTGCGTCATCCGCTCCAGGACACAGCACACTCGCTCAGGTCGCCACGAGCTCCAGGGAGCCCCGCGTGTTTACCACCTCCCTTGTCCACAAGCGGGGATTAAGACCCCACCAGGGGAGACCCGTGCACAAGGACACACAGGCAGCCAAGCAGCCCAAACTCAAACTTGACCTGCCTGCCGCAAGTTCCTCCTCTCTCATTGTTCATTCATTCAAGGTCTTTACCTTTTTATTTTTTTTTTAAGATTTATTATATTTTACTTGGAAGCCTGAGTTATAGAGAGGGAGAGACAGAAACAGAGAGAGATCTTCCATCTGCTGGTTCACTCTCCAGATGGCCATGACGGCCATGGCCGGGCCAGGCCGAAACCAGGAGCTGGGAGCTTCATAGAGGTCTCTCACCTGGGTGGAGGGGCCCAAGGGCTTGGGCCATCCTCCACTGCTTTCCCAGGCACATTAGCAGGAAGCTGGATCAGAAATGGAGCAGCCAGTATTTGAACATCCATATGGGATGTTGGCATTACAGGCAGCGGTTTTTCCCACTAGGCCACAATGCTGGCTCCTCATTCGAGTTTTTTTAAAAAAAGACTTGGCCTGTCAAAGCTCTGGCTGTGAGTGAACCAGGGGATGGAAGATCTCTTTCTCTTGTCTCTTCCTCTCTCCCTGTCACTCTGCCTTGCACACAAATAAAATACATTTTTTTAAAAAAGTGGTTCTAGGCCGGCGCTGTGGCTCACTAGGCTAATCCTCCGCCTGTGGTGCCGGCACTCCGGGTTCTAGTCCCGGTTGGGGTGCTGGTTCTGTCCTGGTTGCTCCTCTTCCAGTCCAGCTCTCTGCTGTGGCCCGGGAAGGCAGTGGAAGATGGCCCAGGTGCTTGGGCCTTGCACCTGCATGGGAGATCAGGAGGAGGCACCTGGCTCCTGGCTTCAGATCGGCGCAGTGCGCCAGCTGTAGCGGTCATTTGGGGGTGAACCAACAGAGGAAAGACCTTTCTCTTTGTCTCTCTCTCTCTCACTGTCTAACTCTGCCTGCCAAAAAACAAAAAAAAGAAAAACAAAAAAGAAAAACAAAAAAACCCCAACTTATTTATTTATTTAACTAAAGGGCAGAGAGAGTGAGAGTTGCTCTTTCATCCACTGGCTCACTACCCAAATGCCCCCAACAGCCAGGGCTGGGCCAGGCTGAAGCCAGGAGCCAGGAGCCAGGACCTTCATCTGGGTCTCCCACTGGGTGGCAGAAACCCAAGCATTTGGGCCATCACATGTTGTCTCTAAGGAGCATTAGCAGGGAGCTGGATTGGAAGCATGGAGTAGCTGGGACTTGAACCAGGCACTCTGGCATGGGCTTTGGGCATCCCAAGTGGTGGCTTAGCCAGCTGTGCCACAACATCTATTTCTCACTGAGACTTATGACCTAAATCATAATACTGGTCCTAGAATGAGGACAGTATCTCCACTGCTAGCAAGGCCTGCACCCTTTAACTTCCGCCTTTCCCACCTTCCACACCTCCCACCTTGGTTCGCGAGCTCCACTCACATGGGCCTCCTTTCTTCTCAAACAACTAAATTCCCTCCTACCTCAGGACCTTTGCACTAACATTTCCCTCATTTAGAACGACTGTTGCACAGGGGGTGCTGTGGCGTAACGGGTTAAGCTGCGGCCTGCAGTGTCGGCATCCCATCTGGGTACTGGTTCTAGTCCTGGCTACTCTGCTTCTTTCCGATACAGCTCTCTGCTATAGCCTGGGAGAGCAGTGGAGGATGGCCCAAGTTTTTGGGTCCCTGCACCCATGTGGGAGACCAGGAAGAAGCTCCTGGCTCCTAACTTTGGATTGGCACAGCTCCAGCTGTTGCAGCCATTTGGGGGGTGAACCAGCGGATGGAAAATCTCTGTCTCTGTAACTCTGCCTTTCAAATAAATACATAAATCTTAAAAAAAAAAAAAAAGAACCACTATATCTCTGAGATTTTTATATAATTGTCTTTAAATTTCATTTGGGTCTCAGTTCTCTATCACCTTCTCAAAGGGGAGAAAGGGGGGGGGTTTCCTTTTTTTTTTTTTTTTAAATGTATTTATTTATTTGAAAGTCAGAGAGAAGGGGGAGAGACAGAGAGAGAGGTCTTCCATCTGCTATTTCACTCCCCAGATGGCTGCAATGGCCAGGGCCAGGCCAGGCCAGGCCAGAGCCAGGAATCAGGAGCTTCATCCACGTCTCCATGTGGGTGCAGGGGCCCAAGCCCCTGCCATCTTCCGCTGCCTTTCCCAGGCCATTAGCAGGGAGCTGAATGGGAAGCGGAGCAGCCAGGACTAGAATCAGTGCCTACATCGGATGTCAGCATTCCAGGCAGCAGCTGTACCATAACACTGCGCCATCTTTTTTCTTTTTTTAAAGATTTGTTTATTTATTTTATTTTAAATGCAGAGTTGAGAAAGAGAGAGAGAGAGCAAAGAGAAAGGAACCTGCCATCCACTGGTTCACTACCCTAATGGCCACAATAGCCCGGGTGGGGCCAGGCCAAAGACAAAAGCCTGGAACTCCATCCAGGTCTCCCATGTTGGTGGCAGGGACCCAAGCATCTAGTCCATTTTTCACTGTCTTCCTAGGCCATTAGCAGGGAGCTGGATTGGAATTGGAGCAGCCAGGACACGAACTGGCACCCGTATTGGATGCCAGCATTGTAAGTGGCAGCTTAACCTGCTATACCACAACGCAGGCCTAAAGAGGGGTTTCTTTACCGCTTTTAAAATAATCTTTATTTATTTTCATGTACTTTATTTATATTTAATATACTTGAAAGGCAGAGAGAGAGAGAGAGAGAATCTTCCATCAGCTGGTTCACTCCCAAAATGCCTACAACATCCAGGGCTAGGCAAGGCCGATGCCAGGAGCCTGGAGCTCCATCCAGGTCTCCCACCTGGGCGGCAGGGCCCAGGTACTCTGCTGCCCCCCAGGATGCATTAGCAGGAAGCTTGACTGGAAGTGGAGCAGCTGAGATTGAAACTGGCTCTCTAATATGGGATGCCGGCATCCCAAGCAGCGGCTTATTTGAAAGGCTCAGAGTCAGAGAGATTTTGCCCATCTGCTGGTTCACTCCCCAGATGCCTTCAACAGCTGGGGCTTGGCCAGGCCACAGCCATAAGATTCAATCTGGGTCTCCCGCATGGGTGGCAGGGACACAAGCACTTGAGCCAGCACCTGCTGCCTCTCAGGGTGCACACTAGCAGGAAGCTGGATCAGAAGCAGAGCCAGGACTTGAAGCCAGGTGCTCTGAGAATGGGATGCAGGTGTCCCAAGTGGCAGCTCAGGTCCTTGCCAAACGCTCACCTCCATATCACCTTTGTTAATGCTATCCGTACAACTGCCAATTACTCTCTATCCCCTCCTTTTTTTAAAAAAAAAAATTTATTTATTTATTTGAAAGGCAGAGTTATAGAGAGGCAGAGGCAGAGGCAGAGGCAGAGAGAGAGAGAGAGAGAGAGAGAGATCTTCCATTCTACTGGTTCACTCCCCAGACAGCCACAACAGCCAGAGCTGAGCCAATCCGAAGCAGGAACCAGGAGCTTCCTCTGGGTCTCCCGTGCAGGCTCAGGGGCCCAAGCACTTGGACCATCTTCTACTGCTTTTCCAGGCCATAGCAGAGAGCTGGATCGGAAGTGGAGCAGCCAGGACTCGAACCGGCACACATATGGGATGCTGGCACTGCAGGCGGCGGCTTTAACTGCTACACCACAGAACTGGCCCCTCCCCTCCTTTTTAATTTCCTTTCTGGTATCATCCAGGTAACACTCCTTGCGAGCTAACCTTGGGGGGCCAGGTACCATTCTAAGCATTTCATCCTCACTATTCAAGTTAATCCCACAACTGCCTGAAAGTATAATATGGACTGAATGTTTGTGTCCCCCTAAAATTCATATATCGAAGCCCTAAGCCCTACAGTGACTGCCTCTGGAGTCAGGGCCTTTACAGAAGTAGTTAAGGTTCGATGTGTTCTTAAGGAAGTGAGCCCACAGAATGGCAAAGTCACTGGTCACAGTCATGGCCAGGATTCTAAGCCAGGTGGTCAGGCTCCTGCCCGCTGCCCCTGAACTGCTGCTTTGCTAGCACTTATACATTTTTGTGGTTTGTGCATTCTCTGGCTCCAGCCCTGGTGCCCAGGCTGCCAAAGAGCTTGGGGAACTTGATTGTCTGCATCTTCTACACCCCAGAACCTTGTCGGGTAACTTACAACATTCAACCAACCTCTGGGAGAATTCAGTTTGCACTCAGGACTATAGCCTGGGCTCCCCTCCACCACAGCGGGAGTCTGTGAAACTGTCAGACAACAACTATGAGGGTACTTGAAAACATTTCTGGCAAAATGGGATTAAGAGATGTTTCTTTTAATCCAAAAGTTTGAAATCCTTGCATAGTTTTTCATGATATACATTTTTCATGAATTTTCTTTTTTAAAGATTTATTTATTTATATGAAAAGCCAAGTTACAGAAAGAGAGAGGTCTTCCACCCACTGGTTCACTCCCCAAATGGCTACAACAGCCAGGGCTGGGCCAGGCTGAAGCCAGGAGCCAGGAGCCTCTTCCAGGTCTCCCATTGTGGGTGCAGGGACCCAAGGACTTGGGCCATCTTCTACTGCTATCCCAGGCTGTAGCAGAGAGCTGGATTGGAAGTGGAATGATCGGGACCCGAAGTGGTGCCTATATGGGATGCCGGCACTTCAGGAAGAGGCTTAACCCACCAGGCCTCGGTGCAGATTCCTTTGTGAATTGTTTAAAGACCCCTCGTATGCATTGATTTCAACTTTTTTTTGCACCAAAACTCTTTGACTCTTAAAAAATTATTTTATTTGAAAGGCAAAAGAGGAGAGAGAGAAAGAAAGAGAGAGAGACACACACACACACAGAGATGGCCCATTTCCTGGTTTAGTCTCCAAATGTCTGGAGAGTCAGGGCTGGGCCAAGCCGAAGCCAGAAGCTGAGAACCCAATCAGAGTCTCCCACGTGAATGACCAGGACCTGGGCGCTTGAGCCTGGTGCCTCCCAGGGTGTGCATTAGCAAAGGCTGAGTGGAACCCAAGCTCTCCCCCACAGGGTGTGGCAACCCCAGCAGGGGCTTGACCACTGCCTCCAGTCTCTTTTTCCATGAACCTTTTGAAGCACCTTCATACTGATTAACTGAACCGTCCCTTCCTTCCCAAGGGCCCAGTGTCACCCCGCTCTCCCACAGCAGGCTCGGGGCGATGGAGCCTTGCCTGGGCCCCGGTGTTAGCAGAGGCGGCGAACAAGAGTTCTGTTCCACCCGGGCTGCACGCACTCCTTTCCCAAGCAGCCTGGACTAGGCCGCCGGGATGAGATGAGCATGGAGACAGCCCAGTTTCCCGATCGCCAAACAAGCAGTCACCGCATAGGCCGTCCCGCCTCCTCGGGAGCCCTTGTCTTCCCCATGGGAAGACTCCTCTGCACCCTCCCAGTAGTCCCTCCTCCAGTGTCCCCAGGAACACTCCACGGGCCTCACGGCGCTCTAGCCCTCAGTGTGTCCACCAGTTAAATGGGGCTCCCGAAGCCTGCGGGAGCCTGAAGGGCAGTCGGGGCCTACGAGAGCGCTAAGGACGGGGTCAAGGGCTGCAGAAAGCCTGCGTCCAGCCCCCGCGTCGCCGGCCCGCGCCCCCGCTGGCTAGCCCCGTAATAAGCCTGCGGAAAACGTGGCCTCAGAGGCCGTGGCGAGAAGGAGTGAACGAAGAAGGAGGCCAAGACCAAATGAATGGAGCGAGGGCCCAGTGCGGGACAAAGGCCTGCAAGATGGCGTTCTTTAGGACCGCGGGAGGGGCGGGCAGGGCCTCGGCCCGGGAGGGGGCCACGGGCGCCGGGGACCCGGCGTGGTGGGGCCCGCGGCTGAGACAAAAGCCCCGCAACGTGGCGGGCTCTAGGACCGCCGGGCCCGCACCGCGCGAGGCCGGCAGCCGCGCCGGCGAGCCCAGGCGTCCGCAGCCGCCGGCCCGCGAGGGGACAGCCGGCGGGTTCTAGGACCCGCTGGGCCCGGAGCCCGCCCGGGGCCGCTCCCGCCCGCCCCGCCCGCGCCGCCCGCGCCGGGCCAACCCAGTCCGTCCTCAGCGCTGCCAGGGAAACTGAGGCCGGCTCGGAACGCGTCGGCGCGAGGGCTGCCCGGAGGCCCCGCGGCCGCCTGCCGGCGCCTCCTACCTGGTCGGGCTCGGGCTGGCTCCGCGGCGTCGGCGGCGACTCCTCTCGCCGACGGAGCCCGGGACACTGCCGGAGAGGGGCCGGCGCTAGGACCCAGCGGGGGCGGGGGCGGGGCCCGGAGCGGAAGTGGCGGGAACTTCCTGGGAGGGAGGGCGGGACGGTTTGCGGCCGCACCTGCAGCCCTACCGTGGCGGACAGACGTCTTGCGAGGGTGCTTGTGTGGGGTACACGGGGCTACTGCTATCCTGGGGCCGGGTCACTGGAAGTGGCTCCAAGAAGTCGGAGGTGGGAGGTCGGAGAGGCCACGCTCAAGCCTCGTAATACCCAAATCCGCTTATGTTCCACATTTCTTTTAATAGCGAGGAGCGAATTTAATGGCGCTCGCCCCCATCTGCCCCGGGACTCAGAAATCTCAGGGAGCCCCACGAACGGTGTCACCAAATACCGAGGGCAGAGTGGCAGAATCTGTTTCTGCCTCTTCGGCGCTAATTCTACGTGCACCGGAACGGTTTTCTGCACTGGACGGAAGTGTGGCTAAGTTAGTTTGCAACGAGAGTGGCGCTGTGACCTCCGTGGGCGGAGCCAGGATTGCGCTGAACGGGTCCCTAGCACCGGAAGTGTGTCTTTGTAGACCGTCGCTTGGAGGCGGAACAGGAAGTGTCCTCTGGCGGAAGTTTCGCGGGGAATCTTTTGCACCTGGGACACTTCCTGTTTCTCAGTAACAATAGGAAGTGTCCGCGGACCTGGGGGTAGACTACTGGCTTGTACGAGCTGTGCCCTTTTCCCTCCACCTTTTCCTTCCTCTCCCTTCTTTCCCTCTCCTTTCACCTTCTGGGAACCCCGGTTGAGTGTTCGTGTGTGGGAGCGCGATAGCCCCGGACAACCACCCCTTGGGGCGCGCGCCTGCAGTTAGGGTAAGGGTCCCAGTGCGCAGGCGCGCCCCCGTTCGCGGTCCCCAACGGACGCGCCCGCGGCGGGAACGAGAAGGGGCCGCCGGTGCGAGGTAGGGGTCCTAAGGGGAAACCGGCAGAGGAGATGAGTGACGCGAGAGGACCTAGTTGGTGGTTGCCTAGGGGAGGAGACTAGAACGAAGGGGCTTTGTGAGGTGAGAATTTGGGGAGGGGGGTTCAGAAGGAGTTTAGCGTCGGAGATGGGAGATGCAGCTGTATTGAGGTCCCATGGGAGTGGAGGGTCCGCGCTGGAAGAGGTCGAGGAGATGTAGGAGGGAGGTGTGGAGGGCCGCCGATGAGAAAGCCAGGGCTTTGGAACGAGGACTCAGTGAGTTGGCTCGTGTGTGAGCTGGGAGAGCAGGTATTGATCGCAGCGGGCGGTAACGGTGAAGTGACACAATGAATAAACTTGACCTAGCACAGTGCCTGGCAGGTGGTAATGCCCGGTCTAAGTTAAGAGAGGAGGTAGAAGAAGACCCAAGACGGGATGGTGAGGGTCAGATAAGGAAGCGTGGCAAATTAAAAGATAAGGGGTGAACATAACCTTCCACCCAGAAATGGGGCAAGATGTCAAAGATGGAAGATAGCTTGAGTTAATCGGCAGGACAAGTACAGGGAGAGTAGCCGAGAGAACCTTCTGGAAAGGTGACCTTTTGACCCTGAGCGGATTAGGAGAGGTGGTGGATCAGGCCTTGAAGCGGGCTCTAACCTCTCCTCTCAGGGCCTAGGCTCGGGCTTTCCTAGTAAAGGTTGTGGTTCTCCTTTAGGAGGCCGCAGGAGACGTTGTGTTTGTTTCAGCATTACCCAGGCAGATCGTTCTGAGTCTGGGGAGCACCTGGGTTGCGATCGGAGGGAAGCGGCAGCCCTCTAGATTCCGTGTCTCCTCTGATTCTCTAGAGATGACTAAAGCCTGGAGGAGCTCCCGCATGTGGGGCACCTGGACCCACGGAGGCTTTCAGTGTTGTGCCTCCAGAGCGGATCTGGTAGAAAGCAGGTCCCAGGGCGCTGATGCTGAGGGGAGCCTTTCCGTGACCCCCCGGTGAAGCTGTGGCTCGCAGAGCCGAGAGGGGAAGTTGATTGAGGCCTTCCTTGTTGACCACTGCCCCCTCTTCCTAGGCCTTGACTCCTCAAGCAGAGGAAAATGCTGCTGCCACCTGTCTGCTCCTCCTGAACCTTCTGGTTTTCACTCGGTTACCCCATGGAGGACACGCCCCTCTCATTCAGTTGCTCTGACTGTCAGCGCCACTTCCCTAGTCTCCCGGAACTGTCACGGCACCGAGAACTGCTCCATCCAGCTCCCGGCCAGGACAGTGAGGAGGCTGACAACATCCCCCGGCCCTACCGCTGTCAGCAGTGTGGGAGGGGCTACCGCCATCCCGGGAGCCTGGTCAACCACCGCCGGACCCATGAAACTGGCCTGTTCCCCTGTCCCACCTGTGGCAAGGACTTCACCAACCCCATGGCCCTCAAGAGCCACATGAGGACTCATGTTCCCGAGGGCCGCCGCAGGCGCAGGCCCCCCCGCCCCAGGGAAGCCGCTCCCCACCTCCAGCGCGAGGCAGTGTCTGCTGATTCCTGGGGCCAGGGGCTTGGCCCTGGGGAAGGCTGGGGAGACCAGACCAAACACACTGAAGAGGCAGCTGACTCTGAGTCTGGACCCGACCCCAGGGCGCCTGCAGGCACTTGGGAAGATGCACCCGCCAGACAAAAAGAAAGCTGGGACAGCCAGCCAGATCTTGAGGAGGGCACAGAGGGCTGGGGACCGACCACCAACTCCGCCCAAGCCCCACCTCTCCCCACCCCAGCCAGCAGCCTCCTTAGCAACTTGGAACAGTATTTGGCTGAGTCAGTAGTGAACTTCACAGAGGGCCAGCTGCCTCCCCAGTCCCCTCCTGCTGAGGAGGAGCGGCGCTACAAGTGTGGTCAGTGTGGCAAGACCTACAAGCATGCTGGGAGCCTCACCAACCACCGCCAGAGCCATACCCTGGGCGTCTACCCTTGTAGCATCTGCTTTAAGGAGTTCTCTAACCTCATGGCTATGAAGAACCACTCCCGACTCCATGCCCAGTATCGGCCTTACCACTGTCCTCACTGTCCTCGTGCCTTCCGGCTCCCCCAGGAGCTGCTGGAGCATCAGCAGTCCCATGAGGGTGAAAGGCAGGAGCAGCCATGGGAGGAGAAAGGGGTGCCCACCACAAACGGGCACACGGGTGAGACCAGCCGGGCCCGGCTCCCTAGTACTCAGATGCTGAATGGCTCCAGGGAGCTCAGCACATCTGGGGAGCTGGACGAGAGTGGCCTGGAGGAGTACCGGCCTTTCCGCTGTGGAGACTGTGGCCGGACTTACCGTCATGCTGGGAGCCTCATCAACCATCGCAAGAGCCACCAAACAGGGGTCTACCCTTGCTCAGTCTGTTCCAAGCAGCTGTTCAATGCTGCTGCCCTCAAAAACCACGTGCGTGCCCATCACAGGCCCCGACAAGGAACAGGGGAAGATGGGCAGCTGTCAGTGCCGCCAGCTCCCCTGCTAGGAGCTGAGAGCACCCACAGAGAGGAAGAGGTCCCACCCCCCACCCTGGATCATCGGCCCTATAAGTGCAATGAGTGCGGCCGGGCTTACCGGCACCGGGGGAGCCTGGTGAATCACCGGCACAGCCATCGGACAGGGGAGTACCAGTGTTCGCTCTGTCCCCGCAAATACCCCAACCTCATGGCCCTGCGCAACCACGTGCGTGTACATTGCAAGGCTGCTCGACGAAGTGCAGACCCAAGGACTGAGAGTCCCCCCAGCCACCTTAAGGTGGAACCCCCTCCTCACCCTGTGGGAGCAGATCAGGGGCAGGTGTGCACACCTGAGGAGGCGGCCTCTGGCCCCCTCCCAGCAGCAGATAGGACGGCAGCCCAGATGTGCAACATCTGCGGGATGCTCTTCAAAGACCCTAAGAGCCTGGAACATCACGTCCTGACCCACGGCCCCGGGGGAGGAGAGAACAGCAGGGCAGAGACCACAGCGTCACCACCTCGGACGTTCGCCTGCCGAGACTGTGGAAAGAGCTACCGCCACTCAGGCAGCCTTATTAACCACCGGCAGACCCACCAGACTGGGGACTTCAGTTGTGAGGCCTGTGCCAAGCACTTCCACACCATGGCCGCCATGAAGAACCATTTGCGACGCCACAGTCGGCGGCGGAGCAGGCGACATCGGAAGCAGGCAGGCAGTGCTGGTAGAGAAGATGCCAAACTCCTGTCGGGGGAGAACTGGGCCCAGGAGTTGGCAGACGATGAGGGCCTGCACGCTGCCCAAGAGCCTTCGGGAGAGAGCCTTGCTGGGGCCGGAAGCAACTTGGAAAGTGAAGGGGAGCGTCTGCAGGATGAACCTGCAGGGAAAAGTGGGCTGGAAAGGGGTGAGCCCTGTTCACAGGGTGACACACAGAGCCGAGGCCCCGAGGGAGGACTGGAAGGGAGGGAGGCCCATCACCTCAACAACTTGGCCATCCCAGGCAGTGGGCAATGCAACGAGACTCGCTTCTGTGATGGCCTCAGCACGGCAGATGGAGATAAAGCGACCACTGGCCAGCCTGCGCCCTCTTCCCACTGTGCTGAGGCTGCCGCTGGCTGGCAGGCTGAGGTCCCTCACACATGCTCCGACTGTGGGCATTCTTTCCCCCATGCCACTGGCCTGCTGGACCACAGGCCCTGTCACCCACCAGGCATCTATCAGTGCTCCCTCTGCCCAAAGGAGTTTGACTCTCTGCCGGCCCTGCGCAGCCACTTCCAGAGCCACGGGCCCGGGGAGGTGGCCTCTGCACAGCCTTTCCTCTGCTGCCTCTGTGGCATGATCTTCCCTGGGCGGGCCGGCTACAGGCTTCACCGGCGCCAAGCCCACAACTCCTCCGGCACGACTGAGGGCTCAGAGGAAGAGGAGGGGGAGGAGGAAGGAGCCGCAGAAGCAGCCTCTACCCATAGTCCTCCGCTGCAGGTCTCGGAGGCAGAGCTGCTGAATCAGCTGCAGCGCGAGGTGGAGGCGCTGGATGGAGCAGGCTACGGGCACATCTGTGGCTGCTGCGGTCAGACCTACGATGACCTGGGGAGCCTGGAGCGCCACCACCAGAGTCAGAGTTCTCAGAATACCGTGGAGAAGGTGCCCAGCCCCTTGAGAGCAGCCGGTGATCCTATGGAGATGGTTACAGACCTTGTCTTTGAGGGCACGGAGACCTCTGTCTCTGGAGAGGGTGGAGACGCGAAGTCTGAGGAGGGAGTAGTTGGCACAGCTGCAGACAGCTCTGCTGGCGCGCAGGGCGGGGAAAGTCTGCCCGAGGCCCAGCCTCGCCCCTTCCGCTGCAACCAGTGCGGCAAAACCTATCGCCATGGGGGCAGCCTGGTGAACCACCGCAAGATTCACCAGACTGGAGACTTCAGCTGCCCCGTCTGCTCCCGCTGCTACCCCAACCTGGCCGCCTACCGGAATCACCTGCGGAACCACCCCCGCTGCAAAGGCTCTGAGCCCCAGGTGCGGCCTGTCCTGGAGGCAGGGGTCAGCACAGAGCCCCAGGTCACGGCAGAGGAGGGGGCGGAGCAGGCGGAAGCCCGGAAGCTCCAGGAGGAGCTTAAGGCGGAGCCCCTGGCAGAGGCGGCGCAGGTGAAGGAAGAGGTGTGGGAGGAGACGACGGTGAAGGAGGAGGTGGAGCCAAGGCTGGAGACGGCTGAGAAAGGCTGTCAGACTGAGGCCAGCTCTGAGCGGCCCTTCAGCTGTGAGGTGTGCGGCCGCTCCTACAAGCACGCCGGCAGCCTCATCAATCACCGGCAGAGCCACCAGACGGGCCACTTCGGCTGTCAGGCCTGTTCCAAGGGCTTCTCCAACCTCATGTCCCTCAAGAACCACAGGCGCATCCACGCCGACCCCCGGCGCTTCCGCTGCAGTGAATGTGGGAAGGCCTTCCGCCTGCGGAAACAGCTGGCCAGCCACCAGCGGGTGCACGCCGAGCGGCGAGGCGGCGGGGGCGCCCGGAAGCTGGCTCGGGAAGATCGGCCCTTCCGGTGTGGGCAGTGTGGCCGGACCTACCGCCACGCCGGCAGCCTCCTGAACCATCGGCGCAGCCACGAGACGGGCCAGTACAGCTGCCCTGCCTGCCCCAAAACCTACTCCAACCGCATGGCTCTGAAGGACCATCAGAGGCTGCACTCCGAGAGTCGCCGGCGGCGGGCCGGTCGGGCCCGGCGGGCAGCTGTGCGCTGTGCCCTCTGTGGCCACGGCTTCCCTGGCCGGGGATCTCTGGAGCGGCACCTGCGGGAGCACGAGCAGGAGACCGAGGGAGAGCTGCCCCCTGGCCCAGGAGGTCCGGATGGCTCCGCTGGCAGTGAGGGGAACCTGGCTGACAACCAGGGTCCGCAGGACAGATCGGGTGGGACTGAGTCGGGGCCGCGGCTGGAGGAGGTTGGAGCCTCAAGGCCAGGGGAGCTCAGTCAGAGCGCCATTCAGGCAGCGGGTCCAGAAGCCACAGAGCCACCGTCATGGGGCTCGAGGAAGGCAGATGGATGGCGAGGAGCCGGGGGCCTGGCGAATCACCAGGGATGTTGGGCTCCTCCGGATCAGGTGCCAACCACGGCAGAAGACAAGTCAGAGGACGGTGTTCCCAGGAGTCCTTGCCATCTCGGTAATGGCCAGACCAATGGACCCAGTCTGAATCACACAGATGGCTGGGAGAATGGAGATGGCAGCTCCCAGCGCCAGCCAGAGAGTCCTCCTTCCTGCAGCCGGTGCAGCAAAGCCTACAGCCAGCCCGAAGGCCTTTTGAACCACAGCCGCTATTGCCTGCATTGCTGCAGGGAGTCCTTGAGTCCTGTGGCCACTAACCACCTGGCTGCCCAGACCTTTGCCTGCCCTGACTGTGACAAGGTCTTTCAGTTCCATCATGACCTGGCCAGCCACCTACAGACCCATGCCCAGGACCAGAGTCAGGTGCCAACCCAGATGGAGGAGGCGGCTGGGACGGGACAGGGGGAGCTGGGGCTCCCTGAGCAAGGGGAGGCTCAGGAGGCCGCAGCAGAACCCTCCAAGGAGAATGCGGAGCGGGCTGGTGGGACGCAGAGAATGCAGCCCACGGCGCCTGAAGACAGGGAGCGGCCCTTCCGCTGCGTGCAGTGTGGGCGCTCCTACCGCCATGCGGGCAGCCTGCTGAACCACCAGAAAGCCCACACCACTGGGCTGTACCCCTGCTCCCTCTGCCCCAAGCTTCTGCCCAACCTGCTGTCTCTCAAGAACCACGGCAGGACCCACACGGACCCCAAGCGCCATCGCTGCAGCATCTGTGGCAAGGCCTTCCGGACAGCTGCCCGGCTGGAGGGCCACGGGCGCGTCCACGCGCCTCGAGAGGGGCCTTTCACCTGCCCCCGTTGTCCCCGACACTTCCGCCGCCGAGTCCGCTTCCTGCAGCACCAGCAGCAGCACCAGGAGGAGTGGCCAGTGGCCAGCTCCGGTACGGGGCATGAAGGGCTCGGGCAGAGGAGCGAAGGGTCCCAGAGGGAGATGGGCCCAGTGGAGGGGGAAATCAGGCTCCCGGGTGGGTGGGGGAGCAGGGGTGAGAGGAGGGCCGGGTCGGGGCTTGCGTATGGAGTGGGAAGAATGGTTTGAGCCTTTTGAGCAGTAGAGCTTGGACACCCCCTACCCCCAGCCCCTGAGTCAGGGAAACTGCACGGCATAGGGGGAGGGGTTGGGAGGCAGAGGTGGGGTGTTCAGGGCAGAAGCAGCTGTCTGGGGCCCTGGGCTCTGCTGTAGGCCAAGAGGAACAGTCTTTTTATTTTGAGGGGGAGGCAACAGGCTACCACATCTGGAATGATTTCCAGAGGAGGGGGGGAAATGTGTTGATTTGGTTTAGGTTCTTTTTTCTCCTAGAGTGGGCAGGGAGCCAGAGAATGAGGGATGCGGGGCGTGGGGGGTACCCCAGACTGCACTGCTCTGTGGCGTTACCGCTGGCTGGGCCCTGGAAGCTGGGCTGCTGGTCGGCACCCAGGTCTCATCCCTCTGTGCCTGCACCTCGTCTCTGCTCCTCTGTACCCGTGTCCCAGGAGTGTCACTTCTTCCCACCCTTCTCCTTTCTAGGATTCACCCAAACCGCCCTTTCCATCTGCGCGCGCGCGCGCGCACACACACACACACACACACCTTTAACTGGAGGCCTGAGTCACAGATAATGGTTTCTTTGAAGCCAGGCCCCGTGGAGCAACGGCAGTCATTAGTCCTTATCGCAGCTCCCTATCCTGGGGATCTCCAGGAGACAGACTAGCCCACACCCAGCCCTGGTGGAGGTGGAGGCTGTAGGGGAGGGGAGGAGACGGCCTCCTCCTGCCCCTAGCCTGGGGCTTGCTCTCTGATCCTCCTTCCATCAGGTGGCCCCCAAGGGTGGGTGTCCTGGAGAAGGTGAGCCCTGGACCAGAGTGTGGCCGGAAAAGGGGGTGGTGCGTCGAGTCCTCTTGAGAGCTGTTGGGATTTGTTATGACCTCAAGGGGAAGGGGGAGGGGGCCAGTGAGCTAGGGCTGGGGAATACTTGCAAGTCCTAGGGTTCCTGGGTTCTCCTACAGGCCTCTGGTGCCAAGGGTGGGGGGGGATGGCCTGTAGGGCTTAGGGGTGCCAGCTGTGTGCGCTCTGGCCCCTCGGTCTGTGACCTCCTCTCTCTCTCCTCAGGAGCCCCAGTGGCATCAGCGGCAGGCAGAGGGGACTTGTCATTGCCCCCCGCATCCACCCCCACGACCCCGCTCCTGGACCCTTCACCCCAGTGGCCTGCAGACCTCAGCTTCTCCCTGTGAACAGCAAGTCTCCAAAGATGAGAAATTGGAGAGCGGCTGTGGGCAGGGAGGGCTTCATCTCCACGTCTTCGCTCAGGAGTAGTGTGGGCGTCCCCAGGTCTCTTCTCTCCCCCGGGAAGAGGATGGACGTCTGGCTTCGGTCCCAAGAGGGCGGCAGGTGGGTATTCCTCATGTCCCTGCCCCTGAGGGAGCCCTCCTGCTGGGCCAGCCTTGCCAGCCAGACTCCAGCACCACCAGGGAGAGGCAGAATCCCACAGCGGCCAGGGGTGGGAATGTCGCCTGTGGATGAAGGGGAGCCTTTTGCTACAGTTTGTAACTTATTTTCTAAAATCTATTTTGTAACAATTTATTTAAGTTTAAAAAAAAGGACAATTGCTCCCCACCCCCACCAAGAAAAAAAAAAAAACCACAGATTTTCAAAACATGCAGCCGATGTGGTTGTGTCTGAGGGGTGAAGGGTGGGGGACACTGGGGGACACCCGTGGCGCGGAGCAGAGCTGGGTACGGGAGCGTCCGCAGGCAGCATCCCTGTCCTGCAGGGGGGCCGAGGCACCTGCTGGAGGGCCTGCCCCAGGGCCCGGAGCTGCACATGGCGAGGGTGGCGAGGGTGGCGAGGGGCATGGGCGTTGCCTCACCGTCGACACCTCCTGTGAACAGTCCAGTCCCGTCAGCAGCTGGCTGGCTGGCCTAGAGAGGAAGGAGGGGCGGGGTTGCTCCCTTGCTCAGGAATAGGATCCACGTTGGCCCCCGCAACAGATGAGAGCACTGAGGCTCAGAGAGGTCGAGAGGCCTGCACAAGTCACACAGGGACCTGGAACCAGCCTAAGTCCCAGTGAGTCCAGCGTCCCACCCGACCCAAGGCAGCCGGAGGTGGAGCAGAACAGTGCTTGCCTGGGTCTCGAGTCAAGGGCTCCAGAGAGGGAGGGCTGGGGGGTGGGGGGCCCGGAACACATACTTGAGTTGGCCAGGCAGCTACCAGGTGCTCCCTCGGGCTCGGGCTCGGGCTCCTCGGCGAAGTACACCTGCCACTCCAAGCTGCTGACCCAGTCCTCGTAGGTGGGGAGCGCCGTGAAGACGGCGGGCCGCGCAGGGCCGTGGCAGGCGTCTCCAAAGCTGTGCAGTCCAGCCAGGAACCACGCGCCCCTCACCTCATGTGCCAGCGGTGCCCCGGACAGGACCTGCCGAGGGTCAGGTGACACTCTCTGGGTAACTTCCTCTTTCCGCTGGGCAGCTGTGAGTGTGGCGGGCTCGGAGCAGAAAGCCTCAGTTCCAGGTGAGAGGCGGGGCTGGGCACCACGCCTGACAGAAGGGCTGTTTGTTGAGGGGCTATGAAGGGTCTGGTGGGTCAGGTTGGGGGCCTGGGACTCACCTCACAATGGGGCGGTTCACCCGCCACACTCGCACACACCATCCCTGGCCGAATGGGGACGCCGTTGTTCTCAGGGGCTGCTTGCAGTTGGCTGCAGGCCCTAGGCCCCAGGAGGGTCACGGGCATTGTCTGGGTGGGGCTGGTGCCTACAGGGCAAGGGGAAAACTTCAGCTGCCACTGGGCCTTTGAGGCTGGGTGGGCAGAGCCGGTGGCCCTGGTCCTGTCTCACCTGCTCCTTGGAGGGGCAGCCCCAGGACCCAGCCACGTTTCCCGTCAGGCAGCTGGTGGTCAGCGTAGTGCAGGCACAGGGGCCGCAGGTGGGGGCCCAGCGTCACCGGCTGGGCTAGCAACAGGAAGGCCACATCGTAGCCCCCCTCCGGGTGGGTATAGGCCCCATGCAGGATGATCTGCTTCAGGCCCCGCTCCTCCGGGCTGGCCCCCAGCCCCACACTCCATTCCTCTGGGGTCTGGCGCCTGTGTGGAGGCGGCATTGACAGCGCTGGGTAAGGGTTGCCAGCAGGGGCCGGGGACAGAGGAGCGGGACAGCGGAGCTCACCCGATGAAGCAGTGGGCAGCCGTCAGCACCACCTCCTCTGACACCAGGGCTCCGCCACAGGCCAGCTTGCCCCGATGCTTCAGCCTGGCATCCCAGGGCCATGGGGAGGGGGCTCCCACCTGGGGCCCGTCGGCCCTCAAGGATCCACAGGCTGAAACAGATGGATTAGATCACGTGACTTCTTCAGCAGGGGTGCCGGGCCCTCTGCTAAGCATCTCCGTGGGCTGACAGCCTCACAGTTTCCTTTTCAGGTGAATTTTGTTACCTTTGTTAACAGAAGGTAGCCAGAGTTCCAGAGAAGTTACTGGAACTGTGGGCAGGCAGCAGACTTTAACCCTGACAGTCTGACGGGACTCAGGCCCTGTCTCACCTGCTCTGCACGCCCCCGCCCCGCCCATCTGCACCCCTCCAGGCGTGGACTGGCTCCAGAAGTCCCGCCTCACTGGTGCTGCTCTTAGCATCAAGACACAACTTCCTTCCCAGGAATTCTTTTGCATGCAATTTGAATGTCAGCCACTTAATGCCAGCATTATGAGTGGGAGCCCTGCCCTGTCCAATCTTGTTGGGTCCCTACCTGGAAGCTGGTTGCCTCCCCCAACTCCCCGAAACCTGCAGCCAGCCCTCAGCGCTCCCTCTTCTCGCCTAAGCTCCGAACCAGGAAAGTTGCAGGGTTGGCTCTGCCTCCCCTCAGGGAGCTGTTCCCATGGAGAGCCCCAGCTGCCCTGGGCAGGGCTGGACACTGTATCAGTTCTCTGCTCTAAGCTGCCTGGGATTCATGGTGGCCTCCACTGGCTGCCTGGAAGTCCTCACACAGGCCTAAGTGTCCCCACATGACCCGCTCCCTGCACCCTGCTCATACCTACACAGCTGTCCTCATCACTGGTTTCCAGGGCTCCTGGGCTTTGGGCCAGGAAGACCGCCCCCTGGGCTTGAGCCTGCAGCCAGGGGCTGTGAGCCGCCAAGTCGGTGAGCAGCACGGGAGTGTCCTCCTGGGCACATCTTGATGCAAAGCTGATGATCCCAACCTGAACCCAATGTCCATCAGGCTCGCGGCACAGCACGGGGCCTCCAGAGTCTCCCTGGAGCCAGGCGACAGGTTTAAGAACAGACACCATCGGACGGCAACCCTGTCCACCCTTCCCTGTGGGTCAGTCTCCCAGCCCAAGGGTAGCCCCTTCGCTCACTCCCTGCTCAGACCTGACAGGGCCCCTGCACCCCGGGCTGGGCACCCGCACACAGCATCCCAGGCCGGGCCGGGCTGGCCAGCAGCCGCTGGTGCAGCCGGTTGTACAGACAGTTACAGGTAGGGCGGCTGATGAGGCGCAGGCGCAGATTCCGAAGGCTCCTGGGAGCTGGTAAGAGAGACAGGGCTGGGGCTGGGGGCTGGGGCTGAGAAGGAAGGGGGATTAGGAGGTAGGGCCGTTGGGAGCTGAGGCCGTAGGACCTGGGATGAGCAGAGTGCCCCTGGGGGCTAGCACTTACTGTCACTGGTGTCCTGGTCCCAGCCAGTAGCCCAGCAAGAGGCTCCAAAGGGGAAATGATGGACGGGCTGGGGCAGGCAGAGGGGTGTGTGGGCCGCGGGGTGGGCAAGCTGGAGCAAGGCCAAGTCGGAGCCCTGGCTGTAGTGGTTATAGGCTCCGGGCAACCGCAGGGCAGCCACCCCCACCTCCTCAGCCCCTGGGCTCAGCCCCTCACGATGCAGAGAACCCAGGACCACTGACCAGGAGTCCAGTTCTGTCGCTGCTGCCCTGGAAAAAATAATAAAAAGGTGCGGCCGGCGCCGTGGCTTAATAGGCTAATCCTCCGCCTAGCGGCGCTGACACACCGGGTTCTAGTCCCGGTTGGGGCGCCGGATTCTATCCTGGTTGCCCCTCTTCCAGGCCAGCTCTCTGCTATGGCCCGGGAAGGCAGTGGAGGATGGCTCAAGTCCTTGGGCCCTGCACCCGCATGGGAGACCAGGAGAAGCACCTGGCTCCTGGCTTCGGATCAGCATGATGCGCTGGCCGCAGCGGCCATTGGAGGGTGAACCAACAGCAAAAAGGAAGACCTTTCTCTCTCTCTCTCACTATCCACTCTGCCTGTCAAAAAAAAAAAAAAAAAAGGTGCAAGGCCCAGACTGTTGAGGGCAAGGGGAGCTGGTGACCCCGCCCCCCAGGAGACAGCAAGGGTGGGCGGAAGATGGGCAAATACGAGTTTGTGTGGCTTTAGCAAGATCCTTCCCTTCTCTCAGCCTTAAAACGGGACACGGCGAGAGGCCGTTAAGATGAGCCTGATAACATGCTTGGCACCTGGCGCACGCCCAACAAATGGTGCTTTGCTAATATTCCAAGGGGTAGGGACCAGTCTTGCGGGGCTTCGAGATGAATCATCCGCCCTCAAAGCCAGAGCCCCCGGCTGACCCGAGCCATGACTCACTTTTCAAAGCAGTGGGCAGCGGTGAGGACCCAGGTGTCCGCCACCAGGGAGCCGCTGCAGACGTGGGCTCCCCGCCGCCTCACGCTGGCCTGCCAGGGCCACTCGCCTGCTTCTGTGTCGCCCTCCCGAGGCTCGGGGGGCCCGGGGCCACGCTGCCCACAGGCTGCGGAGAGAGGTGGGTCACAAGTGACTGCAGCTTCCTGACCTGCCCTGCCTCACCCACGACCAGATCCAGGCCCCGTGTCCCCAGAGCTCACCCCGCCGTGCTGCTTGAAGACCTGTAAGAGAGATGGACATGGGTGAGACTCGGGGTCCAGGTTTGGTGGGGCGAATGGGTCAGGGTACAGGCCCTGAGTCTTTGCCGATGACTCTACGGCTACCTCACCAGCCTCTCCCAGAATGAAAATATTTATATGAGGGTGAGAAGCAGCTTTTATTGGAACCCATTCAGCGCGTACGCTCAGTAATTACTTCCTCAGCTGTGCTCAGCACTCCTGGGCCTGAGAGGAGCACGCCCCGGGGCTCGGCTTGGGACCAGGCCAAGCCTCCTCCAGGCTTCAGAACCCCCAACTCTGCCCCCGCCACCGAGGGAGGGGCCCAGGGATGTGGACCGAGTATTAGCTTAATTGTCTCCTGGCCTCAGAGGACTAAGAGGGAGGATTAGAGGCTCGCGTCATGTCTAAGCGGGGGAGGGCGCTCACCCCAGCTCTGATCTGACGACTCAGAGCCCCCCCACCTCCCCAGGAGCCCCCAGAGATGCTACTGGGGATCCTGGCCCTGCTTCTCTTCTTCACACACACATAGATAAAGCACACTGGACATGTAGGCCAGGAGAGCAGAGAGATGGAATGGACAGAGAGACACCGAGGCCAGAGGCATCCAGAATGCACCTGAGACCATTCGGAAGTCAGAGAGGCAGCCAGGGGCACAGAGCACCCACACGGTGGGGGTAGGGGTGGGTAGGGGGGTGGCTGCACACACAGTCACAGCAACAGTCCCTGCAGACACGACCTTAACCTGAGAGTTGCACCCCTGTGGCCGCAACTGTCACCCCCACAGGAAAGACACAGTGACATTGCAAGCAGCAAACTGTCCCCCCACTGCCCAGCTCCCACACACACCAAGAACCCCCTCCTCCGCCGAGCACAGGTGGCTTACCCTGGATCAGGACCACTGCTCCCAGGATGAGCAGCCCTGGTCCCCAACTCTGCTTCATGCTGCCCGGGCCGCTCTGCCGCCTGGGCTGTGGTTCCCAGGCTACCTGGGAGCCCCGGCTCCACCCTGCTCCGCCCCCAGTTGGCTGGGTGTCAGATGTCGTGGCTTCCCCCCTCCCCCCCAGGGCTGGAAGGGCGCCAGCAGCTCCTAGCTCTGGGGCTGGGGCTGCGCGGCCCTGCGGCTGCTGTTGGCCTTTCTCTGGACCTCAGCCAGGGGGCCAGACCGCCTAGGGTTTCAAATCCCAGCTCCCTGACTTAGCACATGAGTGACCTTCAACAGTCAAAGCTGTCTGTGCCTTGTCTGAAAAACTCCAGCCTTTCTGAATACAGAAACGCTTGGGCAAGGGCCTCGTCTGTAGGACAGTTGCTCCCAACATGAAGCCTCAACCTGGGCCCCGATGGGCATTGTGGGCCGGCCTGCCCAGTCCCCACTATGTGATGTAGCTTTCCTGCTTTACCCCAGCCAGGGCCAAGCATGCTACACACACTTCCTCCCAGAGACTGTGTGCAGGGCTGGGTGTTGGAGGGGCCGGGCCTCTCTGCCGGCTGGCCACGAACCTTTGACAAAAGCCACCCCCCTTAGGAGCCTGCTGCCTTCCTAACAAACAGGGCTACCGCAGTGCCCATCTTTCTGACAAATGTTGGAAGGCTCTCAAGTCAGGAGAGGGTAGCGTTCACGATGCATCCACTTTCTGTTCCTGACTCCGAACTTGGGCCATCCCAGGTTGTTCTAGAAATGTAGCCCCAGCACAGAGGCTGCTGTGGGCAGGGTTTTGAGCTTAAGACTTTGTAGTTGGGGTAGGCATTGTGGTGCAGTGGATTAAGCTGCCACTTGCGATGGCTGCATATTTTTTAAAAATTTTATTTATTTATTTGAAAGGCAGAGTTACACACAGAGAGAAGGAGAGGCAGAGAGAGAGGGAGAGGTCTTCCATCTGATGGTTCACTCCCCAGATGGCTGCAACGGCCGGAGCTGTGCCGATCTGAAGCCAGGAGCCAGGAGCTTCTTCCAGGTCTCCCATGTGGGTGCAGGGGCCCAAGGGCTTGGGCCATATTCTACTGCTTTCCCAGGCCACAGCAGAGAGCTGGAATGGAAGTGGAGCAGCCAGGACTCGAACAGGTGCCCACATGGGATGCCAGCACTGGAGGCGGCGACTTTACCCACTACGCCACAGTGCCGGCCCGAGGACACCTGCATCCCATATCAGAGCCCTGGTTTGAATCTGGCTGCTCAGCTTCTGATCCAGCTCCCTGCTAATGCACCTGGCAAAGCTGCAGTGGATGGCCCAAGTGCTGGGGCCCCAGCCACCCGTGTGGGAGACCTGAATGGAGTTCCTGGTTCTTGGCTTCCACCTGACCTAGCCTTGGCTGATAGGGCCATTTGAAGAGTGAACCAGGAGATGAGAAATTCATTCTCTTTCTCTCTAACTACTCCTTTCTGGCTGTGCATGTGTGATCTTAGGCAAATTAGCATCTCTGGACTTCAGTTTCTTTATCAAGATAGCACCTACCTCATACTGTTGCTATAAGGATTAAATGAGTGAATATAGCTTCACCCAAGTCCTTAGACAGTGCTTGGCATTGCTGAGATTATTAGGAAACACAAAATAAAGCTACTCTCCATCTGATCCTGACCCTCCAGGCTGCCAAGACTGCCTTGGGATAGTAGATAAGGCAGCCTGAGGGGCTGAGGTTAGACTACGGGAAGAACTTCCCATCAAGCAGGCAAGGAACCAGAAGGGCAGCTTGCCCTCACAGATGCGTGCTTGGCCCTCCCAGGAGAGAGGGCCTGGCACCTACGGGCAACAGGAACAAGTCACCAGCCTGTTTCCTGGAGGTGGGGGCTGATGGCGCGCCAGGCCTTGCTGACTCTACGCTCTGGAGATGAGGCTGACCGTAGCCACCCTCCGCAGGCAGGCCCCCACTCTCCATGACTCACATCCTTCCCGGGTCCAGAGAAGGCCCCCTGGCGGAGCCCCAACATCAGGGTCCCTGGCAGACACACGGTTCAGACTTGGCCAATGTAGTTAAGAAACTTTATTGCTGAAAACGTTCCCTCCCTGGGCCATGGCAGGAAACCAGCCCTTGAAGACACAGTTGGGGGCACATTTGGTCCATTATCCTGTGTGTGTGGTGGTGGGGGTCTGCGGGGGTGGGCGAGGGAGGCAGCGCCTCCCAGGGACCTAGACAAGGCCCCCCGGGGCGAGGCTCACGTGCCAAAGCAAAGCAGGCGAGGTCAGCCTGGTTCGGGGTGAGGGCTCAGTGCCCCTTGGCCTTGACCTTGGGTTCCGGGACCTCCCGGAAGCTAAGCAACATCAGGCCCACGTTGATGGCGTATGTGGTGATGCAAACGATGCAGAAATCATAGAGCACGAAAAACAGGATCCAGGCCAGGTAAACAGAACCAGCAATCGATACCAGGGAACTCAGCATCAGCAGGACAGAGGCCCAGCGGGCCCGCAGGCAGCCTGCAAAGTAGAAAAGGGCCAGGGATGGGCTGTGGGGACTGGCCATCTCCAGGACACCGCGCCCCCACCCCGGCAGCAGGGGCTGCAGGGAGAAGGGCCTGTACATCAAGAGGCTTTAACAGGCCCCCTCCTAGGCCTCTGTTCCCCTGCCTGTCCAGTGATCCCAGACCCAACCAGTGAACCTCCTGCTAACTCCAGACATCCTTCAATTCCCCCAAAAGCAATTTCCAAAGTCTTTTCCACAAAACTGGGATCCTAGAAAGTCTTTAAGGGCCCCTCAACTTCCGACAGTTCTTACACTGAAAAATAACTCCTGCCCCCCCCCCCCCCCCCCCCCCCCCCCGCCTTGGCTAGAGAACGCTCAGCCAGAAGCAGCCGGCTGGCTGCCATCTGGAGCCTGCATGGGGTGGTTGCGGGCCAGGCCAAGGCGTGGTCTTGAGGGGGCGGGGCCTACAGGGAAGGGGCGGGGCCACTCACCTAACACCAGTTGCAGTATGTAGAAAATGCAGCCGAATATGCTGTTGGATTGATTGAGGATGCTGTCCTGTCCCAACACGTGCTCCACCAGCCCGAAGCCCCGACCCCATCTGATGGAGGTGGAGACTCAGGTTAGCGGCGTCCACAGAGTGCACTGCCCCGGAAGGGGAGTTTCTAAGAAGCCACCTGGGGCTGTCCTCCTCCCCCATTCCCAAGGATCGATGACCTCTTGACCTCCCGCACCTTTGGCCACTGCATGCCACTGCCCCTTTCCTCCCCCATCCCCCAGCCGGGCCTGGCCGTGGCTCCTCCCTAGGCCCCTCTTTCCAGCGAAGATAGCAAAGCTGGTGTAAGAGTAACTGGGCAGATTGTCTTCGCCCTGCAACCCCTAAACCTCCAGGTCCCTAGATACCCCCTCCCCTCCCACTGACCGCTACACGGCCAGACATTGTCATCGCCAGAGAGCGCCCCAGCGCCACGCTCAAGGCGCTACATCCTCCTCTTTCCAGATCGCCCTTATACCTCGGCATCCTGAGCCCTCGTGACTGCCTCGCCCCGCCCGCACCCCCTGCACCCCGATTCTCCACGCGACGTTGCCACCAAGCTGGCCAGTCCCCAGGTATCCGCTTCCCAGGCACTGCGACCCCAGCCTCCTCAGGTATCCTGGCTGCCAGGCACACACCGGCGCCCGGGACCCCGAGCTGCTTCCCTCCCGCGCGCACCTGGAGGAGAAGACGCGCGAACAGCTGATGGCGGTGCCCACGTCGCAGAGCGCGCGGTAGTCCCGGTCCCGGGCGCGCGCCGCCTTCACGTGCAGCGCGTACACGGACAGCGCCAAGCCGGCCAGGCAGAGCGCGAGCCGCACCCACCCCGGGTTTCCCCAGGTGGCGCCCATATCTTCGAGTCCCGGGGGAGGCGCCCGCGGGGCCAGGACCAGCCACGGGGCAGGTTATGGCCACGCCCACTCCCGCCCCTCCGCCCCGGTGATTGGCCTGCCTCTCTGGTACTCTCTGATCCAATTGGTTGTTCCTAGAACTCAGTAAGCGAACCTTTGAGATAGGAAAACAGCGAGGAATGCTGGGATCGGTGAACCTGGGCTAAGGGATGTTGACAATGTGGAGAAAGCGGCTGCCCGGCATGATGGGAGTTGTAGTCGGGCAGCCGCAAGGCGTCAAGGGAAATGTAGTCTCCAGAGGGTTTAACGCTTAACTCTATGCCCTGTTCTAAGCACGGGAACTTCCAGGAGACTAGCTGGAGAGACCAGCGGACCATGGAATCAGCGAACCCTACGATCTTATTTGGGAACCAAGCTGAAGTTATTTCAGACCGTTCAGGCTAAGTCCTGTCCTCGCAGGCTGTTCGGCTGCTCTCTCCTGCCTCACCAGCGCCCTCTGCCGGTCAGTCTCTCTCCCGCCCCTTAAATTCCCAGAGCCACAATCTTCAACCTTTTTATTTATTTATTTATTTTTATGTTTTATTTTTGGCAGGCAGAGTGGACAGTGAGAGAGACAGAGAGAAAGGTCTTCCTTTGCCGTTGGTTCACCCTCCAATGGCCACCGCGGCCGGCGCACCACGCTGATCCGAAGCCAGGAGCTTCTTCTGGTCTCCCATGGGGTGCAGGGCCCAAGCACTTGGGCCACAGCAGAGAGCTGGCCTGGAAGAGAGGCAACCGGGACAGAATCCGCCCCGACCGGGACTAGAACCCGGTGTGCCTGCGCCGCAAGGCGGAGGATTAGCCTGTTGAGCCACGGCGCCGGCCCTTCAACCTTTAACGGTATCCTAACGTGAGCCTGGATCAACCTAACAGTCCCTACTCTCTTCTTCCCAGACGCCCTATCTCTGCTATAACGTCAAGCCTGCCACCCTTCGACTTCCCATCTGTGTGGCAACTCCTTTCTCGTCCCCATCACCACACCAGCTCCCTCATTCTCCCCCTCACAATCAAGTTTTGGGGAAGAATTTCCACACCTGCTCTCTACTTCCTTGCTGTGCACACCGCAAACTAGCTCCCGCCCCCAGTACTCCTCTGATAACTAGTGGCTGGTGTCCCTGGGCCACTAAATTCAGTGGTTATTTTTCAGGTCTTATCTTGTTTGGCCTCTGACAGTATTGTCACTGTTGAACACCCCGTCCTGGGAACTCGCTCTTCCTCTGGCTTCTGTGACTTCTCACTGAACCTCTGCCCCCCTCCCCGGCTCTGGCTGCTCCTTCTCGAATCTGTGCATTTTTTTCTTTTTCCAGAGCACGTGGGAGGCAAAGGAATGGTCTCCAAAGATGCCCGTGTCCTAATCCCTGGACCATGGCAATATGTTAGGTTATACAGCAAAAGGCAATTAAGGTTGCAGGTGAAATTAAGGTTGCTAATCTGATTTTAAAATAGGGAGACTGGGGCAGGTGCTGTGGTGCAGCTGTTTAAGCCGCTGCTTTGGGAAGCTTCCCATATCCAGGTTCTTGTGATTGAGTCCTGTTCCAGTTTCCTGAGCACTGGGAGGCAGCAAATGATGGCTTAAGTACTGAGTCCCCACCACCCATATGGGAGACCTGGGTGGGGTTCCTGGCTCCTAGCTCTGGCTCTGCCCAGCCCTGGTTATCTTGGGCATTTGGGAAATAAGCCAACAGGCAGAAGATACTTCTGTCTTTCTTATTGTTCTGTCTTTCAAATAAATCAACATAAATAATAGGGAATGGCTTACAACAACAAATAGCAATGCTTTTATTTTCTCACACAGTTTTTTCCGGTTAGGAATTTGGGAAGAGGGGCCAGCACTGTGGTGCAGTGGGTTAAGTCACAGCCTGTAACGCCAGCATCCCATATGGGTGCCGGTTTGTGTCTCGGCTGCTTCTCTCTGATCCAGCTCCCTGCAGATGTGCCTGGCAAAGCAATGGAAGATGGCCCAAGTGCTTTGGCCCATGCACCACGTGGGACACCTCAAAGCAGCTCCTGGATCCTGACTTCAACCTGGCCCAGCTCTGTTGTGGCCATTTAGGGAGTGAACCAGCAGATGGAAGATTTCTCTCTCTCTCTGTAAACTCTTACAAATAATTAAAAATGAAAAATAAAAGAATTTGGGAAGGGAACTTGAGTTGGGCAGTTCTGGCTCATGAACTTGTAGTCAGATGGTGGCTAAAGCCAGAACCGTGAGACACTGAGACAGCCGTGGGCTAACCTGGCATTGCCGTGTCTCCTCAGGGGCTATCCATGTCTCTTCTCTGCTTGGGTTTCCTCACAGCACAGCAGACTTGGAGCCAGGTTAACCAGCTCACAGAATGAGCCTCAATGACTTCCACCTCTTGGTATCCATAGGCTTGTGTAGTCGCTTCTCATACTGACCACTAGGGGTCTCCTGCTAATAGCCAGCGTTAACTCACCAGGCATATGACACAGTCAGCTCGCAAGTGGATTCTCCAACAACCAGCCCAGCCTTCAGACAACTGTAGAAGCGGCCAACATCCTGACTGCACCTCTTGAGAGACACGGAGTGAGACTCACGGAGCCGAGGTGTTCCCAGATCCCGACCTAAGGAAACCATGAGAAAGGACATATGGGGGCCAGCGCTGTGGCTTAGCAGGTAAAACTACCACAGGTTCAAGTCCTGGATGCTCCATTTCTGATCCTGCTCTGTGCTGTGGCCTGGGAAAGAAGTAGAAGATGGCCCAAGTCCTTGGGCCCCTGCACCCATGTAGGAGACCCGGAGGAAGCTCCTGGCTCCTGGCTTCGGATCAGCACAGCTCCGGCCGTTGCAGCCAACTGGAGAGTGAACAAGCAGATGGAAGACCCCTCTCTCTCTCTCTCTCTCTCTCTCTCTGTAACTCTGCCTTTAAAATAAATTAAAAAGAAAGAAAAAGAACACATGAGTCAGCTCCTTGTTACTATAATGAAATACGGGAGGCAGCTGACTCGGCAAAGAGAAAAGGTTTGTTCGGCTCACAGTGTTGTAGATACAAGACCAATACTCGGTGGCCCCATCGGTTCGGCCTCTGATGAGAGCAGTGTGTGGCAACGGCGGAGCTAGGGCAGAGGAAGAATCACACGGTGAGCCAGGAAGTAGAGAAAGAGGCTAATCCCCAACTCAGGCTTGTGTGACAGCCCGCCCGTGGGAACTGTCATCCAAGTACCCGTACCAGGGACCTCGGCTGGGCCCTGCCTCCTGCCTGTTCCAACACCCCTCAGCAGCACCAGCCCGGGGACCGTGCCGCTAACACACGGATCCTGGAGGGACAGTCAGCATCAGCCTAACATCCACACCACGCGGACAGTCTGTGCAGCTTTAAGATGCGCCACTCTGGGGTAGTCTGTTGTGTCCTGAAAGATAATTAGGGGCCGGCACTGTGTCATAGCAGGTAAAGCCGCCGCCTGCAGTGCCGGCATCCCATATGGCCGCCAATCTGAGACCAGGCTGTTCCACTTCCAATCCAGCTCTCTGCTGTGGCCTGGGAAAGCAGTAGAAGATGGCCCAAGCCCTTGGGCCCCTGCACTCACATGGGAGACCCGGAAGAAGCTCCTGGCTCCTGGCTTCAGATCGGCTCAGCTATGGCTGTTGCAGCCAATTGGGAAGTAAATCAGCAGGTGGAAAACTCCCTCTCTCCCTCTCCCTCTCTCTCTCTCTGCCTCTTCTTCTCTGTGTAACTCTGACTTTCAAATAAATAAATATTTAAAAAAAGAGAAAGGTAATATAGGGCAGTCACGGATATGCGTGGTGGTACAGCAGATGAAGCCACCGCTTGGGTCACCCGTATTCTCCATCAGAGCACTGTTTTGAAGTCCCAGCTACCACATACTTCTGATCCAGCTTCCTGCTAACGCGCCTGGGAAGCAGTAGTTGATAGTCCAAGAGCTTGGGTTCCTGCCACCCATGCGGGAGACCGGGATGGAGTTCCTGGCTTTGGCCAGGCCTAGCCCTGGTTGTTGAGGGCAATTGGGAAGTAAACCAGCAGATGCAAGATCATGGCATCCTCTCCCTCCACCCCTCACTTAGGTCCTGAATGAAACAAGTCCATCCGGGGAAAGGGAACGTTTTGATTGACAAGTAAGGAGGAGGGAATGTCAAAGGGAGCTTTTGACTTCCAGCTCAGCAGACGGAAACCACCTGCCTATTTATCCCACACCACTGGGGGGCAGCAGTTGATGCTTCAAGAGCTTGGGTTCCTGCCACCCGTGGGAGACCGGGATGGAGTTCTGGTCTCCTGGCTTTAGCCTGGCACTGCCCCAGCTACTGGGGAGTGAACCAGTGGATGGGAGATCTCTCTCTATGCCTTTTCAGTGTTTTTTTTTTTTTTTTAAGTTTCTAAAGGGAAGCCCTAAATTTCCTTCATGTATATATCAAATGTTTATTGAGTGCCTGTGATGTGACGGGGATTTGTGTTCAGGGCTTGGGATAAATCAGTAAAGCAGATATTCATGCTTTTGTCTTACATGGTAGGAAAGGAGGGTGCAAATGAGAAATTAATATAATAAATACAAGTGGCCTGTTACTGGAGTTCAGTGCTATGATAAAATTAAACATACAGCAAAGGGGAATGGAAGTAACTGTAATTTTTTTTTTTTGACAGGCAGAGTGGATAGTGAGAGAGAGACAGAGAGAAAGGTCTTCCTTTTTGCCGTTGGTTCACCCTCCAATGGCCGCTGCGGCTGGCGCATCATGCTGATCCAAAGCCAGGAGCCAGGTGCTTCTCCTGGTCTCCCATGCAGGTGCAGGGCCCAAGGACTTGGGCCATCCTCCACTGCCTTCCCGGGCCATAGCAGAGAGCTGGCCTGGAAGAGCCCCAACCGGGACTAGAACCCGGTGTGCCAGCGCTGCAAGGCGGAGGATTAGCCTGTTAAGCCACGGTGCCGGCCAAGTAACTGTAATTTTAAAAAATATATTTATTTATTTATTTGAAAGTCAGCGAGAGAGTAGGAGAAGCAGAGAGAGAGAGGTCTTCCATCCAATGGTTCACTCACGCAATGGCTGGAGCTACACCAATCCGAAGCCAGGAGCCAGAAGCTTCTTCCGGGTCATCTTCTACTGCTTTCCCAGACCATAGCAGAGAGCTGGATTGGAAGTGAAGCAGCTGGGTCTCGAACCGGTGCCCATATGGGACGCTGGCACTGCAGGTGGTGGCTTTATCAGCTACGGCAGAACGCCGGCCCCTAGAGAGTGCTCTTACCTACTGATTTGAGTCCCCAGATGCCAGCAAGAACAGAGGTGGAACTCAGTTCTCACAGTGGGTGGTAGAAGCCAAATAACCTGAGCCAACCCGGTTGCCTCCCAGGGTCTGCATGAGCAAGAGACCTGACTCCAGGCAGTGGGGCATTTTTTAAAGAATCTGTATACATTTCCCCTAGGCATTATATTTCTTTTTTTGAAAGATTTATTTAAAATTTGGAGAGAAGGAGAGGCATTGAAGGCTGGTGCCGTGGCTCAACAGGCTAATCCTCTGCCTAGTGGCGCCGGCACACTGGGTTCTAGTCCCGGTCGGGGTGCCGGATTCTGTCCCGGTTGCCCCTCTTCCAGGCCAGCTCTCTGCTGTGGCTTGGGAGTGCAGTGGAGGATGGCCCAGGTGATTGGGCAATGCACCCCATGGGAGACCAGGATAAGCACCTGGTTCCTGCCTTCGGATCAGCACGGTACGCTGGCTGGCCGAAGTGCACCAGCCGCGGCAGCCATTGGAGGGTGAACCAACGGCAAAGGAAGACCTTTCTGTCTCTCTCTCTCTCTTACTATCCACTCTGCCTGTCCAAAAAAAAAAAAAAAAAGAGGGGGGGGGGCAGAGAGAGAGAGAGGTCTTCCATCTGCTGGTTCACTCCCCAGATGGCTGCAATGGCTGGAGCTGCGCCCATGCGAAGCCAGGAACCAGGAGCTTCTTCCGGGTCTCCCATGCAGGTGCAGGGCACCAAGGGCCTGGGCCATTCTCTTCTGCTTTCCCAGGCCACAGCAGAGAGCTGGATTGGAAGTTGAGCAGCCGGGACTTGAACTGGCGTCCGCTAAGTTAAACACCCACTCCCCAGGATTTTATATAAGATGGACAGGGTGGGCTTCATCCAGCCGGCATTTGAACAAAGGAGGGAAGTGGGAGCAAGCCGTAGGGGAAGGGCACTGCAGGTGGAGGCCCAGCCAGAGAGGCCTGGAGGAGTAAGCCTAATGCTCAGAAAAGACAGCTGTGGCTGGGGCAGTGAGCCTGCAGGGTGCAGACGGACAGAGACAAGCCTTTCTATCTTCCGGGGCCTCGGCTCTTGCAGTTGTAAAATGCGAATAACAGTTGCACCTCCTTCACTGGGTTATTACAAAGATTCAATCCACACCAATAAGGCCCTGGATCAAAGCGCCCCACCGACCGTCAATCTCCGCGTTCCGCCACGGGATGCGCGTCCGGCCTCCGCCGCCGCCGGGGGCAGCAGCGAGCTCCCCCGGAGCGCCGGGGTCAGGCGGCTCCCGGCCAGGTCACGGCCACGCGAGCTCTCTGCAAGCTGCGTGGCCTTCGGGCTTCCCTCGTTTTCCGGAAGCGGGGTGGACATGCGCGGAGGCAGCCCGGACCCCTCCGCCGGCCGCTTTCCCAGGGTCTGCGCAGACCCCTCCTCCCCAGTTCTGAAGGAGTCTGCCCTGGGGAGGGCTCCTGCCTCCAGGCTGAAAGGCAGCTTTCCAGAGTGTTGCTGTCTTCATGTCGCACTTTTTATTACTTTTTCTTTTTTTAATTTTTTTTGACAGGCAGAGAGGACAGTGAGAGAGAGACAGAGAGAAAGGTCTTCCATTGCCATTGGTTCACCCTCCAATGGCCGCTGCGGCTGGTGCACCGCGCTGATCCGAAGCCAGGAGCCAGGTGCTTCTCCTGGTCTCCCATGCGGGTGCAGGGCCCAAGCACTTGGGCCATCCTCCACTGCCTTCCCGGGCCATAGCAGAGAGCTGGCCTGGAAGAGGGGCAACCGGGACAGAATCCGGCGCCCCAACCGGGACTAGAACCCGGTGTGCCGGCGCCGCAAGGCGGAGGATTAGCCTGTTGAGCCACGGCTTTTTCAATACTTAAAAATCACATAAAATTTAAAACATTTAGAAAGTTGAGGGCAGCACTGTAGCGCAGCAGGTTAAAGCCGCTGCCTGCATCACCGGCATCCCATATGGGCACTGGTTCAATTCCCAGCTGCTCCACTTTCCATCCAACTTCGGGCTAATGCGCCTGGGAAAACAGCAGAAGATGGCCCAAGTGTTTGGACCTGGGCACGCACATGGGAGACCGGGATGCAGCTCCTGGCTCCTGGCTTCAGCCTGGCCCAGCTCTGTCATTGTGACCATATGGGGGAACCAGCAGGTGGAAGATCTCTCTCTCTGTCTCCCTCCCTAACTCTGCCTTTTAAATAAATAAATAAAATTTTTAGAAAACGTATCAGCACAGTAACAACAATAAGAATCTAACCAGTACAAATACATATACCCATGCACCCTCACGTCCCACCTGGTTGAATAAACTATGTTCTCACTGCTTCTGGTTCTCACCCAGTGTCCCAAACACTAGGACGGTTCTAAAGAGTTAAAGCCCATCAGTGGGGGCTGGCGTTGTGGTGCCCAGTGGGTTAAGCCACAGACTGAGATGTCCCATGTTGAGTAGCAGTCCCGGCTGCTCCACTTCAGATCCAGCTCCCTGCTACTGTACCTGGGAAAACATTGGAAGATGGCCCAAGTGCTCGGGCTGCTGTCACCCATGTGGGAGACCTGGACGGAGTTCCAGGCTCTTGATTTTGGCGTTGCCTAGCCCTGGCTGCCTGGGTCCCCATCACAGCTGATTGAATCAAACTATGATCCCCTCAGGGATTATGAGGGTATTGCAGAGTTCGAGGAAAACAATTACAAAATGTTTATTTGGGTTCAAAAAATGTTGAAATCCATGCACCATTATTTTACAATGTGCATTTTCCTATGAATGTTTTGAAGATCTCTTGTATGCATGGTGGGTGTGAATAATAACAACAATAATGCCTAACACTGAAAGAGTGCTAATTCCACACCTAGCACTGTTGTAGGAACTTTACATACAAATATTCATGTAACCCACACAACAACCCTAAGATTGATACATCCTCAATTTACCAAAAAGAAAATTAAAGCTATGAAAAGTTAAGCCACGGGGCTGACGCCGTGGTATAGTGGGTAAAGCCGCAGCCTGCAGTGCCAGCACCCCATATGGGCACCCGGTTCGAGTCCCAGCTGCTCCTCTTCCAGTCCAGCTCTCTGCTAATGGCCTGGGAGGGCATTGGAGGATGACCCAGGTCCTTGGGTCTCTGCACCTGCGAGGGAGACCTGGAAGAAGCTCCTGGCTCCAGATAGGTGCAACTCCAGCCATTGTGGCCATCTGGGGCGTGAACCAGCAGCTGGAAGACCTCTTTCTCTCTCCCTCTGCCTTTGCCTCTCTGTAACTCTGCCTTTCAAATAAATCTTTTTTTTTTTTTTTTAATTTTTGACAGGCAGAGTGGACACAGAGAGAGGGAGACAGAGAGAAAGGTCTTCTTTTTTGCTGTTGGTTCACCCTCCAATGGCAGCCGCGGCCGGTGCACCGCGCTGATCCGAAGCCAGGAGCCAGGTGCTTCTCCTGGTCTCCCATGGGGTGCAGGGCCCAAGCACTTGGGCCATCCTCCACTGCCTTCCCGGGCCATAGCAGAGAGCTGGCCTGGAAGAGGGGCAACTGGGATAGACTCCGGCGCCCCAACCGGGACTAGAACCCGGTGTGCCTGCGCCGCAAGCGGAGGATTAGCCTGTTGAGCCACGGCGCCGGCACCAAATAAGTCTTTAAAAAAAAAAAAAAAAAGTCAAGCCACTTGTCCCACATATTAAGGGACGGACCTGGGATTTAAAACAATCTGGTCCCCCCCGCCCCCCCTCCAAAAAAAAAAGAACCAAAAGCTGAAAGAGAATGGGATCTCAGAGTCAGAGTTTGGTCCGTGCGGTTTACACCTAGGGCTTTCTTGCTCAAGGATCACTTTAGGTAACGTCGGGGCCCCTGCAGAAGGAGCGTTGTTTCTCCGGGTGGGCGGGCGCCCGGGCTGCGGAGTCCTCGGAGCCAAACTACAACTCCCAGGAGGCACCGCGCTCCCGCAGCCCGCGCGACGTCACGGCGACGGAGGGCGCAGGCGGCTCGGCGAGCCCCGCCGGTTGACTGTTCGGGCGGTTCCGCTCGGACCCTGGCCCTGACCCTGGCCCCGCGGTAAGTGGAGCACCCTGCGCAGGTCCCGCCCGCGGAGGCTCCGCCGCGCACGTCCGCAGCCTCCACCCTTGCGCGGGAGCTCGCGCGCAGAGGGCGGGGGAGGGGTGCCTGGCATCTACCATATGGGGGTGGGGTTCGGGCCGAACCAAGTGACCCCCGCGGAGGAGGAGCTCAGACGGGAACTCCCGCCTCGACTGAGCCGACCCCTGGGTGCACGGCGCTGCGTGTCGCACGTACGCAGGCCAGGATCCCGGGGCCCGGGTCTGAAGGCTCTGGGCAGGGGTCAGCCCCGCCCCCTGCAGAAGAGAGTCGGGGGCCGAGGTTTTCTTGCGTAGTGGGTGTGAGGCTCTCCCCGACCTCGAGACCACCAGGTTAAGAGCCTCAGGTGGAAGAATGGGAGCTCCGGAAAACAAGGATGCCCGGGCCCGGCCTGTGTTTGGGGAGGTGGCTCAAGGGGTTGGCAGAGATGGCTCAGGTCTGAGGATACCGGTGCCCAGGCCGTGGAGATTCAGACCTACTACCCTTCCTCCACCCGGGTAGATGGGAGCTGCTCTCCGGGGCCCGCGCCCCTGAAGCCAAAGAGCCGTCTGCCCACCCACACTCCTCCTGCCCTGTTTGGGGGTCGTCATCGTCTGTCGGGTCCTGAGCCCTAGCTGGCTCCCGCCCAAGGAGCAGGACGATGTTCCTGGCATCGGTGGTGCTGGGAAGCGGCCCCCGGGGAGGGTCTCCGCTCCGGCCCCTCCTGGGGCCCGCACTCTCCCTCCGGCCCCGCTCCACGTCAGCCACGGACACGCACCACGTGGAGATGGCGCGGGAACGCTCCAAGACGGTCACTTCCTTTTACAACCAGTCCGCCATCGACGTGGCAGCAGAGAAGGTGCAGTGGGGGAGGGCTGGGAGCTGGAGTGGGTGCCCAGGGGCAAGGGCCCCGGGGGGTATGGTGGCTTGACAGGGTGTTGGAGTTCTGGGCTCACTCCCTCCTGCCTCTGCAGCCCTCGGTCCGCCTCACTCCCACCATGATGCTCTATTCCGGTCGCTCTCAGGACGGTAGCCATCTTCTGGTAAGATTCCTGCTTCTTGTTGGCTCCTGGAGCTCTGGCCCAGACGCTCAGACCCGGGTGGTGGTGAGGTGGGGTGCGAGGGAGCCGCCTTTCCGTCTTTGGTCTTTGTTTCTTCTAGAAAAGCGGCCGGTACCTGCAGCAGGAGCTGCCGGTGAGGATCGCGCACCGCATCAAGGGTTTCCGCAGCCTGCCCTTCATCATTGGCTGCAACCCCACCATACTGCATGTGGTAAGGTAGAGAGGATCCCGGGCAGTGTGCGCCGTAGAGGCCAGGTCCTTCCGAGGTCCAGGAGGAGCGAGGGGTCACAGCAGGGAGGGGGTCAGGCCACGTGAACTAGGCCGGGTGGTGACCTGCGCGGTGGCTCAGTGCCCGTGACAGCCTGTGAGTCCCGACTGTCTTCCCTACAGCACGAGCTGTACATCCGTGCCTTCCAGAAGCTGACGGACTTCCCCCCGGTAAGGGCTGGGCCAGAGCAGAGTGAGGGACCCAGAGGTCAGGGGTGAACCACCCGTGCTCACGACCCTTGACTTGCAGATCAAAGACCAGGCGGAGGATGCCCAGTATTGCCAGCTCGTGCGACAGCTCCTGGACGACCACAAGGACGTGGTGACCCTCTTGGCTGAGGGCCTGCGGGAGAGCCGGAAGCACATAGAGGTCAGGGGTCAGGAAATGGGGCTGGTGGGGGGTGGGGCTGGGAAGGTGCACAGAGTGGCTGAGGCCCCGCTCTTCACAGGATGAAAAGTTGGTCCGCTACTTCCTGGATAAGACACTGACTTCCAGGCTTGGGATCCGCATGTTGGCCACTCACCACCTGGCGCTGCATGAGGACAAGGTGGGGCTCTGCGGCCAGGGATTTACCTCCCCACACAGCCCCGCCCACCCTGGGAATGTAGTTAAGTGGGCCGGAGACTGAGCCTGGGGTCTCCTGGGGCTGGGGCTGGGAGAGGCTTCGGGGTGCTTCCCCAAACTGCGGGAGTTGTAGGCTTTTGGCTGCTGCAGTTGGCGGAGGGCGTTGCTGGTCCCAACCTCCCTTCTCCTACCAGCCCGACTTCGTTGGCATCATCTGCACTCGTCTCTCACCAAAGAAGATCATTGAAAAGTGGGTGGACTTTGCCAGGTGAGGCTCGAGCGGCGAAGGGGGTGGGCCTCATGAGGGCAGGGAAGGCCCAGGGCACGGTCTAGGGCAGGGTTCTCAGTGTGGACACTCTGCACATTTTGAACCAGATCATTCTTTGAACGGGCGTGGGGCCAGGGAGTGTTTGGCAAGACCTCTTGGCTTCTGCTCACTCAATGTGAGCAGTACCCCTTAGCAAAAAATCTCTGAACACTGCCAGACGTCTCTTGGGGGGACAGCATTGCCTCCCGTGAAGAAGCCCTGGCCTGGGGGCACCCGTCTGAAGCCCTGCTCCTACCCACAGACGCCTGTGTGAGCACAAGTACGGCAACGCCCCCCGTGTCCGCATCAACGGCCACGTGGCCGCCCGTTTCCCCTTCATCCCGATGCCGCTGGACTACATCCTGCCTGAGCTGCTCAAGAATGCCATGAGGTGGGGGGGCTGCAGGTGCTGGGGGGGGGGGCCGCCAGGAGCTGGGGTGCCACCACCTACTGGTCTGTCCCCGCCCAGAGCCACAATGGAGAGCCACCTAGACACTCCCTACAACGTCCCTGATGTGGTCATCACCATCGCCAACAACGATGTGGACCTCGTCATCAGGTGTGTGCAGGAGCTGGGCCGGGGAGGCCGGAGTCCCAGGTCCTGTTACTGAGTTGCTGTCTGACCTGAGCCGGTATCTGCCCTCATCCTGGGACTCAGACCCAGGTCAGGCAAGATACTCTCTAGCTTTGAGACTGCCACATGCCAGGTATTCCTGGACGCGGGGCCGGGTGCGTGGCCCCTGGAGTCCGGAGAGCTGGGCCGAGAATAAACGTGAAATCTGGTGAGGCGGCAGACGCAGGCAGCGGCCGGGGCTGCGCTGAGGATGCACTAGGTGGACCACATCCGCTCTGGGGTGGAAGGGACAGGAAGGCAGGCCTAGCACTGACTGCTTGGGAGGCAGTGAGCCCCTCCCCCGCCCAAGCTGAGCCACGCACTTGTTGTGGACATCCTGCCAGGATTTCAGATCGGGGTGGAGGAATCGCTCACAAAGACCTGGACCGGGTCATGGACTACCACTTCACTACGGCCGAGGCCAGCACCCAGGACCCCCGGATCAGCCCCCTCTTCGGCCACCTGGACATGCACAGTGGTGGCCAGTCAGGACCCATGCACGGGTGAGGCCCCATCTGGCCAGGCCGAGTTGGGGGGAGGGGGGACAGGTACCAGGAGACTCCAGCCTCTGAAGCCCCGTCCTGTCCCCCTGCCTGCCCCCAGCTTCGGCTTCGGGCTGCCCACCTCGCGGGCCTACGCGGAGTACCTCGGTGGCTCCCTGCAGCTGCAGTCCCTGCAGGGCATCGGCACGGATGTCTACCTGCGGCTACGCCACATTGACGGCCGGGAGGAAAGCTTCCGGATCTGACCCGCAGGCTTGGCCTCGCTCGCCGGGGCGGGCAGGGCGGCACTCCGTTCTACACGCTGCTGCATCGTGGGTCCTAGGGCCCCAGACAGACGGACTCACGCGGGGCTGGGCGGCCACTTCTCCTCCGTAGGGTCCACTGCTTCCTTGCCTCCGGACCTTGGAGGGGAGGAAGTGGGGACCCCTGAGGTCTCCAGCACCAGCTCCAACATTTGCGTTCCGGGGAACCCCCTTCTGACCTGTCGTTTGTTATTAAAGTTCACATTTTGAATGCTCTCTCGGGCAGGTGAGCCGTCGGGTGTTAACTGATGCGTGCGCAGTCTCTGGCAGACAGGAGTAGAACAGGCCCAAGTCCCCTGCGTATTTGATTTGGCAGGAGTCAGGGCGTGACCTTCCATTCACCTCATTTCACAAATACTCCTGGGTTCCAGACGATATAGAAGAACAAAGGAGACTCCTAGCCCCGACTCCCTCCGTGGCAGTCACAAGTTTTAGGGATGAAGGGCACCAGACTGGGCGACCTCCTGAGCCACCTGATTCCTGCGCCCAAGGAAAGTTAAAAATGCCACGCCCTCCCCTCCCCCCCAGCTGCCTCTGCAGCTGCCAAGGAAGACAAGGCAAGGTCGGGGGTGCCCCAGAGAAAGGTGGCCTCCCGCGGGGAGGGCAGGAAATGGAGCAGGCAGGCTCCCAGTCAGGCCTGAAGCAGAACTTCCTGGGAGAAGCATCAGGCCGACATCTCGGGTGGGAAAACCTCACTTGCCCTGCCAGAGCCAAAGACAGACCTGAGGACCGCCTGCCTGGTGGGACCCCAGCAGAAAAGTCCTTGTGCCTCCCCCGTGCCCCTCAGAGCTCTGCCAGCCAACTTCTGAGCCTATCTCCAGGCCGCACAACGTCACCCACCCTTTGGGGTGATGGAGGGTAGGGCTTGCAGGGAGACAGGAAAAGAAGGGCCTGGATGTCAAATGGCAGGTGATGGAGTCGCCCCTGACATGTGAGATTGAAAATCCAGCTGGCTGGCTGGCCACTGTGCAGTGGTCAAGGGGCGCGGGGCCTTGGAGCAAAAAGTCCAGAACCAGGAAAGAATGCCTGAGTCAAAGGCAAGAGAACTAAACTCCAGGAACATTCATTCATTCATTCCTCCACTTCACAGGCATTCATGAAAGTGTGGAGTGTGGGAGTGGGTGTGTAGGGGGGAGGGATGCACAAACTCCCGGGTTCAAAACTTCCCAAACAGCCCTATTAGCCTAGGAGCAGCTCCTCCAAGAAGAGCCTGCGGTGCTGGCCTGTGAACCCCCACCAAGGTGACCTAGGGACAGAAAATAACCAAGAGCCGCGGGGGTGTCTGAGTGAAGCACCTGCAGTCTGGGCCCAATGATCAGATCTGCACATTGGAAGAATTGTGGGTTGCCAGACGACTGGAGGGAGAACGATGGAGGCCGAAGCTGTGACCCTGATCAGGGATTAATAAAGTCCTGGCTAATCCTTCGCTAGAAGGGACAGCCTGGGTAGGTGGAGTAAGAATCTTCAAGGTAGGGAGTCTGGAGAGGGAGCAGGGAGTAGAATTTTCATCTTTTCTCTGTGATTATCATGTCAGACACACAGCAATCACGAGCCCCCTAAATTTCTTCATTTCCCAAGAGCCAAGTTACCAGTGCCCCCCCACTGCCATGGGCCTGGGATCCCTCTCGCAGGTATTTCTTGAGCCCCACTCTCAGCCCCTGGGCATTCCACGCCTCTCAGAATTGGTTCCAGGGGCTGGCGCTGTGGTGTTAAGGGGTAAAGCTGCCGCCTGCAGTGCCAGTATCTCATATGGGCGCCAGTTGGAGTCCCAGCTGCTCCACTTCCGACCCAGCTCTCTGCTATGGGCTGGGAAAGCAGTAGGAGATGACCCAAGTCCTTGAACCCCTGCGCCTGCATGGGAGACCCGGAAGAAGTTCCTGGCTCCTGGCTTCAGATCGGCGCAGCTTCAGCCATTGCAGCCAATTGGGGAGTGAACCAGCAGACGGAAGACCCCTCTCTCTCTCTGCCTCTCCTTCTCTCTCTGTATAACTCTTTCAAGTAAATAAACAAATCTTTTTTAAAAATTGGATTCTAAATCCAATAACTAAATCATAAAGAATATTCAGAAAATGGGCAAAGGGGATATTTATTGGATGCCTACTCTGCCCGGCTCTGCGATAGTATACAGGCGTAACCGTCGTTTTGGTGCTACAAGGCTTACCACCCGTATGGACCTGTATTAACCTGTGCCGGCTCTCAGGTCATCTGCACGCGTGTCCACCTTATCCAGGGCAGGGTTAGACCTGACTCTGCCCCCGGGCGAGTTTCTGCTCCGGTGGTTTCGGCACCGGCTCCTTTCTTTGACTGTTCTGGGAGGGCATCCCTGGACACACCTGTCTGGCTGTCGCGACCTCAGCGGTTACTCTTTTTCCCAACCTGAACAAAGGAAGCAGTGTCTTCAACCTTAGAAACTACAGGTGGCCGATACCAGGCTGGCCCAAGTGGGCGGCTCACGGGCGGGTTGTTAAGCCCGGGCTCACAACCCCGGCGTCCGCGAGCTAAGGAGGCCATGCTGGCTCCGCTCCGGTAACGTGGGGGCAGCCCCCCCTGAAAATCGGCACATCTTGGCCTTCAGAAACACCGACTTCAGTCAGTACATCAGCAAAGTCTGTCTCCCAACCCCCACAACGCAAAGCGCAGTGCGCACGCCCAGCGCGTAGAGGACAGCCGCACGAGCCAATAATCTCCCGCCACATCACAGACCCCGCCCCACCCGGCCTGACGCTCCGCCCCCGCGCACTGTTGACCCGGAGCGAAAACAGCCGCGCGCGGCGCCTGACTCTGGCGTCACTTCCTCTACCGCGATGGCGGCCCAGGGAGCAGCTGCGGCGGTTGCGGCGGCGACTTCGGGGGTCGCAGGGGAGAGCGAGCCCGGGCCGGGGGAGAATGCTGCGGTCGAGGGGACTGCCCCATCCCCGGGCCGCGTCTCCCCGCCCACGCCGGCGCGCGGCGAGCCAGAAGTCACGGTGGAGATCGGAGAGACCTACCTGTGCCGGCGGCCGGATAGCACCTGGCGTGAGGGCGGGGCCCGGGGCCAGGGGGCGGGGACTGCGGCGGGGCAGGGCCGGAGGACGGGTCCTCGCAGGGGCCGGGAGCTGGGCGCTGGGCGTCGAGAGGAGGTGGGGCTTGAGGAAGTAGGCGTTGTAGCGGGCGCTGCGGAAGCCGCACCGTAATGGCAGGCTGTTACCCTTCGAGGTGTGCCGGGCGCCGCCCAGATCCCACCAGCCAGGCGATCTTCAAATTCTGATTGTCTACAAAGCTCCCCTTCCACTTCCTTGCCCGGTTTCAGGCTTCATTCCCTTTTCTTTATTTACTAACTCTCCTTCCTTCCCGATCTCTGCTTTTTCCATCTGTCCCCCACTGCCGCCAACAGAACCACCCCCTCCCCAAACAAGCTTCCTCTTCGCTTAACATTCCTTTGCCTTCCGTCATCTTCCAAACAAACTTCAAGCTCCTTAGATTGGCATCCATTTTCGTGATCTCTGGGGCTCCCAGCCTTGGCCGGACAAGAACGCGAACGCGCTTTGCCCTCTGAATACCCTAGGATGCCTTATACCACGTGTGCCTTCTGCTTAGAATACCTTGTCTTCCTTGCCTTCCTGCACCGCCTGACTCGCTCCTCCTTATCCTTTTAACTCATCTTCTCTGATGTCACGCCTGATTCCCCCTGCAGGCAAGAGTGAGCTGTTCCCTTTGCACAGGCCTGCAACATTGTTTTCATTCCTCAGCCGCCGCGGTGCTTGTAACATTTACTGTAGTCATTTTCCGGGCCGTGTCTTCTCCCCTATCAGACTGGGAACTTCTGGAGGGCAGGAGCTCTTGTGAGTCATTGCCCTGCCCTCTGTACCCGGGTGTAGGGCCAGACGCGCAGTGGATGCCTTACTCACTAAGTGAGCTGTGAGTGGCCAGGCACCGTGCTGAAAGATTTCAGAGGCATGAGCTTACTCTGAGATGGGCGCTGTTGGTCTTATTTTTCAGATGGAGAAACGAAAGCTCAGAAAGTTGAAATAGCTTGGCAGATGTGTTTGGGCGGGGTTAGCTTACCTGCGGCCCCACAGACCCGGAGGCTCCTCCGTGTCCACGGTCTCTCGTCCTGGTCCTTGCATCCTGATGATCCTGCCCTTTGTCCCTCACAGATTCGGCCGAGGTGATCCAGTCTCGAGTGAATGACCAGGAGGGCCGAGAGGAATTCTATGTGCACTATGTGGGCTGTGAGTGACCTGGGGCAGTCCGGCCTGGGAGGGTGGGAGAAGGGCCAGCCGGGCAGCAGCCCTCACAGCCCATCCTCACCATTCTCACAGTTAACCGGCGACTGGACGAATGGGTGGACAAGAACCGGCTGGCGCTGACCAAGACAGTGAAGGATGCCGTGCAGAAGAACTCAGAGAAGTACCTGAGTGAGCTGGCCGAGCAGCCTGAGCGCAAGATCACTCGCAACCAAAAGCGGAAGCACGATGAGATCAACCACGTGCAGAAGGTCCGGGGCCCCCCTTCCTCAGGGCCCGGGAGGCCCTGCTGCCTCTGCCAGCTCCCCCGGGCCTCACGGGCCCTGGTGCCAACACCATCTCCCGTTTCTTTCTTTTTTGGTCTAAATTTTCATTTTATTTTATTTATTTGAGAGTTTCAGAGAGAGAGAGAGAGACAAAGAGAGGTTGTCCCATTTCTGATGCTTCCTGTAGTGTGCCAGAGACTTCCCTGACCTTTTGTGTACTCTTCATAGGGAGGAAGATTCAGGCCTGAGAGGGCAAGGGTTTGGCTGCAGCTGCCCAGCGAGCAAATGCCTAGCTGGGATGGGAACCCCGCCTCCCAGTGCTTCTATCTCTGTCTTCTGTTGGCTCCGAGACATTAGACAAAAATGCTTCAAGTGCAAAGGAAATGAATGAATGACGTTGGGCAGCATCCTGAGTCCTATACATGTGTGAGCTCATCCCGTCCTCCCTAACAGTTCAGTGCCATAAGGATAGTTATTTCTATGGTAGAAGAAGAAGCAGGCTCAGAGAGATCCAGTAACATGCCCAAGGTCACACAGCTAGTAGAAGGCGGGCTGAAGCGAGAATCAATGCCAGACAGTGGTCTGTGAGCCCAAGTGTTAGGCCCAGTGTTTTACTACAAGGGCTTGTGAGGTGAGCAGCATTGTCATCCCTGGTCTACAAGCGAGGCCCACGACGGCTTGAACATCCCGGTTAGGAGCTGGCTCTGCCAGCTTCAGTGCCGTTAACTGTGAAAAGTCAGAAACCATTTGTTGACAAAGTGTGGGTTCTTTTTTATTTTTTTAAGAGATTTATTTATTTATTTGAAAGTCAGAGTTACACAGAGAGGAGGAAAGGCAGAGAGAGAAAGGGTGGGGGAGGGCTCTTCTATCCACTGGTTCACTCTCCAATTGGCCGCAACAGCCAGAACTGCACTGATCTGGAGCCAGGAGCCAGGACTTCTTCCAGGTCTCCTACATGGGTGCAGGGGCCCAAGGACTTGGGTCATCTTCTACTGCTTTCCTAGGCCACAGTGGAAAGCTGGATCCGAAGTGGAGCAGCTGGGACTTGAACAGGTACCCATATGAGACGCCGGCACTGCAGGCAGTGGCTTTACCCCCTACAGCACAGTGCCGGCCCCTGCAGTGCTGCTTTTTAAGCTGTGGGACAGGGCCTTCTAGTAGATGGCAAAATCGATTCAGTGGGTGGGGGCAGCATTTAAATTTTGAAAATGGAAGAAAGAAATAGGAAAAGAGAGAAAATCCCAGAGCGCAGAGCGCTTATTGGAGGTAAGTACTGCTTGGAGAAACTTTTACTTCACCTAGAAACACAACGTTTGCAGGAACGCGAGCGCGGCACCTGGTTTACAGTGGCACCTGCCCTTCTGTGGATGGGACTGGAAGGGCCCCCCAGGGTCTAAGGCAGCAGTGTCCCACTGAACTTCCTGTCAGGAAAAAAACGTTCCGTGGCCATTCTGTACCCTGGGCAGTGGCCGCTGGCCACTGGCCACATGTGGCTCTTGAGCACGTGAAGTGTGTCTAGTGCGACTGGGAGTGAACGTTTTTACACTGTAACGAATTTAAACAGCCGCAGGCACTGGTGGCTCCTGGGTTGGACAGAGCTAATCAGATGGAAGACGGTGAATCCCTCACTAGCTGGCACTGAACACACACTGGACGCCAAGCCAGATGAGAATGGGCCACTAGTGATAAAACCCCAGAATGGGTCGTAATGGGCAAGTTAACGATCAGCCAGATTCTTCGGAGCCTAATTAATGTTTGACTCTTAAATAAATTGCGGCATTTAAGAGGAGTGTTTCTGTAGTTCTTTATTGCCTTGGCCGAAGCCATGTGTTTGCTGGCATCAGGGAAGTGTGTCTTAACGAGGGGAGAGGAGGAGGACTTTGTGTCGTGTTGGCAGTGGTCAGGCTGTGAATTGGACAGACCAGGGGCGCGTGCCCACTGGGCTGTGTACCAGGTCTGTGACCTTGGGCAAGTGCCCTGTCGCGCTGTGCCACATTTTCCTCTCCTGTGTGGGGGGCGGGGTGGGGGGAGCCAACGGCGCCATTTCCAGGCTCATTGTGAAGACTCCAGGAGGATCTGTGGAATGAAATAAATGGCAACTGGCTGGTGGCCAAGGGCGGGTGGCCACACCGCTCCCTGTGTGTTCACACTCTGTAAAATCAAAATAAGAATGCTCTAGCTCAGATCACTGAGAGGGTTAGCTGAGGGGCCCGCATTGTGGTCTAACGAGTTAAGCTACTGCCTGTAGTACCGGCATCCCGTGTGGGCATTGGTTTGAGTCCCGGCTGCTCCACTTCCCACCTAGCTCCCTGCTAACATGCCTGGGAAAGCAGTGGCAGGTGCCTCAAGTCCTTGGGCCCCTGCACCTGCATGGGAGACCCAGAAGATGCTCCTGCTCCTGGCTTTGGCCTGGGCCAGCCCTGGCCGCTGCGGCCACTTGGGGAGTGAACCAGCAGATGGAAGACCTCTCTCTGTCTCTGTAGCTCTGCCGTTCAAATAAATAAAATAAATCTTTTATTTAAAAAATGTTTTTTTAAAGGGTTAGTTGGGCCTGTTTAGGCAGAGCGCCTTGTGAAGGGGACTTCTGGGTCAGCAGTGGTCCTTTCTCAACTAAACGGTCAGGCCCCAGGCCCCGCTGGTGCAGGTCGTGGGCCTTCATGGGTGCCCCTTCCATTGTCCGGCTGTCAGCGGCACCTTCTACAAAGTCTGGCCCAAGAACACCGTGTGGTGTGTGACGGGACGTTTACTCCCTCGCACGCTCAAGACTCGGACAATAAGGGAAGCAAGCTGCTGACCACCTTGGCCCTGGCTTGGGAAGGCCGCTGTTCTCCAGAGTGGGAGACGCCGGCTAGGCTTCCCGGAGCAGGTGGGGATGACGCTGGGCCTTGGAGGCCTGGAGCCAGCACAGTGAAAACAATTACAGCCTCCAGCTCACAAAGTCCAGCTCCGTCCTGGGACCCGCCTGCCCCATGCTGTGTGCCCGTTGGAGGAAGCGTTGTCTGCTGGCCTAAGAAAAGGGCATTCGCAAGGGGAGGCCCTGCACGTGCAGAAGCACAAAGGCCAGAGAATGGGTGTTAATCACAGTGGGGGCTTTGGGGGACTGAGCCTGGGGGTCGGGGAGCTAAGGAGGCCTGGTCAGTTGTCCAGACCGGGCATGGTGGGAAAGCCTAGAGAATTCCAGAGCATGACTCCAGAGATGTCAGGGAGGTGAGTTGCTGTCCACTGGGTGAGTGCTTGGCCACGCTGATGGAACGCCAGGCTGAGAGGGAGCAGGCTCAGCGGCTGACGCGGACAGCTGGGCCCAGGGCGACATGCCCAGGAGGGAGATTTGCAGAGGAAAGGGGCGTTCTGCGCATCTTGAGTTATGACGCCGCTGTGGAAGGGGCCTCTGGGGACAGGCCCACGGGCAGGCAGCGGCACGTGCCCAGCAGAGGTGCCCAGGTCCGCGGGACAGTTGGCGTGGTCGCCCTGGCCTTGGGAGACGAGATATATCCTTTCATGAGGCAGTTTGGGCAGAGCCGGGTTGCCTCACTGTGCAGCGGAAGCTCTTAGCTCCCAATCCGCGCCTTGGTCAGCTGGCAAGATGTCCCAGCACGGGCATCAGGGGTGTCTGGGCAGACAGGCGAGGCGCTCAGCCCAGGCAGCCGCAGACCCAGGGCAGACGACTTTGCTCCAGATCTGGTGACTGTGGACGTTCTGGAAGCCAGGAGGGAGGCACCGTGGGCCCTGAGATTAAGGGGCAGCCTGACCACCTTCTGTTCACCCCTGTGCACTTCTCTTCCCTGCAGACTTACGCAGAGATGGACCCCACGACGGCAGCCTTGGAGAAGGAGCACGAGGCGGTACGCAGGGTCAGGGGCCTGCCTGGGCATTCCCTCGCCACTTCCTCCCTCACCCGTGCTGAGCCTTGTGCTGTCCTCCCCCCCTCCCCACCGCCACCCCTGCCTGCAGATCACCAAGGTGAAGTATGTGGACAAGATCCACATCGGCAACTACGAAATTGACGCCTGGTACTTCTCACCGTTCCCGGAGGACTATGGGAAACAGCCCAAGCTCTGGCTCTGCGAGTACTGCCTCAAGTACATGAAGTACGAGAAGAGCTACCGCTTCCATCTGGTGAGCTGGGCCAGGCCAGGCCCTGGGGCTGGGGCGGCTGGGAGCAGAGAGGGGTCTGCGGGAGTCAGGTGCCAGGAGGAGCTGTCCAAAGGTTAGGAGACCTGAATTCCAGGCCTGGCTTTGCCTTTGCTGTGGGGCTGACCTTGGCCAACTTACTGCCTCCCTCCGGACCTCAGTTCCCACATCTGTAGAAGGGGAGCAGTTATCTCTTGGGCCCTCGGCCCTTTGGCCCTTTACCGCTGTGTTTAGCAGCGCCAGGCTCCTGGTGTGAAAGAGGAAGTGAACGTCCACCCCTAGCAGTGGGACGGAAGATGTGGACGGGGATCAGAAGGTGTGGAGGGCGGTGCGTGGGGACTGCACTCTCACCGCCGGCATGGCGAGGGGGAGGGGAGGGTTGCCCGGAGCAGTGAATTTCCCTGGGTCAGGAAAGCCAGGGCCATGGATAAGTGCCCTCTGGAGACCCCTAGCTTGAGTATGCGCTCTGTGCCCAGGAGGTTCCGTCTCCTGCAGCGGTTAGGGAGGACTCCTCGGGCTGGGTGACACACTGACCCTGGGGGCTATGGATGAGAAATGGGGGAGATTTGCTGGGGCCGCACGGTGCGGTGGTGAGGGTCGTCAGGCAGGGAGCCTCTGAGTCTCAAGCCTGTGCCCCCCACCCCACCCGTCTCCCACTGCCAGGGCCAGTGTCAGTGGCGGCAGCCCCCGGGGAAGGAGATCTATCGCAAGAGCAACATCTCTGTGTATGAGGTGGACGGCAAAGACCACAAGGTAAGCTGGCAGCCACGGGGCTGGGGCAACGGGGCACCTCCTGGGTGATCCTCGCGTCTCTCTACGGGAGAGCCAGCCCTTGGGCAAGCCTGGGTGGGGAGAAGGCCTGGGAGGTCTCACAAAGCCTAGCTGTTGGCCAGTGGTTGGTACACAGTAAACACAGGGCCCCCCTCCCCCTCCCTGCCAGCCTCAGGCCAGGGTTCCCTCTGTCCCCAGGGATTTGTCTGGGCTTGGGTAGCTGTGGGCTAGGAGTGGAGAGCTTCTTGCCTGAGGCTGCTCCTAGAAGAGCTTTCTCTTTTCAGAGTGCAAGAGAGAGGTTGTTTGCTTTTTGCCTGGGAGGGAACTGCTTTGTGTGAGACTTCCTGCCTGACAGCTCTGTGGCTGAGGATGGCTGAGCTCCCGGTTCCTGGCAGAATGACTTCCCTGGGCCACGGAGGGAGAGGGGGTGCCCTGGGGCCTGCCTTGCCATTGAGAACTTGGCCTTTGCGCTGCTCAGTCCGACAGGGTCTCAGCCAAGTGGCCCAGTTCCTTTGGAAAGGCAATATATGGGGTAAGAGGAAGAGAGGGCAAGGCCCAGTGTTGTGGCATAGTGGGTAAAGCCGCCACTTGCAACACTGGCATCCCACATGGGGCGCCAGTTCGTGTTCCAGCTGCGCCGCTTCCGAGCCAGCTCCCTGCTGATGCACCTGGGAAAGGCAGCGGAAGATGGCCCAAGGGCTTGGTACTGCCGCCCGAGAGACTGGGATGAAACCCCCGGCCCCTTGGCTTCAGCATTCAGTCCTGGCCATTGCAGCCACTTGGGGAGTGAGCTGGTGGACGGAAAATCTTTCTCTGTATCTCTGCCTCTGTCTGCAACTCTGACTTTCAAATAAATAAATCTTTAAAAAAAAAAAAAAAAAAGAGGAGGAGGAGGGGGACAAGCTTGGGAGTGACACCTGACTTCAGATTGCTCTGTTACTTCCTCCCTGACCCTGGAGGAGTTTCTTACCCTTGTTTGTTCCTGTTTCCTCATGCGTGAAATAGGAGTCACAATGTTTGCTGATCAAGTTGTTAGTGCAGTAAATGAGACAGCAAATGTCAGCGGCCTAGCACTGTGCCTGGCATCCAGTAGGTGCTCCAAACACGTGGCCTTTGCTGCTACTGGCGCGCTATTGCACTGAAGGGGAATACCCACTGTGAGCCTGGTGCCCCGGGACCAGAATTGCTGGGCTCACGGAGTGGATGTGGAAGGTGTCAGAAACCAGAGAGCTGTGTAACCTGGGCTGTGAGCCAGTCTCGTGCTGTTATCCCTCCCGGTGCTGGCCTGGGCGGATTTCTTGAGTCTGCGGCAAGGAGACGCATGGGGCCCAGCAGGAGCGGGGCCAAGGGGGCACCTCAGGCTTTGAGGCCCAGCCTCGTGCTTAGCTTTGTAGTAGGTGCCGGGGATACAGCAGTGAACGGGACAGGTGGCAGAGCTGAATCAGCCACGGAACATTGGGCACGCCACTTGCCTCTTTCTTCTGGGCCTCAGTTTCCTGACTGGAACAGGAGCCGATGTCCTCGGAGATTTGACCAGATTTAGGCCTGCACGGCCCTCCGTCCGAGCGCCGCCCGTCCAACTCCGCTTCGCTCACTGATTGTGTTTCTCTGCCCATCTGAGACTCCTTCCAGTTCTCAACACTGCTGTTTTGGGGAGGGCCCCTTTGCCACCGGCCTGGCACTCACAGAGGCTGGGCAGGGGAGCCGTTCTCACCCCCTGAGCCCATGGCCATCTCCCGCACCCCTCAGATTTACTGTCAGAACCTGTGTCTGCTGGCCAAGCTGTTCCTGGACCACAAGACGTTGTACTTCGACGTGGAGCCCTTCGTCTTCTACATCTTGACCGAGGTGGACAGGCAAGGGGCCCACATCGTTGGCTACTTCTCTAAGGTGCTGGCTCAGGAGGCCCAGACTTGGGGAGGCGGGGGGTACCGCCTGGAGGAGGGGCTGAGCCCTCCCCCGCCAAGGCCCTGAGCACCTCCTGCCCCCGCAGGAGAAGGAGTCTCCAGACGGCAACAACGTGGCCTGCATCCTGACCCTGCCCCCCTACCAGCGCCGCGGCTACGGGAAGTTCCTCATCGCTTTCAGTGAGTGGCTCCTGGGGGCTGTCCGGGAAGGGGCGGCCATGCCAGGGCGGGTTGGATCCTCACATGCTCCCTCCACCCCTGCCAGGCTACGAGCTCTCCAAGCTGGAAAGCACAGTAGGCTCCCCGGAGAAGCCTCTGTCTGACCTGGGCAAACTCAGCTACCGCAGCTACTGGTCATGGGTCCTGCTGGAGATCCTGCGCGACTTCCGGGGCACGCTGTCCATCAAGGACCTCAGGTGCAGGCTCTGGACCCCGGCCACAGCCTCGGCCTCCCAGAGCCCTCAAGGGAAGAGCTGTCTGTCGGCTGTGATCCTGTCTCTCTGTCCCCTTAGCAGCTGGCCCAGCCAGACCCTCCCTTCCCTCCCATCCCCGTCCCAGAGACCTGTCTCCAACGTCCGCTCTGTTCCCTTTCTGTAGCCAGATGACCAGCATCACCCAGACCGACATCATCAGTACCCTGCAGTCCCTCAACATGGTCAAGTACTGGAAGGGCCAGCACGTGATCTGTGTCACGCCCAAGCTGGTGGAGGAGCACCTCAAAAGTGCCCAGTATAAGAAACCTCCCATCACAGGTGGGTGGGGGCTGCTCTGTGTGTGTGTGTGTGTGTGCGCGCGTGCATGCGTGCTTGCACGCGCGTGGGTGTATCCACACACTCACTGTGGGGGCGTAGGTGTAAGGACTGCTTTGTGCTTTGTCACATGATCCCAAACCAGTCAGACTAGCTCCCAGGGCACAGCCTGGGGCAGGCGACTCCATTCCTGGGCTTCCCTGCCCCCTTCCGTAGTCCGCCCTTGCCCTTTTGTTCTGGCCCGGAGGAGGTGAAACCTGGCCTGGGCCCAGAGTGTGTGTGGGGGGAGCAGGCAGGTGTGCACAGGCCTGGCCCAGAGGCCCAGCCCACCTCTCACGGCCCCCTTCTCCCCACAGTGGACTCCGTCTGCCTCAAGTGGGCCCCTCCCAAGCACAAGCAAGTCAAACTCTCCAAGAAGTGAGCTGCCGGACCCACGCCCAGGCCCTGTAAATATGTACAGACCCTTCCCGTCACTTTTTCAATAAAGCAAATTCTGTTGGTGCCTCTGGACTTTGAGGGGAGGGGCAGGGAGAGGAAGGGCCGCTGTTCTCCGTCTCACGTCACACCCAGACAGCCGTGTTCCACGAAGTTTTTTTAATTCTTCCTTCTCGTCCCCACCCTGACCCAAGCCCCGGCCCAATTCCGGTGGGGGCTCAGTCCTCCGGAGTCCAGGAGTCAGGGTTAAGGGGGCCTGGTGGTCAATAGGGCAAGATTGGGGCCTTTGCCGTCCTGAAGACAGCGGAGCCCAGGAGACAGGGAGAGGCGGGTGAAGGGCTCCCAGGGCGGGCTGGCGGCGCCCTGGAGCTGGCCTGTCAGCAGCAGTCGGCGGGGCAGCTGCCCAGTCTTGGAGAAATGGGTAGGAGCCAGGGCTCTTTTCGTAACTGAGTGTTCTTGGGGCCGGTTCCACAGAAGCCCAGCCTGTGGACTTGAAGACAGCAGGTGGAGGTGGCCAGGCTGTTCTAGCCAGGACCCCAGGCACTGAAGCTTGCTTGTGGGTTCCCGGCCCAAACAGCAAAGCCGGAAGCATGGGCTCAAAGATCAGGATGGTGCCTGCCCTCACACCGCACGATCCTGGGCAGGCCCCAGGCCTAAAGGCCAACCGGGAGTGGCCAGGTTCCTTCCTGGGAACAGGCGTCTGTCCTTGGGTATGACGTGTCAAAGCAGGAGCAGCTTCCAGGGTGAGTAGCTCAGGGCTTGTGCCATGGGCAGAAGAGGCCCAGGGTGAGGCCCAGTGGCAGCAGGAGGCTGAGCCCCAGCCCCCCTTGTCCTGGGGCAGAGCTGAAGGTCAGGTTGTGGTTACAGAGCTCACTGTCAGGCTGGGACTCCTGGGTTTCAGGCACCACGCGAGGCTGGAGTTCTGCCACATGGTGGTGGATCCAGGAGGCATAGCTGGAGGTCAGAGTGTACACCCCAGGCCTGTTGGGGGCCCCACACGCATCGCCCCAGCTCACGATGCCCGCCAGGTACCAGAGGCCCTCCACAGGGCAGGAGAGCGGGCCCCCAGAGTCACCCTGAGGAGAAGAATCGGAGGACGTGTCAGGACCAGCCCCTTCCAGCCCTTGTCTTCCCCGGGGACGCCCCCAGGCCCCTGGCATTTACCTGACAGGCATCCTTGCCCCCCGTCACGTAGCCCGCACACAGCATGTCCTCCTCGATGAAGTGGGGCTCCTCAGGCTTGGCGTTGATGTTGTAAAGGCAGTTGCACGTCTCACGGCTGATCAGCGGCACCTCCAGCTGCTGCAGCGGCCTGGGGCTCTGGAGGCTCACTGCGGACACAGCAGGTGCTCACCCAGGGCCTCCAGCCTGAGTCGGCCCCTCTCCCTCATGCCTGTGGGCATGCAGCGCCCCACCTCACCTGAGGGGGCCACGTGGCCCCAGCCAGTGACGGTGCAGTGGAGGCCGTTGGGGAAGGAGGCATTGGCTGCAGGGAGGCAGACGGGCTGGATGTTGCGGGAGAAGCTGACCGGTGTGCTGAGGCGGACCAGTGCGATGTCACCCTGGGAGCCCTCCTCGCGGTAGCTGGGGTGGGAGATGACCTGTGCCACACCGCGGACCTCAGTGGCGTTGCTGTAGGAGTCCAGCTGGTAGACCCCTAGCTTGACCTCGTAGTCTTGCATAAGGTGCTCGCTGCAGGCAGAACAGCAGAGTGAACCCTGGTGCCGGGGGGCCTCCAACCCCGGATTCTAATCCCAGATAACTGGCACCCTAGTTTTATTCTGTGACCTCTGACCCCTTCACTCCCTTGGCTGATACCATCCTTGGATCAAACCCAAGAACTTCAGCCTCTGACCTGGACTGACCCATAAATGTTGACCTCCAGCCCACTTTTTAGAAATGTGTCATTTATTTTAACAGCAGAGACAAAAGAGATCTCTCAGGCGCTGGTTCACTCCCCAATAGCCAGGGGTAGGCCAGGCCAAAGCCAGAAGCCAGGAACTCCATCTGGGTCTCCAGCATGGGTAGCAGCGACCCAAGTACCTGGGCCATCATGACCTGCCCTCTGGAGGGCTGCATTAGAAAGGAGCCAGGATAGGGAGCAGAGCCAGGACTGGAACCCCGGGCATCTGTGGGATGTGGGCAACCCAGCTGCCATGGCTAATGCCCTATTTTTCATTTTTTAAAAAAATGTATTTACCAATGAGAGTTTAGCCCTCTGTTGACTCCCACTCCCTTCCCATCACCCTGTTGGTACCTGGGGAAGCAGTGAGCAGCTGACAGCACCCACTGCTCAGACACGAGAGAACCGCCGCACACATGGACACCACCGTAGATGATGCTGACCTGCCAGGGCCACTGGCCAGAGTTTGCGTTGCTCCCGCCTGTGATGCGTGCTTGGAAGGCCAAACCACAGAGGGCTGCAAGGGCGAAGAAAAGGGGGGGAGAGGTCCATGCTGATCCATCCCGTGAGATCTGGGCTGGAGCTTGGAGGCAGCTTCCCAGCCACCACTGTGTCCCCAGACCAGTCCACACCAAGTGTGCATTCTGCCCCTTGCTGAGTACACCCCCATGGCTCCACACTGACCTCACGCTACATTCCAGAGCTTCCATGGCACTGCCCACTACCCCAGCTTCCCTCCAGATACTGCCTGCCCTTAGGAGGGATTTCCAAAAACAAAAAAAAACACCCTCGTGGGAGATACGCATTATGATACAAGGATGCATAGATCTCAGATTTCCACCAAAATAGATTCCTCTTTCAGTGCCATTTTCCACGAACTTTCTGAAGTTGCATGCCACATTGGGCCACCTCTAGACCTTTGCTTGTCCAAGTCACTCTGTCTCTGGTCCCTTTGCCTGCGCTTACTCTGCCTGTGAGGACAGCTGCTCAAATGGCAGCCTGCCTGAACCCTGCTGGCTGGGCGTGGCCCCTGAGCACCCAGGACCCCTCTCTTCTGACGCCGCCCAATCCCACAGCTGCTCTGGGCCCGACCCCCACTCTCCCCCATCCTCTATCCCTCCCACCGTGTTTCAACACATCAACCCGGGCTTCCCTGGAGGGCAGCTTCCCACGTCCCCAGCGCCTGCCGGACTCACAGATGGGAGTCACGGATGTGTAAACAAAAGAACTAAACTGGGTTCCCAAGATGGGCATGGCTGGCTTCAGGGACAGCCCCAGCCCTGCCCTCCCCGAGGCCACAGTTTGGAGCGGAGCCCAGCTGCCCATCACAGTGTCACCTCCTTAGGAGCAGAGAGACCTGCTGGCCACACTCCTGGGCTCCCTCATCATCATGACAATAGCCTCTATTTAGTGCCAGGCCCCGAAGGGGCTTTCACTTCCTTTATCTTCTTGCTACAGCCCCAGGAGAGAGTCACCATCCACTACTTTGTGGGGACTCACAAGGTGACACACAGCCCATCGGTGGTGAAGCCGGGATTGAAAATGTCTGACTCAGAGTCACTCCTAAGAAGAGACCTTTGGTTTATTTCCTTCCAAATGCCCTTGAGTGCCCCACCTGGGGAGTCCAGGGTGCATTGAAATTCAGCCATTCCGCCTCCTGGCTGTGTCCTTAGCCGCAAAGCCAGGCAATAATCCCCACTCGCAGAGCTCATAGAAGAATGGCTTGGCCAGCTTGGGGTCAGGCACTTGGTTAAACCCATTGGGAAAATCTGAAACCCCCTCCCTTCCCCCAATTACCCAGCAAGCCTCACCTTCAGCCCCGGCAGCTCCTAGGGAGGAAAGAGAAAGAGGCACGGTTAAGCAGGGGAGACCCCGGGTCCCCGGATGCCAGAGCACCTGCCACTTCTCTGGAGGCCTGGCCGCTTCCTTTCCTAGGAGGGTCAAGTTCGAAGGAAGAGGGGGCACTGAGAAGCAAGGAGGCTGGGGGATTCGAGAGGCCAGGATTTGCGAGGTGCCCCCTAGAAAAGCATTGCGCCCACTCCCCCTTGGGCAGTCTGACCCCTCCCGAAACCCCTCGCCTTGCAAAATGCACTCACGCATTCCAGACTGGAATAATCCAAGAAAGAGCAGAATGACCAGGGCTTCCAGCTTCCCAGGCCCGGGGCCCGCCCTCCAGGCCATGGCCTAGGACAAGGGCCCCTGGTCGGGGTGGGGGTCGAGGGACACCAGGCACACAAGGGAAGGAACCCGAGGCTGGTTTTGAAACAGGATCCAGATGTTGGCTTCAGAGGGAAGAGGTTCCAGAATCCGAGCTGAGAAGGAGGAGCAGGTGTCCAAGGCTGGCTTCTGAGGCAGGGAGCGGCCACGAGAGGACACTGGCCAGCAGTGGGGACGCAACTCAGGCTCGGCCCAGCCACGCAGGCGGAGACCTCCCCGCTCCCGGCTCCTAGGGGAAGGCACTTACCTGCTGGCTCCTCCCCCGGCCCCGCCTGCCCCACTCCGCTGAGCGCCACTGGCTCTTCTGGCTTCCAAAGTCCCGAGCTGTCTCAGACCACCCCCCTCCCCCCAGGCAGTGTATTGAGCGGTTGGGATTGGGGCTGAGAATCACAGAGCCAGCCCGAGGCAGGGCTAGAGACCTGGCTAGCCCACCTGTTGTCTCTTGTTAAAGGCCCAGGTGTTCCTGGTCTCTCAGACCAGCTATGCCCCCCAGCACCTGGCCCAGCCTTTGGTATTTTTGGGACCACAGCAGCTCCTCCCCACTCCTAAGAACAGGCGTTTAAGCCCAGGCCACCCACCTGAGCCTCACCTGCAGCCAGTGATCACATCCAACAACTGCCAATCATCCCACAAATATTAATCCCATCGTCTAAGATTGTCCTGGGCTCAGAGGACAAAGCAGATGCCACTTCTGGCCTCCCTGAGCTCACCAGGGGTGGCAGACTGGAATCAAATACTCACTAGCAATGATAAAAATAATTTCAAAGTGGGACTGGTGATACCACATAGCAACTTGAGGGGTCCTGGACAACAGCAGCCCAGTGTGTGTGTGTGTGTGTGTGTGTGTAGGGGGCTGGGGAACAGTGGCTCAGTGTGTGTGTGGGTGGGGGTGGGGGTGTTCCAGAGTGGAGGGTATAGGTACAGCGGTTCAGGCATCAGAGGTCTCTACGGCTGGGCTGGCCTGTCAAGTGCACCTTCCGTGACTCCGTGGCAGTTTGGAACAATACACTTTGGACTCCAAGAAAAACACTCACTTCCCAGAGTAGGTGGTGGGACCCAGCCAGTTCAGGATCCAAGCTGGGGGCAGGGAATTCCTGGAGTGGGTCAGGGGGAGGAACTGTCTGGAGAAGGCTTCAAGCTGCATGGTTTTAGGGAAAAAGGCCAGGGTGTGTTAAGTGGTGGTGGTGGGGTGCACATGGCTGACCGACTAGCTATGGACACACGGCGAGGGTGGGCGAGGACTGGCAGTGGGCATATACCTCCCTGTGGAGATTCTGGGAAATTGTCTCTTTGGCGTCTAGCAGCCAAGGAGAAGCCTGGCCCTTTAAGATCCTCTGCCTTTCGCCTCCACCTCCCAGGGAAAAGGTCCAGCTTCCCTCTGGGTCCTCTTTCCCCTCTCTCTGCCTCCAGCCCCAGATGTGACCCCTTGGCCACCCTCATCAGCTGGTTTCCATTCCAGCTGTCCCACCCCCCAGGCCCCCTATGCCCCTTCCTATGCTCAAACTTTGCTTCCTGGCCCTTTGTGGGGTCCCCTGCCAAAGGTGTCCCTGCGTGCTCCCCATGAGACTGGGAGCGCTTTGTGGGGCTCCTCAAACCCCAGTTGTGCTGTGACTGTCCCTTGAATAAACGCAGAGGTGCTGAGCCAAGTGGCCGGCTAGCGGGATTTATATACAAGGGACCCAGATCTTGGGGACACTGGGCAGCCTGTAAAAACAGGAGTGTATGCATAGGGCATGTATTGGGGGGACAGCTTTGACTCTTGTCCCCAGTCCTTCTCGCTCTGGGGGGAGGGGCCGGCAGCAGGGCACAAACTAAGGCTCAGGTGCCCAGCAGGTGCTGGGGACACTAATTCCACGGAGGAGGTGACACACAAGCAGGTGGCCACCCAGCTTCCCCCGCCCGGGGGCAGGAATGAGGGAACAGGTGCCACGTTATCAGGGACACATTTCCTAGGAGCCCAAAGTTTGACTCACAGGGGCCCCGGGAGGGAGGAGCTGGTCCCTTGGGCTTCCCCGGAGCCCGAAGTCCTCAGCCCCCTTGGCCCGCCCCCAAGGATGCCAAAGGCCACACGTGTCTGTGTTTAGATCTTTATTGTCCCCTCCTCCTGCCACCTCCGAGGATTCCTGGGCCCAAAATAGCTGGCACAGAGGTCCACTTCTCCGGAGCCGCTGCAAACTCTGGGGGGTGGGGCCTTTTCCAGGTTCCCCCACTGGAGTGAACTGGTTGGGGCACATTCCAGCCCCACTGGGCGGGAAATGGAGGGCTGGGAGGCAAGGGGAAGTACCTCCCCCCACCCCACCCCGGGAGCCAGACCCTCTCAGCCTTGGATTAGAGGAGTCAGTAGCAGGAGGAACAGAGCAGCCCGAGGCGAGCCTGAAGCCCCTGCCAAGTCTGGGGGGCAGAGGTCGCTGCCTTCAGGCGGCCAGTAGGGGGAGCCACTGGGTGGCAGGAAGTGGGCCTCTGGCACAGTTTGGGAGATCCAGGCTTCTTCAGGGCTAACAGCAGCAAACAGCTCCCGGCTCCCTCGGACCGCCATGCCCACGAGGACCCAGGAGCCTCCTCCGGTCCGGCACAGGAGGGGAGGTGCTGAGGTCACCTGCGGCACAGGAGGGGAGGTGCTGAGGTCACCTGCCGAGCCGTAGCCAGGACCCAGTGGGTCTGCGACCTTTCTTCCTGAGGCCTTGAACCTCCTCTGGGGTCCCCACCCCGGAAGTACTGCCTCTCCCCGCTCCCGACCCCCCCCACCAGAATGCCAGGACCCCTACCTCACACTTGCCCTCCTGCCCCTCTGTGTACAGGACACAGAGTGTCCCAGGGGGCAGAATGCTCTCATAGAGGCAGTGACAGAGTCGTGGTGTCAAGATGGAGACCGGAGCCGCTACAGGGACTGTGGGAAAGAAAGAAGTTGTGCCCGGGTGCTGGCCTCTGGCCACTTGTCTTTGCCGTCACCCAGGGCTCTCACCTCGGTCCTGAGGGTCCGTCCAGCCCAGCACCCAGCAGCTGGCCCCCAAGGGGATACCCCCTGGGTGAAGGCAGATGGGCAGGGCTGATGGGGAGGGCTCCACCCGGGAGCTCAGCTCCAGGAGAGCCAGGGGAGGCCTAAGGCCCAGGTGCCGGGGCAGGCGGATGCTGATGACCAATCGTGATACCTGGTGGCCCTGTGGGAGGGGGCTGGCCCCTGCCCGGCCCAGATACACGTCAATGTGAGGCACTGTTGTAGAGCCTGGCCTGTTGGAACAAGACCCAGGGTCACTCCACTGCTCATTGCTAGCAACGCCCTTCCCAGCCTGCCAAAGCGGTGGGGGTGAGTCTAGGCTGGAGAGGTTCCATCTCCTCCTGTCACATCTCCCTTCTGCCTCAAGACCCCCTCGCAGTGCTCCGAGAGTCCCTAAGGGATAGCACCCAGGACCATCTGAGCCCACCTGCCTCTAGCCTAGGGCGGGAGGGAGACCCACCTGAGGACACAGTGGGTGGCTGCCAGCACCCAGCCAGGGGCCACTAGGATTCCAGCACAGACTCGATCACCAGCCACATGCACCTCTGCCAGCCAGGGCCACAGCACCTCCACGGGAGCTGCCTCTGGCCGCAGGCCACAGGCTAGGGAGAGGTGGGGGGCCCACAGCTGATCCCTGAAGCCTCTGGGCTAAGCACCCCTCTCCTCCCCGCCCAGCTAAGCCCCCAAGGCCCCCTGCTCACCGCCATGCTCTGTGTGCATGGGACAGGTGTGGGTCTCAGTCTCCTCGCCCTCAGGACCCCAGTCCCAGGCTAGCTGGTCCTCCAGGTAGGCCCCCCGGGCCACATGGCTGATCCATGGGCCATGGGCGTGCAGCGGGGAGAAGGCTCGGGGCCGCAGACAGCCACTGGAAAGGTGTGCGACGCCAGCCAGGAACCAGGTACCCTCCTCCCGGCACAGCAGGCTCCACCTCGTGTCATTCTGCAGCGAGAGAGCATCAGGGTCCCTGCGGCGTCCCTGGACGCCACAATCTCCACAACACGTCCCGCCTCCTCCAGGCCAGGCCCCACTACTAATCTCCGTTAAGAATTCAGCCCTCGCTTTGAGGATGCTCCTTAAACCTTGGGATAGCGAGAAACCCCGACGCCTGCTCAGAGCCCGCCCTAGCCCCTTCGCAACAGCCCCGGGGGCCAGGCTCCGCCCCCGCCCTTTTTGGCCCCGCCTCCATTCGGTGCCCCCGCCCAGCGCGCTCCGCCTCGTTCCTGCGGTTCAGGCCCCGCCCCCAGCTCCCTCAGCCTATCCCCGACTCCACGCCCTCCTCGGGCCCCGCCCTTGCCGCTCACCCAGCAGCGGCCCGCCTCCTCCTCCTCTAGGTAGGCAGGGCAGAGCGCAAGCGGCGGGTCTCCGGGCAGCGGCACTTCCGCCCCCTGGTGGCCGTACAGGCAGTGACACCACCAGCCGCTCAACAGCTCGGCCTCCAGCAGCGCCCCGGGGCCAGGTGCGCGTTCTGGGTGTGTTGGGGGGAAAGGCAGGGGACCCCGCGCTGCGGCCGAGTTGGCCTAGGCTCCGCGCCGCTCCACCCAGCCTCGGGTCTCCGCTTACCCCCGCGGCCCCAACGAGCCAGACGGCAGCGGCTCCCCGGCAAGAAGTAGTGCTCCGGGTGCGGGAGGCACACGGGCCGCGGGGCCGCGCTCAGGTTGACGGGCGCGCGCAGCTGCAGCAGGGCCAGGTCCGAGGCGTCGTCCCACGAGGCGTTCTCGTGCGGCACGAGGCGCGCCACCCGCTCCGCGCGCGGGTGGGAGGGCAGCAGCACCCGCCAGGCGCCGAGGTCGCCGGGCGGCGCGTCGTCTGGGTCGGTGGGGCTGCGGGTTGGGGAGTCCCGGGACGTGGGGCTGGATCGATCCCACGTTCTGCGGGGCTGGACACCTCGCAGCCCCGGCCGCCTCCCTGGCTTAGACTCCAGTGTGGGCTCGTGCATCACGGACTGGATCTGCATTCCAACCCCCAGACTGGCGGGGATGCCTCTTTTGGTGCTGAACCCTCCGCCTCCAAGTGGGACCGAGCACTCCACACTGAGTGTCCCCCAAGCCCCCCAGGGGAAGGATTGGGGCCGGGTCGTTGGTGTCTCGGGCTGATGGGGAGAGGGGGCATTCACACTCACTCCAGAAAGCAGCTGGCAGGCGCCAAGACCCAGCTTTCCGACACCAGCGCCCCGTGGCAGGGTCTGGATCCTGGCACCATCACCTGTGCCTCCCAAGGCCACGTGCCTGGCCGCGGGGCCTTCCCGCACTCTGAGAGGTGAGAGGCCTGGCTCAGGGGGCCTCTCACCTCTGAAGCCCCCTCAGCCCCAGCGGTCTCCATCCCAACTCAGTTCTTCCCCCATATCCAGCTCACACCCAGGGCTCCTGCCTCTCACCTGGCAGGGCGATGGTGCAGTTCTCTTCCCTGGGCTCCCGGGGGCCTGACTGGGGCTCCTGGGGCTGGGTGGGAAAGGCAGGCCCAGGCTCTGAACCCATCACCTGTTCCCGGATCCAGGCCTCATAGGGAGCTACAGCAGTGAAGACTCCAGGGCGGTTCCGCCGTCCACAGCCAAAGCCAAAGCTGGTAATTCCCGCCTGGAACCAGCGGCCGCCTTCCTCGCAGACCAGGGGCCCCCCAGAGTCGCCCTGGTGAAAGGTGACCCGAGTTGGGGACTCAGCGCAGGGACCCACCAGCAGACACCAGCCTCCTGGCAAAATTGGGCTTTTTTTTTTTTTCCCTGTCCAACATACAGCCACCTGCTAGAAACCTGCCTTGGCTTTGTTTCCCTAAAACCCAGAACAGAGAGGCCTGGTACAGTGGAAGGGCTGATGAAAAGCCAAAGTCAAGAACACAGTGAAGGGGCCAGCACTGTAGCGCAGCAGGTTAATGCCCTGGCCTGCAGTGCTGGTATCCCATATGGGTGCTGGTTCAAGTCCCGGCTGCTCCACTTCAATCCAGCTCCCTGCTAATGTGCCTGGGGAAACAATGGAAGATGACCCAAGTGCTTGGGCCCCTGCACTTGCATGGGAAACCTGGAAGAAGCTCCTGGCTTCTGGCTTCAGATTGGCTTAGCTCTGGCAGTTGCGGCCATCTAGGGAGTGAACCAGCAGATGGTTCCTCTCTCTCTCTCTCTGTAACTCTGCCTCTCAAAGAAATAAAATCTTTAAGAGTAAAAATGATTTATTACTCTGAAAGGCAGAGTGACGGGAGAGAGAGAGAGAGAGAGAGAGAGAGAGAGAGATCTTCCATCTGCTGGTTCACTCCCCAAATGGCCACAATGGCTGGGACTGGACCAGGCCAGAGAAAGGAGCTTGAAACTCCATCAGGGTCTCCCATGTGGGTGGCAGGGGCCTAAGCACTTTAGGCCATCTTCTGCTGCTATGTCAGATGTTCAGTAAGCACGTGTGGGCAGCAGCTACCACGCTGGGCGGCAGAGATAAGAACATCTCCAGTGTTACAGGACATTCTGCAGGGCAGCGCTGGGAATTTGAATTGCTTGCAATTCTATTCTAAGGCAGGTTGTCAGCATGGGTCCTGTAACTTCCGATTTGGGGTAGGGGTTATGCCTGGGCAACCAGTCAGCTTGAATCCCCCCCACCAGTGCTCTAGCTTGGGAGCCCTCAGAGATGTGGCTCCTGGGACTAAGGTTTCTGGGCAGAATGTTTCAAATCTACTATGTTTTTCAGGGCGCGTATTGTGACACAGTGGATTGAGCATAGAGCAGGGGCGCCCCTCACCTGGCACGTGTCCCTGCGGCCCTCCGCATAGCCAGCACACAGCATCCCTGGCAATAGCTGGAAAGTGAGGTTAAAGGGGCCCGGCCGGCTGTAGAGACACTGGCAGGCAGCCTCTCCCAGCAGCCTTAGTTTCACTTCCTGGAGCACCCAGGGGAAGGGCAGAGGATCTGGGGGCAGAGCCAGAGAGGAGACCTTGTGAGGCAGGTATGGAGCCCCCAGGGCCCCAGGGCTCAGCTTTGTCCCTCCAGCTGCATCCTGCAAATCTCCGCTGAGCTATCCCCCTGGCAGCTCAGCCTACCATATTCCCCACATCTCCTATGTCTGTCTGCTCTATTTCATTTCTCCTCATGCCAGGAATATAGCGTCACGTCAAGCAGCACGTCGTGAGGTTGCCGTGCAAGGTTGTGTGGGTTGTACACTGTACAAGGGTCTCCATCTGGCAAAAGACGCACGTTGGGGCTAAGGTCATGAAGCACCAGCCCTGATGTGGAGGCGCCATGGTACAGGGCAGGCATCATTTTCACTAAGATGCTGTATAGACTGCACGTGGCCCCACAGCGAGTTGCCAAGCATGGAATGAATCTCCGTGTCTCCCTGACCTTTGTCTCGACTCCCCGGGCCTCTACAACATCTCGGCACTCTCACTGCCATGGGCCGGGTCGGGCAGTTTCACCTTGGGCCTGGACGATCGCCCCAATATCCTGACTCGTCGTCCCCGCATCCACTCTTCTCCTGCTGCTGTTACAGCAGTTTCCGAAGCCCCGTCCTGCTCTTTCCAAAGACAAGCGGATCCCACTGTCTAAACGTGCCCCACCCCTCCCCCATGTCCTGAAGGGCACCCGGTTTTGGTGGAAACAAAGTGTCTGAGGTGGGGGGAGGCATGACAGGAGCTCCTTCTCCAGCCGCTCAGAATCCTGAGTGGCAGCTTGGGTGATGCTGAGGCTGCTTTAGGACTCCAAAGTGGGGGATGTTTGAGGATGGCAGGGGTCTGTGGAGCTGGTAGGGTACCCTGGCTCCCAGTCCGATCATAAGGTCTTGGTGGTCCAGTCTCAGCAGCTTTTGCAGCTTCTGTGACCACTGCCCCCTTCCCTTCAGCCTGCACGCCTGCCTTCTGCTTCCCCTGGGTCTCAGGGATGGCTCCATCTCCCTGGTCTAGCCTTCATGTCAGCCTCTGTCCACAAAACCTTCCCAGAAATCCCCTACTCAGGGTACTCCTAGCCAGGATGGCCTGGCCCCATCCAGGCACATTTCCTAGATGCTCCCAAAGATTCCTTCTTCTTGTCCTGCTGTGAGAGGACCCCTCCCACCCCCACCTGCAAGTAGAGGCTGTGGCATCTCCTTCTGCACTCCCCCCGAACACTGGAACAGGTGGGTCCCCCGCAGATGTGGGATATCTGGGGTGTGTGTGGAGGGGGGAGCTTGCTAGCCTGGAAGGGTAGCATTGCATGCTGGGATGATGGAGAATGGAAAAGGCGTCTGTTCCTCCTCACACCTTCTAATATACAGCGTTTGCTTATTTACCAAACTTGTCATTTCTCTACCTGCTAGAATGGGAGGTCTGAGAAGGCAGGTGTTTTGCTTTTAACATCCACTGGCTGGCTCATCCAGTGCCCGGCATATAGCAGTGCTCAAGGAGCACCCTGAGCAAGAGAATGACTGAACAGTAAGGGTGGGGAGTAGAGAGCCGAGCGGGGGTGGAGAGGATGGGAAAAAGAGGGAGAGAAGGGAAGGCGGGCACAAACATTTGCTGAGCAACCTGCTGTGTACCAGGCGCTGTGCATTAGTCTTTCATGATTCACCTAACATAAGCATAGCTCAAACGCATGGATCCCTGCTGTGCTAGGCACCGCACTAATATAAACCTGGCATGGATTTCTCCATGAAGCTGGCTTTACCATTTTCCTCCTTTTTCAGAGGAGGAAATGTATGGCTGAAAGTGCTTTGTCTAAAACAGCAGAACTGGAATGGGATCTCTAGTCAGATCCTAAGTCAGGAAAGGAAAAACAGGAAGCAAGAATGTGGAGGGAATGGAGGTGTTATGGGGGGTGATTCAGTAGTCTTCCTTCGACAGGCCTTGGGGAAGAGGACAGATAGAAGGGAGACAGGTGCGAGATGTACCCAGACCTGGCAGGAATCCGCCCTCCAAGCCCCGCCCACACACGGAGGCCCCGCCCAGGGACCCACCTCCCGAGGCCTCGCCCACAGGCAGCACCGTCAGAGGCCCTACCTCCTGCAGCCCCGTCCAGTGCACACGAGGCCCCGCCCATAAGCCCCACCCAGAGTCCCCGCCCACGCGCCCCGCCTTCCGAGGCCCCGCCCCCTGAGCCACCAATCCGGTGCTCAGCTTTGAGGCACGCCCCCGAGGCCCCGCCCCCGAGGGGCGCGCGGTCCGCCCGGTCTCTCTGCTCTGGGGCCTCCCGGGACCCCGCGCAGCTCACCCGCCTCCTGGACGTCCCCCCAGCCGGTGGCCCAGCAGGCGGTGCCGTGGGCGAAGCGGTGCGAGGCGCGGGGCAGGCAGATGGGCCGCACGGCGGGGCCCAGCCTGGCGGGCGAGGCCAGGCGCAGCAGGGCCAGGTCGGCGCCCAGTTCCACGGCGCTGTAGTTGTCCGGCACCAGGATGGCGGCCACCGTGCGGGCGTGCGCGCCGTCCAGGGGCCCGTCCTGGGAGTGCACGCCCAACAGAACCGACCACTCGGCCGCGGGCTCCACTGTCCCGTTCCTGTGCCGGGGCCGAGGCGGAAGGGGGTTAGGTTGACCCCTCGGAGCGGGGCAGCCCCTCGAGGGGCCGGGCGCTCGGCGCCAGAGGATGCGGAGTCGGATCCAGATTTGGGAACTGGAGGGGCGGACGTTTGGGAGGGGCTCGGGGTGGGGTCGGAGGGTGAGGCTCGCCTTTGAAAGGGGCGGGTCTGGACCAGGGCGGATACTCACGTCACGAAGCAGTGAGCGGCCGAGAGGACCCAGGAGGGGGCGATGAGGGAGCCCCCGCAGATGTGGCCGCCCCCATGCTGCAGGCTCACCTGCCACGGCCACGTGCCAGGCTGTGCGTCTGAGCCCCCCACGATGCGGGCAGAGGGCTCAGGGCGCCCGCAGTCTGCAATGGGGAAATCTTAGGGGGGCCCAAGCCTGCTTAAGGACCCCTACTCCAAGAGGCTTAGGGAACTCAGGATGAAGCCTCGCCCTCTACCTCCCTCCTGACCTTGCCGGTCTTAACCTCCTGAAAGGTCCCAGGTCACCCAGGCCTCTTCCTTACCCAGATCTTCAGGTTGTTCTTGGGTGGGACCGAATGCTGCCGGCCAGTGAGTAAAGAGAGAAAACCAGTGGTGACTCCCAGCCCCTGTCTTCCTGCTCCCCACTGCCCACTTCCATCTTCCCCAGCCCCTGTTCTTTCAGATTGCCTCCAGTACCCTTGCAACCCCTTCTAATTCTCTTGCCTCTGCACGTGACTCTCCCCAGCCCAGCCACCTTACCTGAGTCCTTGAAGTCTCCTGGGATGGGGCGGATGGCTGGGAAGACAGAAGCAGCTGGAGACTGCACCTGCTGTGTGCCGTCCTGGACTCCCCCCATGGTCCCCTTACAGCAGGCCTTGTGGCTGCTCCATCATCCTGGGCACCCCAGCCTCCCAATGCCTCAATTCCCCTCCTCTGTTCCCACTCCACTCCCCGGGGATCCTGCTTTCCAGCTGCCCAGCTGGTGGGATCGAGGCCCCTTGCAACACCCCCCCCCCCAATCCCCTGCAGTTACCAAATACCACAAGCGGGAGGAGAAGGTGCTGGGACATGGCACTTTTGAGCAGGCTACAGACGCAGAGATGAGCAAAAGTCTGTCCCCTGCCACAGCTCTGTCAGTGCCTCAGCAGCCCGTGACTTCTGATGGTCCCAGGAGCAGCCACACCCTTCCTGGCCGGAGCCCATCTCTGGGAATCTGAGAGGATCTAGGGCTGGAAGGAGGAAGTAGGGAGTCCAAAGGCCCCACCTGGAGCCCTGAGCCCATCTCACATCTCTGGAGGCCCGGGGTGGAGGTGGGGAGAGGTGTCCTAGTTCCAGGACACATTCTGGTGGCAGAGGGTGGACTAGAGAGCTGGTGGGCAAAGGCCAGAGACGAGAGTGAGAGGCTAGCGTTCTTGGTGAGACTGGGCTGGGGTGAGCAGTGCCCTTTGGGACCCCATGGGGAGGGGACGGCCTCTCACTGGCATGACTCACCCGCTAAAGACCTCACCTCTATTTGGGGTGCAGCTGTCCCAGGGGGTTGGCTTTTTCTTCTCACACAGCTCTGGTTACTGGAGTTGCTGGCCAGGGCTGGGACAGGAGCCCTTAGGGAATTCAATCCCATCCCAACAAAGGGATCACAGATTGCAGCAGGCAGGGCAGGGCCTGGGGATTCTGGGAGGGGGCTGGGCAGGCTGGCAAGGGAGGAGAGGTTCCACCCCACCCTGTGTTAGGGTGACTCCTCCGGTCCTCTGCCCCTGATTTTTTGGGGTGACCTTGGGAAAGTCATTCAACCTATTCGTGTTCTATACATCAATAAGAGGCCCATGTAAGAAACACACCGAGGACCAGTGCTGTGGCGCAGCAGGTTAATCTACTGATCGCAATGCTGGCATCCCAATGTCTCAACTGACTACTCTGCTTCCGATCCAGCTGCCTGCTAATACACCTGCAAAGGCAGTGGAAGATGGCCTAAGTGCTTGGGTCCCTGCTACACACAATGGTAGACCCGGATGGAGTTCCAGGCTCCTGGCTTCAGCTTGGCTCAGCCCCAGCTGTTGTGGCCATTTGAGGAGTGAATGAGCACATGGAAGATTTGTCTCTCCCTTGATCTCAGTCACCTTTTAAATAAATAAATAATTAAGAAAAAAAAACATATTGATCCTCAAAGAGAAAATTGAGAAGAGTCTAATGAAAGAATTTCTTTTTTAAAAAAGATTTATTTATTTATTTGAGTTATACACAGAGAGGAGAAGAGGGAGAGAGAGAGAGAGAGAGAGAAAGAGAAAGAGAAAGAGAAAGAGAAAGAGAAAGAGAAAGAGAGGTCGGTCTTCCATCGCTGGTTCACTCTCCAATTGGCTGCAATGGCCAGAGCTGTGCCAATCCAAAGCCAGGAGCCAGGGCCTTCTTCTGGGTCTCCCACATGGGTGCAGGGGCCCAAGGACTTGGGCCATCTTCTATTGCTTTCCCAGGCCATAGCAGAGAGCTGGATCAAAAGTGGAGCAGCCAGGACTCGAACTGGGGCCCATAAGGGATGCCCGCTCGCAGGCGGCAGCTTTACCTGCTACACCACAGTGCCGGTTCCCCACCTCTTTATTTCAAAAGTCAAAGATACACAGAGAGAGAGGGAGAGAAAGATCTTCCATTTGCTCATTCAGATAGCTGCAATGGCCAGTTCTGGGCCAAGCCAAAGACAGCAGCTTCTTCCATTCTCCCTCCAGTCTCCCACCTGGGTGTTAGGGGCCCAAAAACACTTGGGCCATTCTTTGCTGCTTTTCCCAGGCCACTAGTAGGGAGTTGAATCGGAAGTGGAGCCGCATTCCTATGGTATGGCAGCACCACAGATGGCACTATGCCACAACACTAGCCCCAATCCTTTATGGCGGTGGCGCAACATTAAGAGGAGACCAGCCAGGGATATTGAGGCACTCTGCAGCTAGCGACAATGTAAGGGAGGCAAAGAGAGAGTGGCTGTTGAAATCCCGCATCATAGAGCAGCCTTATTCAGAAGAGCTGAAACCCAGAACGAAAATGTCCAGGAACAGGAAGTGATACTTTGTGGTGCATTCATCCAATGAAGTACTATGTAGCCATAAAAAGAATGAATTACTAGGGCCGATGCTGTGGTGTAGTGAGTAAAGCCGCCACCTGCAGTGCTGGCATCCCATATGGGCACCCCTTCAAGTCCTGGGCTGCTCCACTTCTGATCCAGCTCTCTGCTATGGCCTGGGAAAGCAGTAGAAGATGATCCAAGTCCTTGTGCCTCTGCACCCATATGGGAGACCTGGAAGAAGCTCCTGGCTATGGCCATCTGGGGAGTGAACCAGTGGATGGAAGACTTCTCTCTCTCTGCCTCTCCTTCTCTCTCTGTGTAACACTGACTTTCACATAACAAATATTTTTTAAAAATATTTTATTTATTTATTTACTTGACACGTAGAGTTACAGATAGTGAGAGAGAGAGATAGAGAGACAGAGAGAAAGGTCTTCCTTCCGTTGGTTCACTCTCCAAATGACCGCAACAGCCGGAGCCACACCGATCCAAAGCCAGGAGCCAGGAGCTTCCTCCTGGTCTCCCATGCGGGTGCAGGGGCCCAAGCACTTGGGCCATCCTCCACTGCACTCCCAGGCCACAGCAGAGAGCTGGATTGGAAAAGGAGCAGCTGGGACTAGAACCAGCGCCCATATGGGATGCTGGTGCCTCAGGCGGAGGATTAACCTAGTGTGCCACAGCCCCCGCTCCAACAAATTTTTTTTTTTGACAGAGTGGACAGTGAGAGACAGAGAGAAAAGTCTTCCTTTGCCGTTGGTTCACCCTCCAATGGCCGCTGTGGTAGTGTGCTGCGGCCGGCGCACCGCGCTGATCCGAAGGCAGGAGCCAGGTGCTTCTCCTGGTCTCCCATGGGGTGCAGGGCCCAAGCACTTGGGCCATTCTCCACTGCACTCCCGGGCCACAGCAGAGAGCTGGACAGGAAGAGGGGCAACCGGGACAGAATCCAGCGCCCCTACTGGAACTAGAACCTGGTGTGCCGGCGCCTCAAGGTGGAGGATTAGCCTGTTGATCCACAGCGCCGGCTTTTTTTTTTTTTTTTTTTTTTTATAGAATGAATTACTGATACAAGCAGCAACATAGCTCCCAAAGGTAACATGTCCGATTAGTACACATGTTACAGTGCACTGTTGCAATTACATGCAACTTGGGAACAAGCAGAACTAACAGTGATGTAAATCAGAATAGTAGTGGACGTGCCCCTGTGAAAAGGGGCACAGAGGAACTTTCTGGGAGTGCAAGAAAGTTGTCAGGGCAGATGGGCTGGAACAGCACTTAAGATGCCACTTGAGATGCCCCAATCTGTTTCTGAGTGGGTTTGAGCCCCCACTCTGCTTCTGATCAGCTTCCTGCCAACATACACCCTTGGGAGGCAGCAGGTGGTGGTCCCTGCCATCTTTCTGGGCTCCTGGCTTCCACCTGTCCCAGCCGTAGCTGTTGGAACGTTTGGGAAGTGAACCAGTAAATGGAAGGTCTCTTCGTTTCTGCCTCTGCCTGCGTGTCTCTCTGTCACTCTATGTTTCAAATAAAAAGTAAGAATAAAAAAATGAAGCTTGAAAAAGGCAAGCATTTAAAAAAAAACTAAAAAAAAAAAAGTTCTTGTGGCTGGCGCTGTGGTATAGTGGGTAAAGCTGCCACCCTGCAGTGCCAGCATCCCATATGGGGGCCGGTTCGAGTCCCAGCTGCTCCTCTTCCAATCCAGCTCCCTGCCATGGCCTGGGAAAGCAGTAGAGGATGGTTCAAGGCCTTGGACCCATGCGCCTGAGTGGGAGACCCGGAAGAAGCTCTTGGCTCTCGGCTTCAGATTGGTGCAGCTCTGATAATTGAGGCCATTTGGGGAGTAAACAAATAGATAGAAGATCTCTATGTCTCTCTCTCTAACTCTGATTTTGAATAAATAAATAAATAAATAAATAGTTTAAAAAAGTTCTTGATCTTGATGGTGGTTACACAAGTGTATACAAATGCAAAATTTCATTGAGCTGCATTCTTTTTTTTTTTTTTTTTTGGACAGGCAGAGTGGATAGTGAGGGAGAGACAGAGAGAAAGGTCTTCCTTTTTGCCATTGGTTCACCCTCCAGTGGCCACCGTGGCCGGCGCGCTGTGGCCAGGGCATCACGCTAATCCGAAGCCAGGAGCCAGGTGCTTCTCCTGGTCTCCCATGCGGGTGCAGGGCCCAAGCACTTGGGCCATCCTCCACCGCTTCCCGAGCCATAGCAGAGAGCTGGCCTGGAAGAGGAGCAACCGGGATAGAATCCGGCGCCCCCACTGGGACTAGAACCCGCAAGGCGGAGGATTAGCCTGTTGAGCCGCAGTGCCTGCCTGAGCTGCATTCTTAAGATTCGCACACTTTAGGGAGCGCATATTTGACCTAGTGGTTAGGCTACCCCCATCCCGTGTTGAAGTACCCAGGTTTGAGTCCAGGCTCTGGCTCCTCACTCATCTTCCTGTTAATGCAGACTCTGAGCGGCGGCAGGTGATGGCTCAAATGATTGAGTTTCTGCTCCAAATGGGAGATCTGGACGGAGTTCCTGGCTTGCAGCCTCCTTGTGGGCATTTGGGGAGTGAACCAGCAGACAGAAACTCTCTCTCTCTCTCCCTCTGGCTCTCAAAAAAAAAAAAAAAAAAAAAAAAAAGATTAGTTCACTTACGCATTTTGTTGTATAGCTGTCCCAAGGTCAGTTAAGGAAAAACCAGATGAACCAGCTCTAAAAATGCCTCCCTTGGCCAAAAATGTCAGAAGTGCAGAATTACATCAGATACACCTCAGCAGGCATGCAATGCAGTTTCTGAGAGCTAAGTCAAAATAATGAAATACTTTAGCACTTGGAAAAACAAAGGGTGCTTAAGCAGAGTGGTCGATATTACATTTCCTGATAAAACAGATCATTTCTTTTGAAAAATGTTGGTAACAGGTTACTTTTCTCTGAATCAGCCTTCTCACTAAATAGGTTATCATTGACCTTGGGGAAAAAGTCATTCTTCAGATAATCCTTTAAAAATCCGACTTTTCCCAGCCAAGCATTTCAAAGGTGCTGAACAGAGGGAGCATGTGACTGACTCACGGTCAAGGGCAAAGTCACATATGCGCCAGTTCAGCCCAGCTGGGCAGTGCCGCCTGTCTTTGTGAAAAGAGAGTGAGCTGAAGTTGATAATCACTCCGCTTCTGCAGGAGGCTGGCCTGTGAAAGACACTGTGGGCAGGGATGCACATCCCTACAGAAAAGAACCGGGGGTGTCGGCTCTCATGCACCCCAGAATGGATGTGCTACAGAGTCAAGCTGGAAACATTTTAGTTTGTGAAAGGGTTAAAGCAGGGGCTGGCACTGTGGCATATAGGGTTAAGTCTCTGTCTGTGGCTTCTCACTGCCCATCCAGCTCCCTGCTGATGGCCTGGGAGAGTAGTTGAATATGACTCAAGTGCTTGGGCCCCTGCACCCCATATGGGAGACCCAGATTAAGTGCCTGGCTTCGGAATGGCCCAGCTCCGGTCATTGCGGCCATTTGGGGAGTGAACCAGTGGATGGAAGACCTCTCTGTCTCTCCTCTTTCTGTCTGTAACTACCTCTCAAAATAAATAATAAATAAATCTTTAAAAAAGAAAAGTTTAAAGCCAGTGCAACCCCTTCCATATAGATAAAAATAAATTAAAATAAAGATAGATCAAATAGAGGATGCTCAGTAAACCTGCATTTAAGAAAATCAATGGAAATAAGTTTTTTTTTAAAAGATTTATTTATTTAATTGAAAGACTTACAGAGAGAGACATAAATGGAGATCTTCCAATTGCTGGTTTACTCCCTCCACCTGCAATTTTTAAAGTAAACATCTTTTTTTTTTTTAAAGATTTATTTATTTATTTAGTCAAGAGGCAGAATTACAGACAGAAGGAGAGACAGAGAGAGAGAGGTCTTCCATGTACTGGTTCACTCCCCCAATGGCCAATAAGGCAAGAGCTGGGCTGATCCAAAGCCAGGAGCCAGGAGCTTCTTCCAGGTCTCCCACATGGGTGCAGTGGCCTAAGCACTTGGGTCATCTTCCACTGCTTTCTCAGGCCATAGCAGAGAGCTGGATTGGAAGAGGAGAAGCCAGGACTCGAACCAGTGCCTATACAGGATGTCAGGGCTACATGGGCAAGGCTTCACCTACTACATCACAGCACCAGCTCCTGGTAAGCATCTTTTAATTCCATTTCTCCACAAATCTATAAAAACTTTTACTTATTCATTTAGCTTATTTGAAAGGCAGAGAGAAGGAAAGAGATAAAGAGATCTTCCAAACACTGGTTCACTCCCCAAACGCCTGAAACATCCAGGCTGAAGCCAGGAGACCAGAACTCCATTCAAGTCTCCGACACGGGTGGCAGAGACCCAGCTGTCTGGCATCACTTGCTGCCTCCCAGTGTGCACATTAGCAGGAAGTTGGAGTCAGAAGCAGAATTGAGACTCGAACCCAGGAATTCTGACATGAGATATGGGCATCCCAGCTGGTGTTGTAATCGCTGCACCATGTATCATCTGTGAAATTCAGATTTAATTGGGCATGATATATTTTTATTTACCAAATCTGGTGATTTTCTTCCCTTGGTTCTAATGTGATTTGCCAAGTTATTGGCAAGTGTTTCTCTGCTGGAAAGTGACTTTCTGGGGTGCATTTCAGAAAAAAAATTTAGGGGGCAGGCATTTGTGCAGTGTTTCTGTCACTGTGTGAGACGCCGGCATTTCGTGTTACAGAGTGCCTGGGTTTGAGTCCTGGCTCCAGTTCTGATCCCAGCTTCCTGCTAATGAGCATCCTGGGAAGTAGCAGGTGATGGTTCAGGTACTTGAGTCCCTGCCAGCCATGTAGGAGACCGAGATGGAGTTCCAGGCTTCTGGCTTAGGCCTGGCTCGGCCCTGGCTGTTGTAGGTATTTGTGGAATGAACCACTCTGTCTCTGTGTCTCTTTCTACCTTTTCAATAACTTAAAATTAGTATATAAAAATTTGACAAGCAAAATCACACAAACCATATTATTTACTCACCGCATAACTCTGTTAGCGGGAATGTTTGAAAGACTCCTTAAAATTTGGGAACCTACCGACTACGTTGTTGATTTATGATTAACACATCGCTTTTGATCGCTTTGGCGCTCCCCCTTGTGGCAAGTGGAGTAATTGCCGCTCCTTGTAGTTCCCCTTTCTTGCACCTCCATCTCCTTACCCACCTCGCTTGGTCTCCAAAGACCCCGCAGGCAACAAATCACCACGTCTGTCTCTCATCCTGTTCCCCAGTGCAGCCCCAAAACTGCTGTGATCTGTCAGAGCAGACATTGTCGCAGGTCTCAGCACCGTGGTCTTATTTATTTATTTATTTTTATTTGACAGATACTTAGACAGTGAGAGAAAGACAGAGAGTAAGGTCTTCCTTCCGTTGGTTCACCCAACCAATGACCGCCATGGCCGGAGCTACGCTGATCCGAAGCCAGGAGCCAGGCGCTTGCTCCTGGTCTTCTATGTGGGTGCAGGAGCCCAAGCACCCGGGCCTCTCTCCACTGCCCTCCCGGGCCACAGCAGAGAGCTGGACTGGAAGAGGAGCAGCCGGGACTAGAACCCGGCGCCCATATGGGATGTTGGAGCCGTAGGTGGAGGATTAGCCAAGTGAGCCATGGCACTGGCCCCAGCACTGTGGTCTTACATGGTCTTACATTTGAAGATACCTTGTTCTACGTGAGATGCACTGTATACTCCAGAGACACAGAGGGGGTGATCTGGGTTCACAAGTGGAGTAGCATTGGCTCACTGGTGAGACGGAGACCCTCTGCCTCTGAGGAGAGCAGGTGTGGGGGTGTTCCTGCCCACCTGGACAGGTCTAGGGCGCGAGATAGGAGACCAGCCTGGGGGTGAGAGCAAAGATTCTGAGGCATGGCTGCAGGCAACAAGAAACTCTTGGCCTTGACTTGAGGGCCTGAATGTGGGAGGCTGTCTGGGCCCTTTTGGTCGGCATGGAGAATGGGACATTGTGGGACCTTGAGTGCTCACGCCACCGTGGATCTCTCTCCTGCAGGGAGTTCACGTTCTCTGAATCCTAAGTCCCAAGCAGTGACTATGAGGAGGGAAGCTGCCATGGGCAACAGAAGTGCATCCAGATTGGCTGACCACCAAGCAGGGGGACTTTACTATCATAAGGATAGTGAGAGTTTCTCAGTGAATCCCAAGCGCTCTCCAGGAACTGGAGCTAGACTTCCAGATCCATACTGTCTGTTAGAGCGGTCACTAACCATGTGTGACTATTGAAATTCAAATGAATTTAAGTGAGAATCAAATTTGATTTGATCCCACTAACCACATTGAAATGCTGTGCACCCATGGGTGACTGGTGGCCAGCAACATCGCCGAAAGTCCTGCGGGAGCAGCCAATGCTCTATCTGGCTCACTCGACCCACATAAGTGCAGTGCAGACTTAGCTGCTACTGAATCAAATTAGAAAATCATTTGCCCCTGTTTTCAAAGTCTTTTGTGGGTGCTCAAGGCTCTTAAAGTTTCATTTGTTTATTTGCAAGGCAGAGTGAAAGAGAGAAAGGGGGGGGAGAAAGGGAGAGAGAGAGAGAGAGAGAGAGAGAGAGAGAGAGAGAGAGAGGTATCATCTTCCATCCACTGGTTCACTCTCCAAATGCCTGCAACAGCTCTGGTTTGGGCCAGGCTGAGGTGTCAGAAACTCTGCCCTGGTCTCCCTTGTGGGTGGCAGGGACCCAAGTACTTGAGCCATCACCTGCTGCCTCCCAGGGTGTGCATTCGTAGGAAGCTGGATGGGAAGTGGAACAAGGAAGTGGAACTCAGGTATTCTGATATGGGGATGCAGGCATCCAAATGGCAGTTTTTTAAGTGTTTATTTATTTTCACCTTTGAAAAGCAGGGGTGGGGTGGAGAGAGAGAGAGAGAGAGAGAGAGAGAGAGAGAGAGAGAAATATCAATCTTCCATATGTAACTTCACTCTCCAAATGCCTTCAACAGTTGAACTGGGTCAGGCTGCAGCTAGGAACTCAGAGGTCCACCCAGGCCTCCCAAGTACTTGAGCTGTCTTCTGCTGTCTCTCAGGATGCATTAACAGGAAGTTGGATTGGGAGTGGAATAGCTGAGACTCGAACCAGCACTCTGATACAGGATGTAGGCATCTCAAGTGGTGGGTTAACTCACTGCTCCACAGTGCCTGCTCCTCTATTGGTGTCTTAACTGCTGTATCACCGTGTATCACAATGTCCATCACTCAACAATCCTGTGGGTATTTTTTTTTAAGATTTATTTATTTATTTGAAAAGTAGATTTACAGAGAGGGAAGGGAACACACACACACACATACACACACACGGGGGGAGGGGGGAGAGAGAGAGAGACAGAGAGAGAGAGAGAGAGAGAGAGAGAGAGATCATCCATCTGCTGGTTCACTCCTCAAATAACCGCAATAACGGGCCGGGCTAGGTGAAACCAGGAGCCAGGAGCTTCACTGGGGTTTCCCACATGGTAGCAGAGGCCCAAGCATTTGGACCATCCTCTGCTTCTTTCCCAGGTGAATTATCAGGGAGCTGGATCGGAAGTGGAGCAGCTGGGACTTGAACCGCTGCTCACACGGGATGCCGGGGTCACAGGCAGCAGCTTGACCTGCTGTGCCACAGTGTCTTTTAATAAAACCCAGTCTGTCCCGTGTGGCCTGCAATGCCCTCTGGAAACACATCCCTGATTGCTTTTTCCAGTCTGATTCTCTGGGCCATTTTGCAAGGCATAAAGTCATCTGTGTGTCTGGTCTCCAACAACTGCAGCAAGCTGATCCAGGGAGGGTGTTAAGAGGGCCGGCGATGCTGACTGGCCCTCCTCTCTGATGGATTGGTATTTCTCATGGTGCTCTACAGGGCACCGCTCTGATGTACCTTGGTTTTGGATTCAGTTGGCTCCCTTGGGAGTTGACCTTCCTTATAGGTGATCTTGAGTTTCTGATCGCTAAGGACTGCTGCACTGGGTGGGTGAGCAGATGAACTGTCACGGCCATGACAGCCCCACTGGTGCTGAGAGACCTGCTCAGGTCATGGAAGAAACCGAGTGGCTTGCTGTTGCCTTGTCCCTCCCTGGGGACCGTTTGGTGGACGGCAGCAGCTTAGGAGATTTGGGTGCAGCTAGGGAACCTCCAACAGCCTCAGACGGATTTCCGCAATACACCAAAGCTTAGTATCTCTAATTCTTAGTTAAGGCGCTGGCTTAGTGTTGTTTTCTGGTCTTCAGGTCAAGTGTAGTCAATAACTTATTTGTAGATAGTGATTTTTTTGTTTTGTTGTGTTTTTTTCCCCCTATTTTTAAAAACAGATTTATTTATTTATTTGAGAGGTAGAGTTAGAGAGAAAGAAAGAGAGAAAGAGATGTCTTCCATCTGCTGGTTCACTCCCCAAATGGCCACAATGGCCAGAGCTGGGCCAATCCAAAACCAGGAGCCAGGAGCTTCTTCTGGGTCTTTCATGTGGGTACAGGGGCCCAAGGACGTGGGCCATCTTCTACTGCTTTCCCAGGCCATCACAGAGAGCTGGATTGGAAGTGGAGCAGCCGGGACTCCAACAGGTGCCCACATGGGAAGCTGGCATGGCAGGCAGAGGCCAAACCTGCTACACCACAGCCCAGCCCCTGTTGTGTTGTTTCTAACATCAGACTTTGTTGATTATTTATTTATGCCTGTTGTGAGCATTTGGGGACTGAATTGGCAAATGGAAGATCTCTCTTCCTCTCTGCTTTTCAAATAAACAAATAAATCTTAAAAAAATAAAAATAAAAAGAAGAAACACTGCAACAGTGTTGGATGAACTTCCACATAAATGTCCATGAGTTTTCCTTTGTGCAACTGAAGCCATCTGGGGGTCTGGTATCCCCTTCGCTGGGCCATGTGAAGCCTGTTGGGCAGGAAGCACGCATCCAAGGATGTAAATCAGGTTTTATCAGAACACTGGACCTCCCATTCATTTCCATATTGCCCAAGGCTGTTTTTGCACTGTAGAATGGGGTAGTTTCCATGGAGACCTTTATACAGCCTAAAGTATTTACTATTTTCTCTTTATGATAAACGTCTTCTGGTCCTTGTTCTTTGTTTGTTTGTTTGTTTGAATATTTAAGACACATCATTGGTTCCCTCCCCAAATGGGCCCAACAGCCGGGGCTGAGCCAGGCTGAAGCCAGGAGCCAGGAGCTTCATCCGGGTCTCCCACATAGGTGCAGGGGCTCAAATTCTACAGCCATCTTCTGCTGCTGCTTTCCCAGGTGCATCAGCAGGAATGCTGGATCGGAAGTGGAGCAGCTGGGACTTGAACCAGCGCCTGTGTGGGATGACACAGACATCAGCTTAACCTACAGCGTCGCAGACTCAGCTTAACCTACAGCACAGACCCCACCCTTGTTTTACATAGTTAGCTTATGGACCAAGAACTCTTTTACTTAAAAAACCACTTAAGGCTGGCACCGCGGCTCACTAGGCTAATCCTCCACCTTACGGCGCTGGCACACCGGGTTCTAGTCCCGGTCGGGGCGCCGGATTCTGTCCCGGTTGCCCCTCTTCCAGGCCAGCTCTCTGCTGTGGCCAGGGAGTGCAGTGGAGGATGGCCCAAGTGCTTGGGCCCTGCACCCCACGGGAGACCAGGAGAAGCACCTGGCTCCTGCCATCAGATCAGCGCGGTGCGCTGGCCGCAGTGGCCATTGGAGGGTGAACCAATGGCAAAAAGGAAGACCTTTCTCTCTGTCTCTCTCACTGTCCACTCTGCCTGTCAAAAAAAAAAAAAAACACTTAAAAATGTAAATGATACATTCCTAAAGATGGTCAGTGAGTAAAACAAAAAAGAAAAAGGCTAAATTTGGCTGGCAGCCAGGAAAATCACCATGGACGCAGAACTTCAGTGGAAGATGAGGAGAGAGTTCTGGGTTTCCTTAGGAAGGAGCTGATGGACAAGTAGTGACCACCGCTTGCATAGAATGGAATGAATCCACCGGCCGGGTTCCACTGGTAACAGCAACTCTCTATGTTTATTGGTCAGAAAGTCATCTTCAGTCATCCAATCAAAGCCTGGCATCCAGGGGTCACTCAAAGGCCATACTTGTTTATTAGCTTCAGCTGGTTGGCACCGGTGGTGGTGAAATACAATATTCAGCTTTTTTTTTTTTTTTTTTTTGACAGGCAGAGTGGATAGTGAGAGAGAGACAGAGAGAAAGGTCTTCCTTTGCCGTTGGTTCACCCTCCAATGGCCACTGCGGCCAGCGCACTGCGCTGATCTGATGGCAGGAGCCATGTGCTTCTCCTGGTCTCCCATGGGGTGCAGGGCCCAAGCACTTGGGCCATCCTCCACTGCCTTCCTGGGCCATAGCAGAGAGCTGGCCTGGAAGAGGAGCAACCGGGACAGAATCCGGCGCCCCAACCAGGACGAGAACCCGGTGTGCTGGCGCCACAAGGCGGAGGATTAGCCTGTTAAGCCATGGCGCCGGCAAATATTCAGCTTTGATACTTCCTAGGCAAGCATGGCTGTAAATGGAAGTCTTCTTTTCTGAGAAATGTCTGAAGTATACTTCCTGCGTGTTTCAGTACCCTGTGGGGGCTTCCAAAAGTTCAAAGAAAACAACACATATTGTGGAAAACCTTTGCAGGGACTTCAAATTGTACTGCACCTAAATGAGCTTATTTTTTATTTGCTCATTTTAATTTTTTTTAAAAAGGGTCATTTATTTGTTTGACATGCAGAGTGAACAGGGAGAGAGAGAGAGAGAGAGAAAGATAGAGAGAAAGAGAAAGGAGAGCTTCCAACCACTGGTTCACTCCCCAAGTGGCTGCAACAGCCTGGGGCTGGGCCAGGCTGAAGCCAGGAGCCTGGAACTCCATCCAGGTCTCCCATGCAGATGCAGAGGCCTAAGGACTAGGGCCATCCTCTGCTGCTTTCCCGGGCCATAGCAGAGAGCTGGACTGGAAGAGGAACAACTGGGACAGAATCCGCCGCCCCGACCGGGACTAGAACCTGGTGTGCCGGCGCCACTTGACAGGTAGAGTTACAGACAGTGAGAGAGAGACAGAAAGTCTTCTACCCACTGGTTCACTCCCCAGATGTCCGCAACGGCTGGAGCTGTGCTGATTCGAAGCCAGAAGCCAGGAGCCAGGTGCTTCCTCTAGGTCTCCCGTGTGGGTGCAGAGATCCAAGGACTTGGGCCATCTTCTACTGCCTTCCCAGGCCATAGTGGAGAGTTGGATTGGAAGAGGAGCAGCTGGGACACAAACCAGCTGCCTCTCTTTGATTCTGACTTTCAAGTAAAATAAATAAGTTTTTACAAAAAAAAAAAAAAGTACAACAAAAACTGCTTAGTTGGAAACCCAAAAAAAGTCATCTTGAAAGTTCCAAGAGATGCTCTTCTAGGAGTTATGTGTGTGTTTTTGTCTGTGCATACTGAATGGGCTCATCTTTTTTTTTTTTTTTTAAGATTTATTTATTTATTTATTTGAGAAGCCGGGTTACAGAGAGGCCTTCCATCCACTGGTCCACTCCCCAAATGGCAACAACAGCTGGGGCTGGGATAGGCTGAAGCCAGGAGCCAGGAGCTTCTTTCAGGTCTCCCACATGGATGCAGGGGCCCAAGGACTTGGGCCATCTTCCACTGCTTTCCTGGACCATAACAGAGAGCTGGATAGGAACAGGAACAGCCGGGACTTGAACCCGCACCTATATGGGATGCCAGTGCTGCAGGTGGCAGCTTTACTTGCTATGCCACAGCAATGACTGGGCTCATCTTGGTGACCCATCAGCCTTCAAAGTAGTATGGAAGAGCAAAAAAAAAAAAAAGGAATTTAAAATATCTCGTTGACTCATTTTACTTTTTAAAATGTATCTCTTAGAAAAGCTAAAATTACATAAGTGGGTCACACTGTTCTGAGAGTTCCCTGGAGACACTCATTTCATAAATTTAAAACAAATGTGTCATTTTCATTCCAGCTGCCCCCTCCAGAGGAAATCAGAACTCTCTCAGTAATGTTTTTAAAGATTTATTTGAAAGGCAGAGTTAACAGAGAAAGAGAAGGAGAGATGGAGCGATCTTCCATCTGCTGATTCACACCACAGGTGGCTGCATTGGCCAGGGCTGGGTCAGGCTGAAGCCAGGAGCCAGGAGCCAGGAGCTTCTTCCAGGTCTCCCACGTGGGTGCAGGGGCCCAAGCACTTGGGCCATCTTCTGCTGCTTTCCCAGGCATATTAACAGGAAGCTGGATCGGAAGTGGAGCAGCCGGACCCAAGAGGCCTCAACGTGGGATGCTGGCATTTCTAGCGACAGCTTTGTCTCCTATACCACAACACCAGCCCCCACATCTCAGTAATTTCAATATCTCTTCCTGTTAAAATTTGTGTATTTTTATTTATATGCTTGGCAGGTTTCAGGTCCAAATCTCCTTGCAGGGTGAAGTAGAGATAACTTTCTTCAGATTCTTTTGCATATTTGCCAGGAAATTCCTTACCTTTTTTTTTTTAAGTATTATTTATTTTATTTGAAATGCAGAGTTAAATAGAAAAGAAAGGCAAAGAGAAAGAGAGAGAGAGAGAGAGAGGTCTTTCATCTGCTGGTTCACTCCCGCAACGGCTGGAGCTGTGCCGAGAGCTTCTTCCGGGTCTCCCATGTGGGTGCAGAGACCCAAGGACTTGGGCCATCTTCTACTGCTTTCCCAGGCCATAGCAGAGAGCTGGATCGGAAGTGGAGCAGCCGGGACTTGCACTGGCACCCACAGGGGATGCCGGCACTGCAGGCGACAGTGTTACCCACTGTGCCACAGCAATGGCCCCCACAGGTCTTTTCTTAGCCCTGGATGATTTTCTGCCTGGCATTTACTTCCCAGTTCTGTTTACCATGACAACGTGTCCTAGACCCACAAAACCTGAGTTGGCCCCATGCAGTCAGGGGCACTTCCTGTTGGGCGCTGCTCAAGGGAGTAAGAAAGAGACTAATTCTCTCTCTCCCCCCCCCTCTTTCTCTTCCTCCTTTTTTTTTATTTTTAAAAGATTTATTAATTTGCATAGCAAAGTTACAGAGAGGCAGGGAGGGAAGACACAGAGAGATCTTCCATCCTGCTGGTTCCTTCCCCCACACAGCTCCAAGGGCCAGATCTGGGTGAGGCCAAAGTCAGGATCCAGGAACTCCATCCGGGTCCCCACGTGGGTGGCAGGTGCCAAGCACTTGGGCCATCACCCTGTGTGATGGCAGCTGCAGCAGCTCAGAGCTGGATTGGAAGTGGAGCAGCTAGGACTTGAAATGGGACGCTGGAGTCGCCGAGGGGAGGCCTAACTAGGTGGTCACTAGGCCACCCCACTGGTCCCATCTTCTTTGTTAATGAAGAATATAAGGCTGATGTAGCTCACAGTTTTGGAGGTTCAAGGACATGACAGTTGCACCTGCCCAGTTCTGGTGAGGGCCCTGTAGCTGATGGCAGGTGGCAGCAATGAGTATGGGGGCAGCCACATCCGAAGCTAACAAGCAGAGAGGGCTGGATGGCTTTTTCTACTTTGCACAAAAACAGGCTGAAGGCCAGAGGTGGCCTGGGTCTGGCCCACAGCCCACCCTGTCCCAGCCTTTCATGGCTTTCTCAGGCTGGGGAAGTCTCCTGAGCAGCCTGGTCCCCCCCTATTTTTCCTCCCATGCCTTCTACAAGGAAAGGCTCATGGGCCTGGCCACGGCCAGCTCAGCTTGCTCGCCTCTGAGCAATGGCTCATCCACCTGGTGAACTTCCAGGTCAAATAGCATCTCCTTGGGGAAAGCCGACTCATCCCACTTAACTCACCACAAGGCTAAAAGACCCTTTGTGTTGTATCTATAATATCCTCCTGGCGGCCACCCGACTTTCTCTTAAAAAAAAAAAGATTTATTATTTATTTGGAAGGCAGAGATACAGAGAGAGGAGAGAGATCTTCCATCTCCTGGCTCACTCCTAAATGGCTGCAATGGCGCTGGCTGGGCCAGGCTGAAGCCGGGAGCTAGGAACTTCTTTCTGTTCTCCCATGTGGGTACAGGGGCCCAAAGAGTTGGACCATCTTTCAACTGCTTTCCCAGGCACATTAGCAGGGAGCTGGATCAGAAATGGAGCAGCCGGGACTCGAATTGGCACCCATATGTGATGCCGGTGCTCCGAGCACTGGGCCTCTTTCTTTCTTCCCTCCCTCCCTCCCTCCCTTCCTCCTTTCCTTCCTCCCTCTCTCCTTTTTTTTTTTTTTTCCTTCCTGACCTTCTCATTCCAGGTCTTTGGTCACATTCCAGGTGTTTGGTGCAGTGGGCAAGCAGCCACTTGAGACTACAGCATCCAGCATTGGGCTGCCGGTTTAAATCCTGGCCACTCTGCTTCTGATCCAGCTTCCTGCTAATGCACCTGAGAAGCAGCAGGTGATGGCTCATGTACTTGGGTCCCTGCCACCCATGTGGGAGTCTTGGATGGAGCTCCTAGATGTTGGCTTCTGCCTGGTGCAGCCCTAGCTCTTGGGGAGTGAATCAGTGGATGGAAGATTCTCTCTCTCTCTGTTGCTCAGCCTTTCAAATAAATAAATAAATATATTTAAAAAAAAACCCTAATACTAGCAGATTATTATTATTATTATTTTTTTGACAGGCAGAGTGGATAGTGAGAGAGAGACAGAGAGAAAGGTCTTCCTTTTTGCCGTTGGTTCACCCTCCAATGGCCGCCGCGGCCGGCGCATCGCGCTGATCCGAAGCCAGGAGCCAGGTGCTTCCTCTGGTCTCCCATGCAGGTGCAGGGCCCAAGCACTTGGGCCATCCTCCACTGCCTTCCTGGGCCATAGCAGAGAGCTGGCCTGGAAGAGGGGCAACCGGGATAGAATCCGGCGCCCCAACCGGGACTAGAACCTGGTGTGCCGGCGCTGCAAGGCGGAGGATTAGCCTGTTGAGCCACGGCGCCGGCCAATACTAGCAGATTATATACATGGTTCATCATTTTGCTCTCTCCCTCCCCATTAATGATAGGGCTTGAATGCTCTGTTAAAAACCATTTCATGGTGGGGCCGGTGCCATGGCACAGCAGGTTAATCCTCTGTCTGTGGTGCCAGCATCCTATATGGGCACCAGTTCTAGTCCTGGCTGCTCCTCTTCCAATCAAGCTTCCTGTTGGTACATTTAGGAAAGCAGCAGCAGATGGCCCAATTCCTTGGGCCCCTGCACCCATATGGGAGACTCAGCAGAAGCTCCTGGCTCCTGGCTTTGGATTGGCCCAACTCCAGCCATTGTGGCCATTTGATAGAGAAAGAGAGATCTTCCATCCATTGGTCTCTTTCCAAGTGGCTGTAATGGCTGGGGCTAGGTTAGACCAAAACCAGTAGCCAGAGCTGTATCTGGGTCTTCTATGTGGGTGGCAGGGTGGCACTTGGGCCATCTTCTGCAGTTTTCTCTCCCAGGCACAATAGCAGGGACCTGGATTGGAAGTGGAACAGCTGGGACTCAAACAAGCGCTCCAGTATGGGAGGCTGGCCCCGTTAACCACTAGTTTAGAGGCTAGGGATGCTGCTAAATATACTACAAGATGCAGTACAGCCCCTACAACAAAAAGTTATCTGATTCAAAATGCCAGTCGTTAGGTGGTTAGCCTAGCAGGTAAAATGCCAGTGTTCTACATTAGAGTACCTGAGTTCAACGCCTGGCTCTGGCTCCTGTCTCCACCTCCCTGCTAATGCAGACTCTGGGCGGCAGAGATGATGGCTCGAGAGCTTGGTTTCCTGCCACCCACATGGGAGACCTGGATGGAGTTCCCAGCTCCTAGTCTGGGATTGGCCGGACCCAGTCCTGGCTTTTCTGGGCATTTGGAGAGGGAATCGGTGGAAGGAGCTCTCTCTCTCGCTCAAATAAGTAAAGATTAACAACAACAACAAAAGCAAAAACCAAACCCAAAACCACAATGTCAATAGTTCTGAGGCTGAGAATCCTTCCTGTATCAGAAAAAGTCATCTAGATCTGCTGTTGATGGCCTCTTGTGTTGCTAGTACTTTTTCTTGACATCTTTTATTTATTTATTTATTTGAGAGGTAGAGTTACAGTCAGTGAGAGGGAGAGACAGAGAGAGGTCTTCCTTCCGTTGGTTACTCCCCAGATGGCTGCAATAGCCAGAGCTGTGCCAATCCAAAGCCAGGAGCCAGGAGCTTTTCTGGGTCTCCCACGCAGGTGCAGGGATCCAAGCACTTGGGCCATCTTCTACTGCTTTCCCAGGCCACAGCAGAGAGCTGGATTGGAAGTGGAGCAGCCGGGACTAGAATCAGCACCCATATGGGACACTGGCTCTGCAGGCGGAGTGGCACTACTTCGCAGTGCCAGCCCTGTGTTGCTAATATTTTGATATGTAAACAATGGTGCAATGATAGGTATGATATAAAATTTCTGAGAGGGGATCAAGGAATCAGGCTGAACAGGAATATGTATAATGTTAAGAATTTCTCTAAGAGAAATTCCAGTGCCTTGTCATGCCATTGACGTGAAAGATACTGGGTATGTTGTGATCTACACCCCAGCTACCCCTGAAGAAGCAAAGGTTCAGGTTGGTATGCTGGCCAGACCATCCACGCTTTCCACTCAAAACCAGGTTGGGGGCCAGCGCTGTGGCATAGCAGGTAAAGCTGCTGCCTACAGGCCGGCGCCGCGGCTCACTAGGCTAATCCTCTGCCTTGCGGCGCTGGCACACCGGGTTCTAGTCCCGGTCGGGGCACCGATCCTGTCCCGGTTGCCCCTCTTCCAGGCCAGCTCTCTGCTGTGGCCAGGGAGTGCAGTGGAGGATGGCCCAGGTGCTTGGGCCCTGCACCCCATGGGAGACCAGGATAGGCACCTGGCTCCTGCCATCGGATCAGCGTGGTGCGCCGGCCGCAGCGCGCCTACCGCGACGGCCATTGGAGGGTGAACCAACGGCAAAAGGAAGACCTTTCTCTCTGTCTCTCTCACTGTCCACTGTCCACTCTGCCTGTCAAAAAAAAAAAAAGCTGCTGCCTACAATGCCGGCACCCCATATGGACGCCGGTTCGAGTCTCAGTTGCTCCACTTCCGATCCAGCTCTCTGTTATGGCCTGGGAAAGCAGTAGAAGATGGCCCAAGGTTTTGAGCCCCTGCACCTTGTGGGAAACCTAGAAGAAGCTCCTGGGTCCTGGCTTTGGATTGCTGCAGCTCCAGCCGTTGCGGCCAATTGGGGAGTGAACCAGTGGATGGAAGACCTTTCTCTCTCTCTCTCTTCCTCTGCCTCTCTGTAACACTGCCTTTCAAATAAGTAAATAAATCTTAAAAAAAAAAAAAAAGTTGGGCCAGTGGCGTGGCTCACTTGGCTAATCCTCCCCCTGCGGTGCCGGCACCCTGGGTTCTAGTCCTGGTTGGGGTGCTGGGTACTGGTCCTGGTTGCTCCTCTTCCAGTCCAGCTCTCTGCTGTGGCCCGGGAGGGCAGCGGAGGATGGCCAAGTGCTTGGGTCCCTGCACCTGCATGGGAGACTGGGAGGAAGTACCTGGCTCCTGGTTTTGGATCGGCGAAGCGCCAGCCATAGTGGCCATTTGGGGAGTAAACAAATGGAAGGAAGACCTTTCTCTCTGTCTCTCCTCTCTCACTGTCTAACTCTGCCTGGCAAAAAAAAAAGTTGGAGATGACCAAGAGAAACACTTGGAATTCACAGGCCGGGGAGGACATACATTTGGGAGCTAAAGGCATGATGTGGATGAGATCACCCAGAATCCTTTGCCCGGAGTCCCAGCAGATAGTGAGGGTAGCATTCGGGGGTGTCGGTCACAAACTCGGACAGGAAATGATTTTGCTTTTGCTTTCTAACCTTCACTTGTCATTTTGTGGTTTTCTCAAAGTGATGACTACAGGCAACAAGTCACAAGAGGATTAGCAGTTTCTCTATTGGCCATCGAAAGAAATTTCTGTCATATCCCAGTTGTAGGTATCTTAAAATATCTGTGCATTCATTTTGCTCGACTTCAAAATGATAATTCCTAGACTTGCTAACAGATCTGTATAGTTGATGGGTTTCTACAGTACAAAGAGTTTTAAAAAAATGTTTTTGATCATTATTCCCATTTGAGTTGGTTTCCTCTGCATTATTACAGTTTGTTTTTAGAAATATTAAAATAAAAAGCAGTCTACAGAGTTTACTAAACTCTGGTACAAAAAGAGCTTCAGAACCTTTGCTCTGGGTGCCAGTCACAAACCCAATGCCTTCAATATCCACCTGGAGACCTGGAAATCAGTGTGTTCTTTGGTTTTCCAGTGTTTGAAGAGAAGAAAGGGTGTCCTTCCTTTTAACTTTATGCTAAGAAAAATTGCATTAAATACCTGATATAAATATCAATTGAGGGGCCAGCACTGTGGTGTAGCAGGTAAACCAGCCGCCTTCAGTGCCGGCATCCCATATGGGCACCAGTTGGAGTCCCGGCTGCTCCACTTCCGATCCAGCTCTCTGCTATGGCCTGGGAAAGCGGTAGAAGATGGCCTAGGCGCTTGGGCCCCTGCACCCGCGTGGGAGACCCAGAAGAAGCTCCTGGCTCCTGGCTTCAGATCGACACAGCTCTGGCTGTTGCGGCCATCTGGGGAGTGAACCAGCAAATGGAAGACCTCTCTCTCTCTCTCTCTCTCTGCCTCTCTGTAACTCTACCTTTCAAATAAATAAATAAATAAATCTTCAAAAAATATCAGCTGATGCTGGCTTCCATGTCAGAAATATTAAGGGGTGAAGGATTAGGGCAAACTACAAGCATAGGCCCAAGTTAAAGTGGTAGCTTCTCGTTCCAGCTGACCCCTTGCCCTATGGGAAAGTGGGCCTAGGATGGCTAGGACTTTCAACTTTCAAGAAAGCTCCGGAGTTTGGAGTGTTGCATATTTGCCAAAATCCATGGTGGGCATTTGGTGAGGTGGTCAAAATAACATTTGGGATGACCACATGCCATATGGGAGCATCCGGGTTTGAGTCTCAGCTCCACTTTCTTTCTTCTTTTTTTTTTTTTTAATTTTTTATTTTTTTGACAGGCAGAGTGGACAGTGAGAGAGAGAGACAGAGAGAAAGGTCTTCCTTTGCCGTTGGTTCACCCTCCAGTGGCTGCCGCGGTAGGTGCGCTGCGGCCGGCGCACCGCGCTGATCCGATGGCAGGAGCCAGGTGCTTCTCCTGGTCTCCCATGGGGTGCAGGGCCCAAGGACTTGGGCCATCCTCCACTGCACTCCCTGGCCACAGCAGAGAGCTGGCCTGGAAGAGGGGCAACCGGGACAGGATCGGTGCCCCGACCGGGACTAGAACCTGGTGTGCCGGCGCCGCAAGGCGGAGGATTAGCCTAGTGAGCCACGGCGCCGGCCATCAGCTCCACTTTCAATTCCAGCTACCTGCTAATAAGCACCCTGGGAGGCAGCAGGTGGTAGTGGTTCAAGTAGCTGGGTGGCCACCACCCATGAGGGAGATCTGGCTTGAGTTCTGGGCTTCTGGCTTCAGCCTGGCCCAGTCCTAGCTGTTGCAGACATTTCGGAAGAGAAACAGCAGATGGGAACTCTGTCTTTGTCTCTCCCTCTTGGTTTGCTTGCCTTTTAAATAAAAAGAAAATTTTAAAAAAGGGGGGGAGGGCATGACAGCTTTTCTAACTTATGTTTATTTTCTTTTTAAAAAAGATTTACTTATTTATTTGAAAGTCAGAGTTAGAGAGAGAGAGAGAGAGAGAGAGAGAGAAGTAGAGTCAGAGAGAGGGAGAGAGAGAAAGAGAGAGAGAGAGAGGTCTTCTATCTGCTAGTTCACTCCCCAATTGACCGCAATGGCCTGAGCTGAGCCGATCTGAAGCCAGGAGCCAGGAGCTTCTTCCGGGTCTCCCACGAAGTTGCAGGGGCCCAAGGACTTGGGCCATCTTCCACTGCTTTCTCAGGCCATGGCAGAGAGCTGGATCGGAAGTGGAGCAGGAGGGTCTTGAACTGGTGCCCACATGTGTTGCCGGCACTGCAGGCCAGGGCGTTAACTCGCTTCGCCACATGCTGCCCCCCTCTCTTTTAAATTAAATTAAAATCAACAGGCAGGGCCCACAATGACCTCTTTCCAGGCTGCCCGGAGCACTAAGCTGGGGGACCTGGGCCTTAAGGGAAAAGCAAAGAAAGCTGAATAGGGAACGTGGGAGAGCCGCTACTGTCTGGCAAGCAGAGGAAGAGAAGGCACCGATGGAGACAGACAAGAGACAGTGGTAAGTGGTGGTGGGGGGGGGGAGGAGCAGGCATGTCTCATAGGGGCTTGGGCTTTCGAGGAGGGAGAAGGGGCCCCAGTGTGGGTGGCTCAGCAGAGGGCGGCTGAGAGAGAAGCCTGATGTACTTTTTTATTTTTTATTTATTTATTTTTTTTTATTTTTGACAGGCAGAGTGGACAGTGAGAGAGAGAGACAGAGAGAAAGCTCTTCCTTTTGCCGTTGGTTCACCCTCCAATGGCCACCGCGGTAGCGTGCTGCGGCCGGCGCACCGCGCTGTTCCGATGGCAGGAGCCAGGTACTTATCCTGGTCTCCCATGGGGTGCAGAGCCCAAGCACTTGGGCCATCCTCCACTGCACTCCCTGGCCACAGCAGAGAGCTGGCCTGGAAGAGGGGCAACCGGGACAGGATCGGTGCCCCGACCGGGACTAGAACCCGGTGTGCCGGCGCCGCAAGGCGGAGGATTAGCCTGTTGAGCCACGGCGCCGGCCTGATGTACTTTTTTAATTATTATTATTTTTTTGACAGGCAGAGTGGACAGTGAGAGAGAGAGACAGAGACAGAGAGAAAGGTCTTCCTTTGCCGTTGGTTCACCCTCCAATGGCTGCTGCGGCCAGCGCATCGCGCTGATCCGAAGCCAGGATCCAGGTGCTTCTTCCTGGTCTCCCATGCGGGTGCAGGGCCCAAGGACTTGGGTCATCCTCCACTGCACTCCCTGGCCACAGCAGAGAGCTGGCCTGGAAGAGGAGCAACCGGGACGGAATCTGGTGCCCTGGCTGGGACTAGAACCCTGTGTGCCAGCGCCACAGGCGGAGGATTAGCCTATTGAGCCACGGCGCCGGCCTGCCTGATGTACTTTTCAGAGGTCACCATTTGAGCCTGCCTCTCTGCCCACTTGCCTTTGTCTTTGCCGTGACACCTTTTCCTGCCCCACTGCTTAGTGACCTCCTGCCCGTTCTGGGAGGCCTGGCTTCAGTGTGACCACCTCTCTCTGTCCTGTGTTCCGTGGTTATCCATCCGACACGTGACTCGCTCTCCTGCCAGGCTCCCAAAGTCCTTGGTTCTGCCTTACAGCACTTACACATCTGACTCTAGTACACTTTGTGGTCTGTGTGTTTTACCCACACCTCACCACATTTTGTGGTTCAGACGTTGGATTTTTTTTTTTTAACATCTTCCTCCCAAAGTCTGTCCCATGCTTGGCAAGATATGTGGTGCTTGAGACGTCTGCTGAACCACAGAGGTTAAGACCAAGAACTCAACACCAAGCTGCCTCTGGGGCCAGCATCACAGTATACAGTCCATGAATCCACTGCTTGCAACACTGGCATCCCATGTGGGTGCAGGTTCATGTCCTGGCTGCTCCACTTCTGATCCACCACCCTGCTAATGCATCTGGGAAAAGTAGCAGAAGATAGCCCAAGGATTTGGGCTCCTGCACCCAAGCGGGAGATCCGGATGAAGCTCCTGGCTTCAGTCCCAACTGTTGCTGCCATTTGGGGAATGAACTAGCAGAAGGAAGATCTCTCTCCCTCTCTGTAACGCTGCCTTTCAAATAAGTAGATAAGTCTTAGAAAAAAAATAACCAAGCTGCCTCACTGGGGAACCTGGCTGTACCACTGTGTGGCCCTGAGCAGAGTTTTTGGCTAACTCCTCATCTGCAAATGTAATCCTCACACCAAACTTTCACTGTGAGGCATAATATTGAGTAAGCTACACTCGAAACACTCAGAGGAGTGCCTGGCACTTACTAAGCCTTATCAAATTGTCAGTTATCATGTATGCAAATATGTGAATATCATGATTAAATGCAGATTTATTAAAGGTTTATTAGCATCATCTGTTTTGTACACCAATGTAGTTCTCAGAGCCCTGGACAGCGCGTGGAACATAGTAGACATTTAAAAACTGTTTGTTAACTTCCTGATGGGTTTCTCTTGTGTTCACTCCGGACTCACACTGCTTTTTCAGTGAGGGGTCGGTGGCAGGGTATTCAAGTCATTCGTTCTGAAACCAGGGTCCAACAGTACGAAGTCTGTGGGCTTGCCTAGAGCGGAACCCCTGTATTTTATCTGTCTAGATGCTCAATCTACAAAGAAATGTCTGGAACCCAGAGCAAAGTTTGGTTGGGAAGGAAAATCTACAGTCGCACATGTACCAGGAATAATCTTTGTCTGATTTGTTGGAAAAGATTCAAATCCCCCTCCCTAGGCAAAGCTGATCAGAGTGCAAGGTGCAAGTTAATTTGAATTTTGCTTTTTTTTTTCCCCCTTCGTTCTCACAGGAAACGGAACAGGCTTTCAAAGTTCTATAAATAGTTCATGTAACCAACAAAGACCTAGTGGTGCAGTGGCCTGGACCTGGATTCGAATCACTGCCCCTCGCTCAGCCGCCCGTAAAACACGGATTGCGCAGGCTCTCCCATGACCTTTGCTTTTCTCATCTATACAATGGAGATGCCTTTTTTACTTTCTTCACCGGTTTTTGATGAGAAGGATGTAAATTGCGCATGAGACTACTGAAGTCGTATGCCAATGCATTATGCCCGGTATCTCCATGCGGGTTCCACGGTAGGGCTCAGAAGAATGAAGAGCGTAGGTCGTCGTCGGGAAAGGGGCCGGGGCCCCGTAATCTGATAACGGCAAGGCTCGCTGGGGTCGGAGGGGGCCCGGACTTTCCCGGCCCACGGTCCTCCAGGGGCAGAGCCACGAGGCTTCTGCCGATCGCTCCGCGCTGCTTGAGGGCCCAGAGATCCAGGCTCAACTCCATGCTTGGTTTCCGGTCAAACGTCACAATCTAGAGAGGCCACTGAGGACTAACGCAGAGGCACCCTCAAGACGCTGACGTGAAAGCCGAGCCGCAGGGAAGGAGAGGGTCGCTGCGATGCTGAGGGAGCAACGCTACAGCCCGCAGACAGGAGGGTGGCGCCCGATGCGGCAGGAAGGCAGCGGAGGAGGGGCTCGCCATCCCGAGTGAAAGTGAGGCCCGGGCGAGAGGGGCCAACCAGAGGAATCTCGGTTCCCACACCTCGACTCCCGGCCTTGACTACGGTTCCTTCCGCAGACGCCCGGGCCCCTGGCCCCGCCTCTAACGTAATCAGACCGTACCATGTCTCCCTTCTAGGGGTGTAGACGAATCGTAGGCTAGGCCTGCAGAGCGAAGGTGAGCTATTGATCAGAGAACACATGATGATATGTATTCTCTAATATGTATTAGTTAGTTTTCTTCCCTTCTTTCTGCTAGCACCCTCGACCCTCCCCGGAAGGTGGTAGGAGTCCGGCCCCGCTTCCCCCCTTCGTTTTCGGCGGTTGGTACGTTCCTCCGCGGTACGTGGGCGGGGAGGCGTACATAAGCCTCGACGCAGGAGGCGGGGCTGCTCAGTCCTCTAGGCGTCGGTGTTCCGAGCTGTCGGAATCTTGCTGCTTGGCGGCCTCTGCGCGCGTGCGCGGACATGGCCTCAAACGGTATGTAAGGGCGCGAGGCAGCGGTGGCGCGCTGCTCCGGAGGGCCTGCCTTGCTCTCTCCTAGCTGGGCTTTTGATTTTTTCAGTGGGGCCAGGGCGGCGATCGCGTGTAGGATATTTTCGAACCCCTGTGGCGGGAAGCCCGCGGAGAGGGGCGGAAGGGGGGGCGGGAGGCTGTTGTCGCCATTTTGTTTTGCTCCTCTGGCGCGTTTCGTGCGGGGCGGGAAGTCTTCCCTCCGTTGTTCCCTTGGATGAGGTGGGGGGAGGACGGTTTTCGGCGAGTTCGAGTCTGTGGCAGCGGGCGGAAATGCCCAGGTTCCCGTGGCCTCCCCCCCACCCCGGTCTCCACGCCGCGCTCGGGCCCGCTTTGTCGCAGTGCTGCATCCGGGCACTCGGTGCGCGCACGCGCCCTGCGGGCCCCTCCCCCGTGCTCGCGGCGCGGATCCCCCCTTCCCCGCCTCGTGTCGGGCCGGCTTTTTGTCGCGAGACCCTCGGTAGCGGACTCGGCGGCCCGCCTCCGGCGTGGGCCTCGCCCCTCAGGGTCCCACGGGAAGGGGCGGGACCGCTGCGTTCCCGCCTCGGTTGCCACGCGGCCGGGGGCGGATGCTCGGGATCGGGGCCGCGCGCCCGGCCTAACGGTTGAGGGGGGCGTCGGGGAGATCCGCCAACGGCCTCGGGGGCCGGGTCCGAGGGTTTTCCCGCCTAAATTTCCTTTTTCCCGAGGTGGGAACGGGTGCCCGAGGCCACACCCTTCCCCGATCCCTTTGCCGTTTCCTGCGGCGGGAAGCGCCTGGGTTCCTGGAATGAGGGCAGGACGCTGCCGCGTCTCGAATGTGACGTCCTAAAAGCGCTTTTCGGTACCTTTTGGGTTGCGGCGGCTCCCCCTGGCTGAGAAGCCGGCACGAGTCGACGAGAGCCTGTTGGAGCCCCAGGCCTGGGGACTTGAGCACTGATCGAATTGATGAGGGGCCTTGTCGTTTGGCGTCACGGGACCTCTGCTTTTTGGTGGCTTGGCTTTGCTTTAAGACTCGCCTCTGGTTTTTCTCCCAAGATTGGCCAAAGGGCGAAAAATGACTTTTTTTTTTGGTGCCCATTTAGGAACTCCATGGCCTTTGTCATGGAGTGGGTGTGACAGGGACAGGGATGGGACAGGTTTTCTAGCAGTTCCTCACGTGAGTGGAGTTTGCAGAGAGGAAGAGTCTGGTGGGGCGTTGGTGGCCAGCAGGGCAGGAGTAGGCTGGTGGGTTTCCTGGCTCCGATGCCCAGTGCTTGGGTTAAGGAATAGACCTGGCAACCCCTTTCTTGACCCTAACGCTGATTGTCTTTTCTCTCATCAGACTATACCCAGCAAGCAACCCAAAGGTGAGTGCTGTGTCTGGGCTTCTAGAATTCCTAGCGGGCTAGGGTGGTTGAGGTCGTTTTTCTTGACTGCACTCTTCCCCCCTCCCCTGCAGCTACGGGGCCTACCCCACCCAGCCTGGGCAGGGCTACTCCCAGCAGAGCAATCAGCCCTACGGACAGCAGAGTTACAGCAGCTACGGACAGTCGGCAGACACTTCAGGCTATGGCCAGAGCAGCTACGGTTCTTCTTACGGACAGACCCAGAACAGTGAGTCTGTCTTGGGGGGGGGGGGGTTGCCCTGCCTTGAAATCCTAAGCAGTGCTGAAGTGGTGAACCTCTCATGTTTTTTCCCCTTTAATCCTAAAACTTCTTGGAGTCTGGAGTCCAATGAAAATGCTTCCTTCCTTGCTTTTAATTGTTTCCTTTTTTCCTCTGACTTTTTGTTTATGATGTACCTTTTCTCTATTTCCCTTCTAAGCATGAGGGCATACTCCCTAAAGGGAGCGCCAGTCTTAGGCTGATTCTTAGTGGAGAAAATGGTCTTCTTGTCTGAAGTCCCGTTACTGGGCATCATGGGATACGCCAGGAGATGGAATTTGCCCCCGAGTTCTGGAGTGTAAATAATTCATGTGGGTTTTCTTGTGTATGGTGTACACATACCAGCATATTAAAACGTGGTTGACACAGAGGATATTTTGAGTAAGAGTCCAGTCTTGGAGACTGGCTTTAGGATAGGTGAAATAAAATTGGAACTGTCTCTAAAAAGTCAGTAGGAGTTAGAACATTAACCTTAGAGTTCAGAAGACTCCTTTCCCTGGCTGGGAGTTGCAGCATTTACTAGCAGTTGCTAAGAGGTATGGATGAACATAGGTAGAGGATGTTTTTCTTTCAACCCGTCCCATGCCTTTGTTTCTTCATAGCTCTCGTGACTCCCTTGCTTTGTTTTTCTTCGTAGCAGGCTATGGCACTCAGTCAGCTCCCCAGGGATATGGCTCAACTGGCGGCTATGGCAGCAGCCAGAGTTCTCAATCATCCTATGGGCAGCAGTCTTCCTACCCTGGCTATGGACAGCAGCCAGCTCCCAGCAACACCTCAGGCAGGTAAGGTGTTTGCGTGCCCGGAAGATGAGGGGTGAATTGCTAAGGAAAAAAGGCAGAGCGATAGGAGGCGCAGTGGCGGGTGGCGGGGAGGGAGGCCTGTGTTGGGTAGGGAGGAGGGGATGTGTTGAAAGTGAAAGGAAGTTGTGGGCATGCCAGGGTTCTGATGCGCCTGTGTGTTTCCCGTAGTTACGGCAGCAGTTCTCAAAGCAGCAGCTATGGGCAGCCCCAGAGTGGGGGCTATGGCCAGCAGTCTGGCTATGGTGGACAACAGCAGAGCTATGGACAGCAGCAAAGCTCCTATAATCCCCCTCAGGGCTACGGACAGCAGAACCAGTACAACAGTAGCAGTGGAGGTGGCGGAGGGGGTGGCGGAGGTGAGAATGGGCCTTCAGCTGGCTCCTAATACCTGTTTTTTTCTAAGGATTTTTATTCTCCTCTTTGGCCTTTATCCTGAAAGCGTTGCTTTCTTGGTTCCTAGTCTTTATTTCTGTCGTCTCTTACTCTCTGGTACCGTTGAATTTTTTTCCTGCTACTTCATAGTCTTTTTTTTTTTTTTTTTAAATTTTTTTGAAAGCGCCTTTGTCTTTTCTGACAGGGAGCTACGGCCAAGATCAGTCCTCCATGAGCGGTGGTGGCGGTGGTTATGGCAGTCAGGACCAGAGTGGCGGCGGCGGTGGCTACGGGGGAGGCCAGCAGGACCGCGGGGGCCGCGGCAGGGGCGGCGGTGGCGGTTACAACCGCAGCAGTGGTGGCTATGAGCCCAGAGGACGTGGAGGTGGCCGTGGAGGCAGAGGCGGCATGGGGTAGGTGTCTCGTGAGCCAGGGAGTATCTTGGGCGGGGAGTGCGGAGGGTTGCATGAGTCTCCTGGAAGCCAGTCTCTAGTGCATGGTTAGTGTTCTTGTGTGCTCTAGGGATCTCTGAGGACTTTGATTTGGGAGCGATTACTGTCTCTTTGTACACATCCCCATTTCATTTTTGCGAGAACTTAGGAGCCTAAACTCCCGTCCACACCTCTGAATAGAGATTTGAGTATTGACACTTTTATTTCCAAAGTCAAGGAAAAACCACGTAGATGTGTACGGATTGGAGTCATTGATATCCTAGGCAAGAATCGTGGAAGTAAAGACTTCTTTCTCTGCAAGGGAAACCGATGATCCCACTCCTGGGAAGCAGTAGGGAAACGTGGTCTATGTATCCCGTGTGTCCTCTCAGGGAGTTGGTAATGCTTAACTCGACTTCAGCTTCCAGGGATTGGCTACTCTGTCCGCATTCTGGAGTCATTTGAATCCATGAGCTTGATTTGCACTAATTTGACTGACAGTAGTGGTTTTGTGTGCGACTTGGTTTGATGGGGTCATCTGAAGCGTGCAGACCTTTGGGGCAGAGTCCTCCGCCATGGTGTCCCACCTATTTGTTCCTCGGTCCAGCGCCCTGCCCCGGTCACTTAAGAGACGTCAGCTTGTCCCACTGCACCTTCCCTTCCCCCTGAAGTTGAAGTAAAACCCTAGATTTGATGTTAAAACAGTCGTCAAATCTGTTGCTAAATAACACTATGAAGGGACCCTACTTGTGTCTCCCTTGAAAAGGGGAGGAATGCCAGTGTTAACTCCTTTTTGAGGAAAAAGTGGGCTTTTTAAAATGAGTTTGTATGTATGGTAAGTATTCAGAGGTGGGTGGGGGCAGTCTCAAAAAAACGTACAAAGAATAAGGCAAACTCTGTTGTGTGCGTGTGTTTAATGCAAAACTTTAAAAAGCAACAACTGTTATGTGACTGTTAACTTGCTCTGCATTTTATGTGCCACAGGTATGAAAGGTGACATTGCAAAATACTCCGCTCTTCTCGCAGTGTAGAAGGGGTGACCCCGGGGGTGGGGGAGATCATACGTATCTCAGTAGTCAGGATAGGGCTTAGCTAAGTTGGTCTTGCTTTAAGGGGACATTGCCTTTGGTTTTGACTTTTTATGGAATGGGGTTGGGTCTGCTTGCTGCTTTCAAAGCAAAAACCACAAACATACGTGTTCAGGGCTACCCCAGCCTGGTGTGAAGTGTCTGCTGGGTAAATCCGGGGTAGGGTTTTTAAACCAACTGCTTGGTTGTCAACTACTCACGACAAGAGGAAAAAAACACCTGCTACATCGGAAGAACGACCAAGGAAAATGGGTCATTTTTTTTTCCAGAGGAAATAGACATAACATTTTAAAGCAAAATCTTTAAAAACTGTGTCTGAGAAATTGCACACGTGCGTGTGACATGCTCAAAGGTCAGACAAGGGGCGGTCAGGAAGGGCTGTATTTTAGTAGCCACTCGTACCTTTTTCCCAAAACACCTACCCATGTTTGGGGAATGTTAAAATTCAAAAAAACCAAAAAACAAAACAAAACAAAAAAAACACCTTTTGTAGCCGTTGGAAGCTTCATGTCCTTTCTTCTAACTTGTCTTCTCCAGCGGAAGTGACCGTGGTGGCTTCAATAAATTTGGTGGTAAGTGAACAGAGTTTCCAAAATTCCCAACTCCCAGCAATGCTTTGTCTGATTGTTCATTTGCAGATGTCTTAGTGTGTGAATTTAAGTGTCAAAGGTTTTGAAGTGTCCAGAACCACCTCCAGAAAAGGGGTGGGGTAGAATGCCACCTGCTGCCAGATGTGTGCTAACCTGGAGGCAGGCAGGGGTAAGACTCAACAGTCAACCGGTACCAAATTGGTTTTGACTCAGGTTACTAAGAGGTGTCTTAGTAGGCCTCTGACAGGGGTGTCGCCACACCTGGCACCTAGTGATCACCATCGTGAGAAACTGGAGAGTGCGTGCTGGAACATGTGCTGCCAACTGGGCTTTAGGATCCTTTTGATCATTGTGTCCAAGACTTTGTGTGTGTGCGTGCGTGTGTGTATATGTATGTGTGTAACAATCTCCAAATGTTTCAACTCTGGGAGAGGGTTGTGAATACTGCCCTACCCTGAGGATGGTGAAGTTGGTATATATATATTAAAAAGTACTGAATGGTGTCAATGTACTTCTCCGTAAGTGTCTGAATCATAGACGGGCCAATAGAAACTAGCTCTGGGAAGGAAGGCGTGGACTACTTCAAGAAAGGTTGGGAGCATGTGTGGCTCATGGGAAATAACCAGGTCTTAATCAGCACAAACTGAATTCATGGGAAAAAAGAGACAAATTTGAGAAGTCTCCCAGTAAGCTGGAACTTTTCTGGTTTGGTTAATAAAAGGTTTCTTGATTCATTTTCAACATTTAAAGCCAAAGGCTTGGGTTCATGACTTAGGTGTCATTGCGTATGGGTATAAATATATATGGCGAATTCAGATAAACATTGGTCAAAGATGGTCTCTGGAAAAAAAGAAGAGGCTACATTATGGAAATAAGATTTCTGGTCTGTTCCCTGGGGCATGCTTTAAAAGTATAATAGCTATTATGTATGGTTTTTTTTTTTTTAAATTTTCATGTGGCTTTGGGGGAAACAATATGGTTTTAAGAATGGTTTCTAAAGATGAAATTAAAAATCGTTCCACAAAGGATAAGTGTCTTGGTGTTAAAGTTTGGAGAAACTGGATGGATGCACATCATGTTGCTGGTGGTGAGCCCCTGTCTCTCGGGTGAGAGTACAGGGCCAAGCTATGAGTTGGTTTAACCTAATGGGTTGTACCCCGCCCCCCTCCACATCTGTGCTGAGGACATTTCCCAGCCTGAGCCGGGGGGAGGCAGCATTTTCTCAAGTGTGGACTTGTCCCTGTGGGGACTGAATTACAGATCTTAAGAAAAGGGCCTGTGTCTTCTCCTGCCTAGGTTTTCTCCTCTGGGCAGGGTTTGGAGTGAGGCTGTGAGCACTTACCTGACACTTGACAAGAGTTTGCATTTGGTGTTAGTTTTTTCCTTGGTGTGTCCTTTCTTGTTGACTAATGGCTCCTTTTTTCCTTGTTTTTGTTTTTTTTTGTTCTTTTTTTCATGTCACTTAAGGCCCTCGGGACCAAGGATCACGTCATGACTCTGGTGAGTTCACAGGTGGTTTTGGAAGAATGACCAGAGTGGTAGAAGACCTATGTGTTTGAAATTGGGGTGGGGTGGAGGGGACAGAGGTGGGAAGGGAGGATAGAACTCTAGTATGCAGTGGTTCATAAGGCAGTCTGTCAGGAATACATGATGAATGGGTTCCCCCCTGCGGCAACTTTAGCAAGTCGCAGGTGATGCTGACGCATGTTTGGACCACAATGCAGAACTGCTGGTTTAAAGCAGTGGCTTTTTAAAATGTGGATCGTGGCCAAGTTTCAGAACCAAATGTGAATGAAAGCCTGATTGTATCACACACAAAGGAAGGGAAGCATTTAGAGTCTTGTGACTGGTCACGTTTGGAGACTAGATGAAATGTAAGGTTTCTTACTATAGGTCTTCAGTGGAACGTTGATAAATACAGGTGCACTTTGTTGTGATCTTAGGTAATTCACTTTTTTTTTTTTTTTTAAGGTTTATTTATGTGAAATGCAGAGTTAAGGAGGGAGACAGGTCTTTCATTCCGCTGGCTCATTCCCTAAACAGCTGCAATGGCTGGGGCTGGCTGGTTTTGAAGCCAGGAGCTAGGAGACCCTGCCTTCCAGGCACATTAGCAGGGAGCTGGATCAGCAGTGGAGCAGCTGGAACTTGAACTGGCACCCAGATGGGATGCCGGCGTCTTAACCTGCTGTGCTGTAACACTGGCCCCAGGTAGTTAACTTTTGGGGGCTGATTTCCGTACTGTTTATTAACATGCTTAAAACGTGTTATAAGCCTAAAACTTAATCATGGCTGGTGCAATAAGGGCATTCAAATGTTAAGATGGAAGGGTTGTGGATTTCTTTTAAGTTGTCTGACCTAAATCCAAAATGGTACTGGCTGTTCGAGAGCTTTTCAGAATTTTTTTTTCAGGATCACATGTTAAGGTTAGATTATTAAGGGGGCCGGGTGCTATGGTGCAGTAGGTTAATCCTCCGCCTGTGGCGCTTGCATCCTATATGGGCGCTGGTTCTAGTCCCAGCTGCTCTACTTCCAGTCCAGCTCTGCTGTGGCCTGGGAAAGCAGCAGAAGATGGCCCAAGTCCTTGGGCCCCTGCACTCACATGGGGGACCAGAAGGAAGCTCCTGGCTCCTGGCTTTGGATCGGCTCAATTCCGGCAGTTGCAGTCATTTGGGGAGTGAACCAGCGGGTGGAAGACTCTTCTGTCTCTCCCTCTCCCTCTGTAACTTTGACTCTCAAATAAAATAAATCTTAAAAAAAAAAAAAAAAATCGATTTCACGTTTGTTGTCTCTCTTTAACCCCTTGTTATAACTTTGTTTTTCAAATTTGCATTTCCTTCTGTTCCTCAAGCAGAACAGGATAATTCAGACAACAACACCATCTTTGTGCAAGGCCTGGGTGAGAATGTCACCATCGAGTCTGTGGCCGACTACTTCAAGCAGATTGGCATTATTAAGGTACTTACATAGAGTTGGGTGTTTTCTGACCAGGCTTTTTGATTTCTCGTGTTCGTTGAAAACAAGTCTGAAGGGTTTTTCCCAACCTAATTTGCTTAGGTCAGGACAGTAGCTCTTGCCATTTTTGGGAAGAAATCACTTAATGGAAAACATACAGTTGACAAGGGCCTGCCCTGCGCTCTTAACAGCTGCAGTCTGAAGTCTTGAACAACACGGGTGTGAACAGATGATTTGGAGATGTGTGGCAAACTTTTTTGTAAAAATACACTGTGTAGTCTAGAAATACTGAATGTTATGAGTATATAAAACATACATAGATAGCCGTGTGTTTTATTGTATTGCCCTAAAATACAAACAACACACAAAGAGCACACAAACAGACCATATGTGGCACAGTTGGCGGTTGAAATGTAAACATAATAGCTATAGTATTGTCATGCTTGCATAAAGTGTTATTTTTCCTTTATTTTAAAGATGTGCTTGTTATTTTGAAAGAATTAGTGAGTCCCCATCATTAGCTGAGCAGCCAGTACTGACTGGGTCAGGCCAAAGCCAGGGTCTTCATCTGCGTCACAGGTGTTGGTGGCAGGGGCCCAAGCTATTAGCAGGGAGCTGGATGGGAAGTGGAGCAGCTGGGACTCTGAACTCATCCATATGGGATGCTGGCATTGCAGGCAGCAGTTTTACCAGCTAACGCCTGAATGCTGGTTCCATGACTTTGTAGATAACTGAAGCTACCTGGTTTTGCTTTTGTGGTGAGCTCAGGTGGTGTGTCTGTTTAAAATGCTATTTGATGGCAGTTACCTCTCTTGGGAGCAGTTCATCCCTCCAGTTAAGTTGTGGATTGAGGTAAAAGGTGATCTTGCCTTGTGTATTTTCCTTTGTTAAAGACTTAAAGGCAGAGAGAGGAAGGGACACAGCTTCAACCTGCTGGTTCACTCCCCAAATGGCCTCAGTGACGGGTTGGGCCAAGCCGAAACCAGGGGCTTGGAAATCCCATGTGTCTCCCACGTGGTTTCCAGGGACCCCAGTATTTGGGCCATCATCCAGTGACTTCCCAGGTGCATTAACAGGGAGCTGGATCGGAAATTCAGCAGCTGCAGCATGAACCTGCCTCCTAATACGGGGATGTAGGAGTTGCAGAGGGACAGCTTAATCTGCTGCACTACAGCGCTGGCCCCTGTCACGTACTTTTCTTGAAGATTTATTTTTATTTGAAAGGCAGAGTTAGAGATTGCCTTCTCATATTTTCCTTTTTTAAAGACTTAAAGGCAGGGAGAGGGAGAGACAGAGTTTCAGCCTGTTGGTTCACTCCCCAGATGGCCACAAAGGCCAGGGTTGGACCAGACTGAAGCCAGGAGTTTCATCCGGGTCTCTAACATGGGTACAGGGGCCCAAGCACTTGGGCCAGCCTCCACTGCTTTCCCAGGTGCATTAGCAGGGAGCTGAACAGCAAGTGGAGCAGCTGGGACTCAAACCTGCTCCCATATGGGAGCTTAACCTGCCATGCCACAGCGCTGGCCTCTATGTGTGTTTTCATAGTCTACTTTAATACCTGTAACGTACAGAACATGGTAATCTGTTGATTTCATTGTAAGGTTTCTGGTCAGCAGCAGGTTTTGAGGGAGTTAGACGTTAGGTGTGGCTGTTTGATGGCAGGGGTTGATGGCCCTTAACCCCTTCATGTTCAGGGGTCCGCTGTATACTATTTGACTTTATCTTTGTTGAAGTAAGAAGCAGTTGTAGACCATAGCTTTAATGGAAGTTAAGCAGGAAATGGCTGGGAAGGAGGAGCTGGAGTTTGGGAGTGATGAGGTTCGGGCTCTGGAGGAGGAATATCAAAGGTGATGCCGTCGGTCCTCTGGATCCATGGGTTCTGTGTCGCGTGCAGATTTACCCAGCCACAGATAAAAAATGTTTGGAAAAAAATTGTCATTGCTTATACAGTAGTGCGTAATAGCTGTTTGCATGGTATGTACGTTGTATTAGCTGTTGAGTAACCTGAAAGGATTTAAAGTAAATGGGAAGATGTGACTACATGCAGATGCCATTTTTGAAAAAAGATTGATTATAGAAGGCAGAGATAGAGGCCTTCATCTGCTGGTTCACTCCGCAGATGGCCGCAAAGGCCATAGCTGGGCCGATCCAGAGCCAGAAGCCAGGGTCTCCCATGTGGGTGCAGGGGCCCAAGCCATAGCAGAGAGCTGGATTGGAAGTGGAGCAGTGCCCTTGTGGGATGCCGGTACTGCAGGTGGTGGCTTTACCCACTATGCCACAGTGCCTGCCCTGCAGGTACAATTTTAAGAGGGATTTGAATATGCAAAGATGGTGGGGGTCCTAGAAGCAACCATGACTTGGAGATACTGAAGGATGCCTGCTATAGTCTCAGAAATCATTGTTTTCTCATTTTGCTCTTTCAGACAAACAAGAAAACAGGACAGCCCATGATTAATTTGTACACAGACAGGGAAACTGGCAAGCTGAAGGGAGAGGCAACAGTCTCATTTGATGACCCGCCTTCTGCTAAAGCGGCCATTGACTGGTTTGACGGTACGTGTGAGGCACAGTGACGGAGCTGGAGGTGCAGTTAACACAGTACAGGTGTTTTCAGGAGAGCACGCTTAGATTGTACCAAGAGTGTTTTGGATCCACAGGTCTTGAATCAGAAGTCTTTTCTCTCGCCTTTATTTCTTTAGGTAAAGAATTCTCTGGGAATCCTATCAAGGTCTCATTTGCTACTCGCCGAGCGGACTTCAATCGGGGTGGTGGCAATGGTCGTGGAGGCCGAGGGCGAGGAGGTGAGGCGCTGCCTGTGGTTTTGATAGCTCCATTGGAAAGGGTATATGGGCGGCAGGGGGTAGATGAACCAGGCTTGGAAGGGGCCTGGACCCATACTTTCTGTGTCTGCACCAGGTCCCATGGGCCGTGGAGGCTATGGTGGCGGCGGCAGTGGAGGCGGTGGCCGAGGAGGATTCCCCAGTGGAGGTGGTGGTGGTGGGGGACAGCAGCGAGCCGGGGACTGGAAGTGTCCTAATCCGTGAGTGCATCTGCTTTTTTTCCTGCCTTTGTGGTGTGTGCCCTTGGCTCTGATAAGTTAACCTGATAACCAGGTTGGCTACTGAGTGACTGGTCAGCAGGTAGTGTGTGCCGTGTGCATACACTGGACAAAGGGGATGATTTCTCAGCTTGCCAGGGCGGCCAGGAGGAGCAGAAAGCTTGATCATGCTCCTTGCATGACATTTGCTTGAAAACTGGTGAATTGTTTATTTCAGGCATTTCCATTTAATATCTAGACTGTGGTTGGCCAGCGCCGACGGTAGTAGGGAAGGTGCGGACTGGGTTCCACGGTCACCGCGTGCGTTCCTTCACCTTTCGGGCGCCTCAGTGTTCTCACGCCGATTTCTAAGGGCACTGGAGTCTGTTGTAATGGGTCTTGCCTGCTTCCTGTCCCTCTGAACTAATTGTCTTCCTTTTGCTCAGTACATGTGAGAACATGAACTTCTCTTGGAGAAATGAATGCAACCAGTGTAAGGCCCCTAAACCAGATGGCCCAGGAGGGGGACCAGGAGGTTCTCACATGGGTAAGGAGGGCAGACCTGCTCATGAGCAGATGGGCCGAAGTCCTTCGTTGTTGAGCAGGGAGGCTGCGGTAGGGGAGCGCTTGGATGGGTATGTGAGATCTGTTTCTTTTTTTTCCTAGGGGGTAGCTATGGAGATGACCGTCGTGGTGGCCGAGGAGGCTACGATCGGGGCGGCTACCGGGGCCGTGGCGGGGACCGTGGGGGCTTCCGAGGGGGCCGGGGTGGTGGGGACAGAGGCGGCTTTGGCCCTGGCAAGATGGACTCCAGGTAAGACTCTAAGTAAAAGTAGAGTAATTGAACAGAGTGATGGGCTAGCAAGGTTTTGTTGAGTGATTTCATTTTGCAGCTAGATTGGAAAGAGATGGGACAGTAACCTAGTAGGCAGGGGAGGAAAATTGTCTCTGGGGAACTCACCTGTAAATGCCTCCTCCTCAGATGAGAGATGAGATAGCTGTTCACCTCAGGTGGGAGGGGGTGGATGGAGATGCTGGCCTCTCAAACCTAATGGACCTCTTATTTTTTTTTGGCAGGGGTGAGCACAGACAGGATCGCAGGGAGCGGCCGTATTAGTCCGGCTCCTGACTGAGGTTCTGGAGCGGCTTTTCTTCTGTACCCAGTGTTACCCTCGTTATTTTGTAACCTTCCAACTCCTGATCGCCCATGGATTTTTGTGTTGGACTACGTAATTGTAACCATACCTCTGGTTCCCATTAAAAAACCATCGTTTTAGTTAAATTTTGTTCCTCTTCCCCCTCTTCGCTCTCCTGGGGGATTGATGTCCGGGTCAGGAATGTGGGGAGTTTCAGATCATCCTGCATAGCAGGAATTGGAACAATTGGTTCCTGCACAGCGGGAACTGGAATCCAGTGTTTGCTACTTGATCCAGGAGAGAAAAAGCTGCAGTGGTATCCTTGAGAGGAGAGATTCAGACCTCTGTCCTGGCAGCACTGGATGCATGCGTGAGATAGATGGACACGATGCCGTGGGTGTTGTCCTGCATTTGCCCACAATTTGCATGCTGGTCTTCATTTCTCTTTATAGCAGTCTCACCCTTCAAAGAACTTTCTCTTTTGAGGCTGAACAAATTAGGCAGTATTAATATCTGACCATGTTGGTCAGATCTTTGTTGCTGTTTTCTTTTTTGTTTTTTGAAGATTTACTCTTTTTTTTTTGGACAGGCAGCAGGCAGAGTGGATAGAGACAGAGAGAAAGGTCTTCCCTTTTTTTTTTTTTTTGCTGTTGATTCACCCTTCAATGGCCGCTGCAGCTGGCGCATCTTGCTGATCCGAAGCCAGGAGCCAGGTGCTTCTCCTGGTCTCCCATGGGGTGCAGGGCCCAAGCACTTGGGCCATCCTCCACTGCACTCCCGGGCCATAGCAGAGAGCTGGCCTGGAAGAGGGGCAACCGGGATAGAATCCAGCGCCCCAACTGGGACTAGAACCCGGTGTGCCGGCGCCGCAAGGCGGAGGATTAGCCTGTTAAGCCACGGCGCTGGCCGAAGATTTACTTATTTTGAAAGTTCAGAGGGAGGGAGAGATCTTCTATTCGCTGGTTCACTCCCCAGTTGGCCACAGTAGCCAGCACTCTGCCAGATCAAAGCCAGAAGCTTTGGATCTTCCATGTTGGATGGAAGGGTCTCTGAACACTCGGATCATCTGCTTTTCCCAGGCCATTACCAGGCAGCTGGATCGGAAGTGGAGCAGCCAGGACACGAACTGGCACCCACATAGGATGCTGGTATTGCAGGCAGCAGCCTACCCTACCAAGCTACAGAGGGAGAGCACATCCTCATCCTTGGCCCTCAGAGGGCTTCTCACCCACCGAGTTCAGTACACTTGGTAGACAGCACCCTAGTCCAGCAGGGAGGGTGACTCAGATCCCATCTGAGGATGAAGTAACTCCTCTAGAGAGCAAACAGTTGGCCCAGGTTTTTTTTTTTTAATTAAGGACTTAGAGAGATTCTCCCTTCCAAATGGTTGCCATGAATGGGGCTGGCCCCAGGCCAAAACCAGGAGCTTGATCTGGGTCTCCCACATGGTTGCAGGGGCCCAAGCACTTGGGCTGTCTTTCGCTATCCCAGAATCCGTAGCAGGGAGCTTTATCAGCAGTGGAGGAGCCGAGACTTGAGCCACTGCCTAGTGGGATTCTTGTGTCACAGGCTGTAACTTAACCTGTTGTGCCGCAGTGCCAGCCCTCCACCCCCTTGGCCAGTTGGATCAGCAGGAAGGAGAGTAACAGCGTGACATTCATTTCTTGATGCCACAGGGGTTCTCTGGCATGATCATGGTCTCATCTAAAATCATGCAAGAGGAGGCCTTTCACTTTCCAGGCTGAAAGGGAAGGGCATTAGTTACGTGACTTAAGCAGCTCTTAACTCTCATTTCTTAGCATTTTCATTCTGAAGCCATTGTGCAGGAAGTCCTTGTAAGGGGCATGTTGAATGGTAAAGAAGGGTGGGGTTCAGTTAATGAGTGTCTCAAGCTCTCAGTCACATGCCTTGCCTGGCCTCTAAGGAGCTGCTGTTTTTCCCACGTGTGATACTGGTGAACTTGCCCTTGCCTGCCAGCCGGTTGTTGAGAGTAGATTTTAATCGCATAGAACTGAAAATTGCAGCCAAGAGTGAAAGGTTTGAATCATGGCTGTTGACAGAGAACACACCTTGCAAAGCAAGGGCCAGTAGGGGCCAGCTTGGGGATGCTCCTGGAACCCTCAGTTGGGAAATGCTCTCTGTTGGAATTGTAAGTACTGTTTGCTCTCCAGAGAGGAGTTACTGCATCCTGAGATGGGATCTGAGGCAGGGAAATGGGCTTTGTTTCGCCTCCCTGCTGGACGAGGGTGCTGACTACCGTGTGTACTGAACTTGGTTGAGAAGTCCCCTGAGGGCCAAGGATGAGGCTGTGCTCTCCCTCTGCTGTTGGCTCTGTTTCCGTCAACAATGTTGGATCTCGGTGTCCAGTGTCTTAGAGAAATTGGAGGTGGCGGCTTTGCTTAGCAGGGTTCTAATCTAGGGTTTGGTTGTGGTTCCCAGATTCTGCTGCTAAGAGAGGTGTTTTGGAGCTTCTTGACATGGCTGGGATTGTTAGTGTGTCAAGTTCTTAATGTCCTTAAGAAGGTTTTAGTCATTGGTTCTGGGTGACTGGTAGTGGGCGGATCCCATTTGGGGTGGCTTTTTTAGAGATGAGAACGGTGGTGTCTGAGAATGCTGGTTCTGGTGCCAGGTCATTGATGGGAAAGCAAGCCTGAGGCCCATGGGGCTTGAACTGTGGGCCCTCTGCTCTTCGCTGTGTCGTCTCTAGTAATAAATAGCCAGGCTTGTAACAGCCAGTCATATTCCTCTAATTGGTAAGGATTTTAGATCAGCCCTTCATACTTCAAAGAAAAGATTATTTCTGAATTGAAAGCCTGCTTTTGTGAGTCGAGTTTGAAATTGGGACAGGCAGGTTAACAAAAAGTGAGGAGTGTGGTTGTGGATGGGGAGAGGTATGCTATGGTCTCTGCCACCTTTGATTTAGTTCTTGGTTAGCCTTTTTTTTTTTTTTTTTTAAAATAATGAGATAAGCATTTAAACATTTATTTGAAAGAGTTGCAGAGAGGGACAGAGATCTTCCATCTGCTGGTTCGCTTTCCAGATGTCCACAACGACCAGGAGCCCAGAGCTCCATCCAGGTCTCCCACATGGGTAGCAGGGGCCTAAGCCACATAGGTCATCATCTGCTGCCTTCCTGGGCACGTGAGCAGGGAGCTGGATCGGAAGTGGAGCAGCTGGGACTTCAGTCAGCCTTTGTGTGGGATGCTGGCGTCCCTGGGAGTGGCTTAGCCTGATGCAACATTATGCTGATAAGGCTGGGCTTAATAAAGAGGGTCTAGGGGCCACTGCTGTGGTGTAGCAGGTAAAGGCGCCTGCAGTTCCGGCATCCTATATGGGCACCAGTTGGAGTCCCGGCTGCTCCACTTCCAATCCAGCTCTCTGCTGTGGCCTGGAAAAGCAGCGGAAGATGGCCCAAACCCTTGGGCCCCTGCACCCACGTGGGAGACCCAGAAGCTTCTGGCTGCTGGCTTCAGATCGGTGCAACTCCAGCTGTTGAGGCCAGTTGGCAAGTGAACCAGTGGATGGAAGACCCCTCCCTCTGTCTCTGTCTCTTTCTCTTTCTCTGCCTCTCCTTCTCTGTGTAACTTTGACTTTCAAATAAATAAATAAATCTTAAAAAAATCTTAAAAAAAATATAGAGGGTCTAGTGCTGATGCCAAGTTAATTGCTTTAGGTGTGTTCTGACTTCTAGTGTTAACTTTGAAAATTTTATTCTTGTATTTTTTTTGTGTGCTCATATCATGTGACAGAACAGGCTAAGCAACCTATCTTCTCATGAACTTTTTTCTTTTTTTAAAATTTTATTTGTTTGAAAGGCACAGTTACAGAGAGAGTTCCATCCATTGGTTCACTCCCCAGTTGACCACAACGGCCGAAGCTGCGCCGATCCGAATCCAGGAGCTTCTTCCTGGTCTCCACATGGGTGTAGGGTCCCAAGGACGTGGGCCATCTTCTGCTGGGTCTCGAACTGGCACCCATATGGGATCCCAGTGCTGCAGGTGGTGGCTTTACCTGTTAATGCCACAGTGTCAGCCCCATTTTTATTTTTTAAAATATATTTTCATATATTTGAAAGGCAAAGAGACAGCCAGGGCTAGAAAAGTCAATACCATGTGGGTGGCAGGACCCTAGTACCTGAACTATCACTTACTGCCTCCCATTGGCAGGAAACTATCAGACGCAGAGGCAGGACTTGAACCCAGGTACTCTGATTTGGGTGTTTCAAGCAGTATTTTTTTTTTTTTTTAAGATATATTTATTTGAAAGAGTTAACACAGGAGAAGCAGAGAGAGAGAGGTCTTCCATCCGATGGCTCATCCCCAGATGTCCACAGTGGCTGGAGCTGTGCTGATCTGAAGCCAGGAGCCAGGAGCTTCCTCCAGGTCTCCCACGCGGGTTTAGGGGCCCAAGGACGGGCCATCTTTTACTGCTTTCCCAGGCCACAGCAGAGAGCTGGATTGGAAGAGGAGCAGCTGAGACTTGACCTGGCGCCCATATGGGATGCCGGCACTTCAGGCCAGGGCGTTAACCCGCTGAGCCACAGCACTGGCCCCCCAAGTAGTCTTAACTGTTGAGCAAAATGCCTGCCTGTGACCATTCACTTTCTTCAAGGTTGAAGAGTATTCCATGTGGATGCCATGTTTAGAGAAGCCCTTCGTTTGTTGGTGGGAGCTTTTGTTCCCACGTTTTGGCTATTGAGAATGAGGCTGCAGTGGCTATGGTGTGTGGACGTGTCTGACATCCTGGTTTCTGTTCTTGGCCACATGGAGAAGTGGTATTGCTGGACTACATGGTGCTTAAGCTTTTTGAGAGTCCTCCATGCTGTTTTCTGTAATAGCTGTACTGATTGATGTTTTCACCAGCAGTGAACCAAGCGTTGGTTTCTCCCACATCGCTGGTGACACTTTCCATCTTACTGATGGTGGCTTTTCTGGCAAGTGTGAGGGCTGGTTCCTCAACCTCACCCATCTACCTGGGCGTCTGTAACCAGATTCCATTTTCTGTAGGAGCCTGCGAGGGGCTAAACAGGCTTAGGGTCCCATCTGCTGGTGTCCCTTCTGTAGCTCAGACCCCCTTTGCTACCTTTGGGCCCTTAGTACTTAAGAAAGCCTTTTTCCCTTCATACGCAGACACACGTGTGTGTTTATGTGTATACATATGTGTGTGTAATTATGAAAGATTATATTTAAAAAAGCAATGGGGAGAGAGAACTTTGGTTCATTGGTTCATTCCCCAACTGCTGGCAGTAGTCTGGTCTTCAGCCTGGGTGAAGCAAGGAGCTAAGAATTCTGTCCTGGTCTCAGGGTGATGGGGCTGCCTTCCCAGGCTCAGCAGGAAGCTGGGTCAGAAGTGGAACAGCCGTGCTCACCCACCTGGGAAAGCTGTGGGAAGATGGCACAAGTGCTTAGGTCCCTGCCAACCATGTGGGACGGAGTTCTCGGCTCCTCCCTTGCCCTGCCTCACTCCTGACCTCATGGGAATTGGGGAGTGAGGCATTGCTGCTACCTCTGGGTTCAGGAGCCGGAGCTGGGAATCTAGCCTAGGTAGTCTGGTGTGGGATGCCAGTGTCAGCTGCTAGCTAAGTACTTGCCCAATTTTAAAAGATTTGTTTGAGAGGCAGAGTTTGCAGGGAGAGAACAGGTCTTTCATCTGTTGGTTCACTCTCCAAATGGCCACAATGGCCAGGCTGAAGCCAGGAGCCTGGAACTCCAACTGGGTCACCCACATGGGTGACAGGGGCCCAAGTAGTTGGGCCATCTTTTGTTGCTTTCTGGGCTGCATTAGAAGGGAGCTGGATCGGAAGTAGAGTAGCTAGGACTTGAACTGGTGGCAGTTTTAAGCTGCTGCACCACAAAGCAGGCCTTGCCCCCACATTTTAAAACAAGGGCCAGCGCTGTGGTGTAGTGGGCCAAGCCTCCGCCTACGACGCTGGTGTCCCATATGGACACCAATTCTATCCTGGCTGCTTTTCTGATTGAGCTCTCTGCTGTGGCCTGGGAAAGCACTGGAGGATAGCCCAAGTGCTTGGGCCCCTGCATCCATTTGGGATACCTGGAAGAAGCTCCTGGCTTCTGATAGGCCCAGCTCCAGCCATTGCCATTTGGGGAGTGAACCAGCAGATGGAAGATTTTTGTCTCCCTCTACCTACCTCTAAAAATTATTAGTGTAGCGGCCAGCACTGTGGCTCCAGCATCCAGTATGGGCATGGGTTCTAGTCTCGGCTGCTCCACTTCTGGTCCAGCTCTCTGCTTGGCCTGGGATAGCAGTAGAATATGGCCCAAGTCCCTGGGCCCCCTGCACCCATGTGGGAGACCCAGAAGCAGCTCCTGGCTCTGGGCTTTGGATCAGGTCAACTCTGGCCATTGCAGCCGTTTGGGGAGTGAACCTGTGGATGGAAGACCTCTCTCTCCCTCTCTCTAACTCCACTTCAGATAAATCTTAAAAAAAAAAAAAACACGCACACACACACAAAACCCACAAACCCTTACAATTGTAGGAGAAAAGTTTCAGAGGCTGTAACTTCATGGTGCTAGCTTTTGAAAGTATTATCAAGGGGATCTTGCTAACAGATTTGACTTGAGGACTTTTTAGGTGGTTAGCATTAGGAAGAGCTTTTGGAGATTTAAAGCTCAAATCCAGTATGCAGGAGGCAGGAACACAGTTGAAGAAAGGGCTTTGGGTCTGGAAAAAATGATAGTACCCTCAGCTTTCTTGGACTATGGTTTCATAGCTCTAAGTCTTGGGTACGGTGCTACAGAGGGGCGGTTTTTCTTTTTTTTGACAGGCAGAGTGGACAGTGAGAGAGAGAGACAGAGAGAAAGGTCTTTGCTGTTGGTTCACCCTCCAATGGCCGCTGCGGTAGGCGCATTTCGCTGATCCGATGGCAGGAGCCAGGTGCTTATCCTGGTCTCCCATGGGGTGCAGAGCCCAAACACTTGGGCCATCCTCCACTGCACTCCCTGGCCACAGCAGAGAGCTGGCCTGGAAGAGGGGCAACCGGGACAGGATCGGTGCCCCGACCGGGACTAGAACCCGGTGTGCCGGCGCCGCAAGGCGGAGGATTAGCCTAGTGAGCTGCGGCGCCAGCCTCTTTTTTTTTTTTTTTTTTTTGACAGGCAGAGTGGTTAGTGAGAGAGAGAGAGACAGAGAGAAAGGTCTTCCTTTTTGCCGTTGGTTCACCCTCTAATGGCCGCTGCGGCCAGCGCATCTCGCTGATCCGAAGCCAGGAGCCAAGTGCTTCTCCTGGTCTCCCATGCGGGTGCAGGGCCCAAGGACTTGGGCCATCCTCCACTGCCTTCCCGGGCCATAGCAGAGAGCTGGCCTGGAAGAGGGGAACTGGGATAGAATCTGGCGCCCAAACCGGGACTAGAACCCGGTGTGCCGGCGCCACAAGGCGGAGGATTAGCCTGTTAAGCCACAGCGCTGGCCTCTTTTTTTTTTTTTTTTTTAGATTTATTTTAATTGAAAGATTGATAGGGAGATTTTCCATCTGTTGGTTCACTCCCCAAATGGATGCAATGGCTGGGGTTGGGCCGGGCTGAAGCCAGGGGCTTGGAACTGCAGCCAGGTCTCCCACATGGGTGGCGGGACTCCGTACTTGGCCATCTGCTTTTCCCAAGGCTTGTAGCAGGGAGCTGGATTGGAAACGGAGCAGCCGGGACTTCAGTCAACAGTCCAGTTTGGGATGGTGGCAGGTGGCCTTGTGAGAGGGACCTCTTGAGCTGGAAAGCAGTTGAGGGCCACCAGTGCGGGGATGGGACGTAGTAGCCTAACCAGTTGAAGATTGAGGAAGTGCGGAGCTAACTTGAGCGGCGGGAACCGAGCGAGGTCGAGGGCTGGGTATGGGGTGATTGGGGGGGGGGGGGGTAGAGCGCGGCTGGCTGTTTTCCAGGCGGCGGCTTGCCAGTGCGTGTCTCACCAGGAGGTGGCAGTGCTGCATAGCTCACGCGCCTCAGGGCTTCACTGCCCCCTAGTGGCTGTGGGGACCTGGCTGTTACATTCTAGGCTGACTTTTTTTTTTTTTGCTTTGATTTCCCAGCGTTTGGGGGAAAGCTGGTTCATTTCACTTTCTGTGTCCCTGATGTAAAAAAGCAGATCTCTACCTACACAGAAGGCCCGTTCAAACCTACGTTAGTCTGAGGTGGTTGAAACCAAATCCTTTGAGTTGAATACACAGGTTGAGTATTCCTTTTTTTTTTTTTTTTTTTTTTGACAGAGTTCTTCCAACCACTGGTTTACTCCCCAGATGGCCACAACGGCCAGGACTGGGCCAGATGGAAGCCAGGAACCTCGAACTACTTCTGGGTCTCCCACGTATCTACAGGGGCTGCAGCCCTTGGGCTTCTTCCGGTGCTTCCCCAGGTGCATTTGCAGGGAGCTGGGTCGGAAGCAGAGCACCTGGGTCTTGAGCAGGTGCCCTTGTTGGATGCCGGTGTTGCAGGCAGCAGCTTTACCCATGGTGCCACAGTGCTGGCCTGGATTTTGGAGCTTTTCGGATTAGGGATGTCTAACTTGTGTGTCTAATTTTGAATATATACGTGGGTAATAGAAGATGAACTCGTTTTAGGGCCAATCAGTTGATATCCTTGCATACTTTCCATCATCATGCATTTTCCATAAACTTTCTGAAGACCTTATTATTCGTAAACCACCTAGCAGTCTTGCTCAGGAGTTGGGATTCTAGTTCAGGAGGACCAGGTGAGGTGTGAGATGTGTGTTTCGGACAGGTGCTGTGCTGGTGTCGATGCAGCTGGTTCCACACATTTGGAGTGACTTGTAATCTTGTTTCTTGCTCACTCCCTTCCCTCCACCTTGGTATAAAACTTGTTACTTGGACAATGCTGTCTAGGGCCAGGTCCTGTGTGTGGGCTGTTTTGGTAATCAGCAGGTCGTTAGCAGCAAGTCCAGGCAGCACTGGCTTTGTGTTTGCAGCCAGGACACAAACTGGGCCATTATGGAATGCTAGCATTGCAGGTGCCAGCTTAACCAGCTATACCACAGTGCCAGCCCCCAGCACTGGCTGCTTTTTGTCTTGTTCTAAGTCTTTTTTTTTTTTTTGGAAAGAGAGCATGCTTCCATTCACTGGTTCCCAAATGTCCACAACGGCCAGGACTGAGCTGAAGCCAGGAGCTTCTTCCAAGTCTCCCACATGGGTGCAGGGGCCCAAACACTTGGATCATCTTGTTTTTCCCAGGCCATAGCAGGGAGCTAGATTGGAAGTGGAGCAGCCGGGACTTGAACCAGCACCCATATGGGATGCTGGTGTTTCCTCACTATACCACAATGTCAGTCCCTTGTTCAGAAGTTTTAGGGAATTTGAATGGAAGATTTAGCAAACCACACTTACTGTATTTTCCAAATGCTACGCCCCCCTCCCTCCATTATGGAAGGAGTCCTTGGCACAGGGCCTGGGGTGCTTGCAAACTCCTTCAGCTTGATGTGCTCTGAGGTGCTGGAAGTGGGGTCATCTGGAATGGGGCTGGGCCTTGAAAAACCTCTGAGAGCGACTGCCAAGCCTCTGAGGGGGGGACCCCGGGGGGCTGGAGGGGCACTCTGGAACGGTACTGGGGAGACGGGAGTGCTCAGGTGTCATTGCTAAGTCGTGGAGAACGATGAACAAAAACATCCTTGCTGTGTGCCAGGTACTGTATCCTGTTCTTTCTACCTTCTGGAGGGGCAGCTCATGTTCAGAGGTGGGGCTGGGACTTGAACTTAAGTGTTTCGGCTGTGGAACTTAATGCCTGTTAACTGTGAAGGCTATACCTAAAATCTGGGAGCTATAGAACTCTGTTCTCCTCGTATCCCTTACTCCCCAAAGGAGAAAGGAGGTCCCAAAGAAAGTTTTCAAAAGATATTCGAGAGGCCAGTGCTGTGGTCTAGTGGGTAAAGCTGCCGCGTGCAGTGTCAGCATCCCATATGGGCAATGGTTCGAGACCTGGCTGCTCCACTTATGATCCACCTCTGCTATGGCCTGGGATAGCAGTAGAAAATGGCCCAAGTCCTTGGGCCCCTGCACCCATGTGACGGAGACCTGGAAGAAGCTTCTGGCTTTGGATCGGCACAGCTCTGGCCAATTGGGGAGTGAATCAGTGGATGAAAGACCTCTCTCTCTCTCTGCCTCTCCTTCTCTCTCTGTAACTCTTTCAAATATATATATTAAAAAAAAAAAAGATATTTGAGGGGCTGGAACTGTGGTACAGCAGGTTAGCTCAAATTCTGCAGCGCTGGCATCTCATGGGCACTGGGTCAAGTCCTGGCTGCTTTGCTTCCAGTGCAGCTCCTTGCTAATGGCCTGGGAAAGCAGCAGAAGGTGGCCCAAATGCTTGGACCCCTGCACCAACGTGGGAGACCCAGAAGGAGCTTCCTGCTGCGGCCTGGCCCAGCCACAGCCATTGTGGCCATGTGGGGAGTGAATCAGCAGAGGAAAGTCCTGTCTCTCTATGCAACTGACCGTCATATAAAATGAAATAATTGTTCTGAAAGGCAGAGTGACAGGGGGAGCAGATCTTCCCTGTCCACTGGTTCACACCCCAAGTGGCTGCAGTGGGCGGGGTTGGGCCAGGCCTCAGCAGCCTGAGGTCCCATCTGGGTCTCCCACGCACTTGGACAGTCTGGTGCTGCTTTCCTTGGCACATGAGCAGGAAGTGGAGCAGCTGGGACTTGAGCCAGTTGATGGAAGGGATGCAAGCATTGCAGGCGGGAGCTTTTTTTTTTTTTTTTTTTAACATTCTTTTTATTCAGAAGGATGCGTAGGAGAGTGAGGTCCCTATCTAAGAGAGAAATATGGATTCATACTGAGCACCAGGAGCTGGCCATGTGGAGGGGCATGTAGTCCAGGAAGCATGAGGCAGGTGGCCTGAAGGCCACACGCCCTGGAGGCGCAGAGCAGCACAGGTCCACAATGGCAAAAGGCCAAAAAAGGGAGTGTGCCCACAGGCTTTTAATCCACTTCCAGAGGGGAGTGGTTAATTAACCTGATTGGCCAGTGGGTACACAGGTGTGGCCAGGTAGGGGCATAGTGAAGGTGTGGTCTTCTAGTTCACAAACCTCATCAGTTTTATCCTGTATGCCTGCCTACATCATTCCCCCGAGACTCCATTCCCTTAAGCCTAAGGGATGTCGAGGGGCGTAGAATCATCGATCTTCTGTAGCTCCAGCCAGCTATTTTTGAAGGTATCTTGTATGAGAGTTACCTCTGTGTGTGTGTGTGCGGGGGTGTGTGAGGGCAGCAGCGCTGTGATGTAGGGGGTAAAGCTGCTGCCTGCAGTGCTATCATGTCATGGGCACTGGTTCGAGACCCGGCTGCTCCACTTCCAATGCAGCTCTCTGCTATAGCCTGCTAAAGCAGTAGAAGATGTCCCAAGGGGCCCCTGCGCCCACATGGGAGACCCAGAAGGAGCTCTTGGCTTCTCCCTGGCCTAGCCCTGTCTGTTGGCAGCAATCTAGGGAATGAACCAGTGGATAGAAGATCTCCCTCTTTCAAATTATCAAAAAGAAAAAAAGTGCCTATGGCCTCCCCTCATGAGAACTGTTAGATTTCTGTGAAGTTTAAGAAAATTAAGTTAGATGCCAGAAATAACTATGATGTATTGTTACTTTTTAAAAATTTTTAATTTTTTTTTTTTATTACATATTTGAAAGAGTTACACAGAGAGGAGAGGCAGAGAGAGAGAGAGAGAGGACTTCCATCTGCTGGTTCACTCCCGAATTTGCTGCAATGGCTGGAGCTGCGCCAATCTGAAGCCAGGAGCCAGGAGCTTCTTCCTGGTCTCCCATGTGGGTGCAGGGGCCCAAGCACTTGGGCCATCTTCCACCACTTTCCCAGGCCATAGCAGAGAGCTGGATTGGAAGAGGAGCAGCTGGGACTCAAATTGGTGCCCATATGGGATGCTGGCGCTTCAGGCCAGGGCTTTAACCCACTGTGCCATAGCGGCGGCCCCCACTTTGTTTTTGTGGTTTTTTTTTTTTTTTAGAAAATTATTTGAAAGAGAGAGAGGCAGAGCCAGAGAGGGAAATCTTCCAACTGTTGGTTTACTTCTCAGATGACTGTAACAGCTGGAGCTATGCAGATCTGAACCCAGGAGTCAGGAGCTTTCCTGGGTCTCCCACATGGGTGCAGGGGCCTAACGACTTGAGCCATCTTCTGCTTTCCCAGGCCACAGCAGAGAGCTGGGTCAGAAGTGGAGCAGCTGGACTTGAACTGGTGCCCATATGAGATGCTGGCACTGCAGGCAGTGGCTTTACTCACTATGCCATAGCACCAGCCCTGTGTTGATTACTTTCTATGTGCAGAGATTGAGAGAAAAGTTTTTTTTTAAATGAAGTTCTTTCTGATGGAGGCATCTGATATGAAGATGGCTGATGACCATGGCTTTGCCATGGAGACAATGCCCTGGGCCCCTGGAACTGTGGCTGTGGGTGCGCATGGAGGGTTTGGGAACGTTAGGGTGTCTGAGGTAAGGGACCAGTGTGTGCCCTTGCAAGTGGTGCTGGGTGTGAGCACAGGTTGTGAGCAAATGGTGATGCTGGGGCGGTGCAGCAGGTGGCGAGAGTGAAGGAGAGGTGGGATGGGGCTAAGAACAGGTGAAAATTTTCCTTGTCTTTTTTTTTTTTTAAGATTTATTTATTTATTTGAAAGGGAGAGTTATTGGCTGGCGCCATGGCTTAACAGGCTAATCCTCCGCCTTGCGGTGCCGGCACACCGGGTTCTAGTCCCGGTTGGGGCGCCGGATTCTATCCCGGTTGCCCCTCTTCCAGGCCAGCTCTCTGCTATGGCCTGGGAAGGCAGTGGAGGATGGTCCAGGTCCTTGGGCCCTGCACCCACATGGGAGACCAGGAGAGGTGCCTGGCTCCTGCCTTTGGATCAGCGAAATGCGCCGGCCGCAGCGGCCATTGGAGGGTGAACCAACGGCAAAAAGGAAGACCTTTCTCTCTCTCTCTCACTATCCACTCTGCCTGTCCAAAAAAAAAAAAAAAAAAAAAAAAAAAAAGGGAGAGTTACACAGAAAGAGAGAGAGAGAGGTCTTCCATCTGTTGGTTCACTCCCCAGTTGGCTGCAACTGCCAGAACTGAGCCAATCTGAAGCCAGGAGCCAACAGCTTCTTCCAAGTTCCCATGCAGGACTTGGGCCATTTTCCCCTGCTTTCCCAGGCCATAGCAGAGAGCTGGGTCAGAAGTGGAGTGGCCAGGACTCGAACCAGCATCCATATGAGATGTGAGTACTGTAGGTGGCAGCTTTACCCACTATGCCACAGTGCCAGCCCCGTGTCCTGTTGAAAGTGACAGTCTGGAGCAGACATTTGGTGCAAGTAAGTTGTTGGGAAGCCTGGGTCCCATATCAGAGTACCTGGATTTAAGTCCTGGGTGCACTTTTTTTTTTTTTTTAATATTTATTTATTTGAAAGAGTTACACAGAGAGAGGAGAGGCAGAGAGAGAGAGAGAGAGTTCTTCCATCCGCCGGCTCACTCCCTAGTTGACCACAACGGCTGGAGCTGCGCCGATCTGAAGGCAGGAGCCAGGAGCTTCTGGTCTCCCACGCAGGTCCAGGGGTCCAAGGTCTTAGGCCATCTTCTACTGCTTTCCCAGGCCATAGCAGAGAGCTGGATTGGAAGGTGCAGCAGCCGGGACTAGAACCAGCGTCCATATGGGATGCTGGCGCTTCAAACCAGGGTGTTAGCCTGCTGCTCCACAGCGCTGGCCCCAAGCACCTTTTTTTTTTTTTTTTTTTTTTTTTTAAAGTTTATTTGAGAGAGAGTTTGGGAGTGCTACTTCCATCCACTTATTTACCTCCCAGGTTGCAATGGCCAGGGCTGGGCCAGGCCAATGTCAGGAGCTTTATCCCAGTCTCCCCTGTGGGTACAGGGGCCCAAGCACTTAGGCCATCTTCCAGCGCTTTTCCCAGGACATAAGCAGGGAGCTGGATTGGAAGTGGAGCAGCTGGGACAGGAACCGAGCCCATACGGGATGCTGGCACTGCAGGTGGTGGCTTTACCTGCTGTGCCACTGTGACCCAGCTTCCTGCTGAAGGGGGCCCTGGGAAATAGCAGGCGATAGCTCTCAGCGGTTGGTTCCTGCCTCCCATGTGGGAGACGACTTAGCTTGAGTTCCAGGCTCTTGGCTTGGGCCTGGCCTGACTCCACCTGTTGCAGGCTCTCAGGGAGTGAACTAGCAGAGATTTTTCTCTCTTTGCATTTCAAATAAAACTAATAAAATGTTTGAAAAAAAGATGAGGGTAGTCCATTCCAACTATGAGTTTTGGTTACTTAGACTCTTGGAGGTGGAATGGAGGCAGGGAGGACCAGTTAGGAGGCCTGAGGCAGCTGAAGATAGATGCAAGCTGGGGCCAGCGCTGTGGCATAGTGGGTAAAGCTGCTGCCTGCAGTGCCGGCAGCCCATATGGATGCCAGTTCAAGTCCTGGCTGCTCCACTTCTGATCCAGCTCCCTGCTGTGGCCTGGGAAAGCAGTAGAAGATGGCCCAAGTCCTTGGGCCCCTGCACCCACATGGGAGACCCAGAAGAAGCTCCTGGCTCCTGGCTTCAGCTTTGGTGCAGCTCCAGCCGTTGAAGCCAACTGGAGAGTGAATCAGTAGATGGAAGACCTCTCTCCCTCTCTTCCTGTGTAACTCTGACTTTCAAGTAAATAAATAAATCTTAAAAAAAAAAAATAGATTCAAGCTTGTTGGGCACAGTGAGGGGGCAAGCGGTGGGCTAATGATCCTAATGCCTAGAGGTAGGACACTGGGCCTCCATGGGACCTGCCCCTTCAAGGTTAGCAAAAGATAGGGGTAAGGTGTATGCAGGATGTGGCCCTAAGATCTGGCTCCCTGGATGACTCCTGGGAAGACCCCTTCATGCTGTCATCAAAGTAGGCCTTGGGAGAAGAAATAATACATTTTCTGAGAATTTGCTTTTGTGGTTGGCATGTTTTCTGGGCCAAGTGTAGCTCCTTCCAGAGTCCAGGATTGGAGCAGAAGGGAGCGTTACTGTCCGCTCATGCTCGTGCCAGAAGGAACCCAGGATCTTCCGTGCCGTAGTGCTGCTCTCCCTGAAACTGCTGACCTGGCATTGCCTGGCTCTGCCAGCCCCCTGTTGGGATAAAAGCCAAAGGTGGAGAAGCTATGTAGCCCGGTCTGTTTGTGCATGCTGACAGGGGTGATTGGTTGTGCAAAGAAAGGCTGCCTGGGAGTGCTGAGTTCAAGTCTGGGCTGCTCCACTTCCAATCCAGCTTCCTGCTCACACACACACTAGGAGGCAGCAGATAATGGCTCCAGTATTGGAGCGGCCACCATGCATGTGGGAGATCCAAATGGATTGATTTGAGAGGCAGAGTTAGGAGGAGAGACAGAGAGCTTCCCTCTGCTAGTTCTCTCCCCAAATGGCCACAGTGGCCAGGGCAGGGCCAGGCTGAAGCCAGGAGCTTCACCCAGGTCTCCCACATGGGTGCAGGGGGCCAAGCACTTGGGCCGTCTTCCACTGCTTTTCCAGGTGCATTAGCAGGGAGTTGGGTCAGAAGTGAAGTGGCTGGGACTCGAACCGGCACCCATATCGGGAGCTGGGGTTGCAGGCAGCGGGTTAACCTGCTGTGCTACAATGCTGCTCCCCCACCCCCATGGGCTCCTGGATTTGGCCTGGCCTAGTCTGTCCCTGGCCTTTGTGGGCATTTGGGGAGTGAACTGATGGAAGATTTTTGGAAGAGTCGCTGATCCCCCGCCCCCCAGTTCCAGGCGCCTTGGTATATGCCTCGGCTTAGGCCAGGGGACTGTTAACATGTCCCATCATCCAGAGTGGTGACTCGGGAAGCGATGGGGAAGCTTGGGGCCCAGAGGCCATGAAGCTGCCGCTTTGCTGTGCACACGTGGTTCCCTGTGCAGGCTGGAAACAGGAGACACACACACAAGGCACACGCTGGTTTCTCATCTATTGTGTAGAAAAGAGTCGGGCTGTGGAAAGGGCCGGGGGTTGAATGTGGGGGCCTTTTGCTGGGGATGCCTCATCTCGGTTCCAGGTCGGCCACCAGATAGGGCTGGGTGTCCCTCAGGGCCTGGAGGAGCAGGTCCTTGCATGTCAGGTCCCAGGCTGGAGCGAAGCTGAAGAGCTTCCTCATCTTGTTTGGGTTGGTGGTCTCAGCCCGCACCGCCTGGTACTGCTCCTCCGTCAAGACCCTCCCGTACAGCACGTCCAGCACCCCGTCCACATCTGTGACTCTGGAGATGAGGGCTGCCCGGTGCCGGTCCATGAAGTGCAGCGCTGAGGGTGGGAGGGAGAGTGGGATGAGCCACGGCCCAGGGTGGGTGCAGGGCTGGCCCCACTGGCCCCCAGCTCTCTTCTGGTAATGCCTCTGAATGCACCCCGCCAGGCTCCCCGCCCACAGAGGGTGTGAATGTAGGTGGGCGAACAGCACAGGCATGGCCAGCCTACCTAGCAGTGGTGCGGAGCCAGAGAGCGGCCCAGGCAGGTGAGGTTGGGTGTGGAGGCCTCACCTGGCTTGGCAATCTTCTCAGAATGGGCCTTGATCCCGGCGGCGGGGGCAGCTCCAGAGCCTGCAAGGACATGTCACGTGGTTGCCCTTCCCCTCCTACCCTATCTGCAACCGTGGGGATTGCAGGAGCCCTTGGTCGGGGATGCTAAGTCCAGGGCCAAGGGCAGGAAGTCTCCCCTCCCCGCAGAGGAACCGTTTTTGAAGGGCAGGAGGAACAGAAAGCCAAAGGGGCAAATGCGCAGGGTCGGCGCCTTGGGGAAGGGCGGCTGGGGAGGTGGAGGCCGATGGTGGCACCGCTCACCTTGGCTCAGGAGCTCCTGCAGCTGCTCCGCCGACTCCTGCATGCCCATGTCACGCAGCACGGCCGCCGTGAGCTCGGCGCCGTAGGTCTCCAGATAGAAGCTGACCAGCTTGTCGGTGAGGTCCACGGCGTCCATGGGCAGCAGCCTGCCCCGCGGGATGCGTCCGTAGCCTTCGCGCAGCGGCACGGACAGCAGCTTGAGCTTGAACTTCTTGAACTCGTCGGCGGTCAGGTTCTCCAGAGCCTCCAGGATGGCGTCGCGCGCGCGACCCATGGCTCCGGGGTCCCGGGTCGCCGTCTGTCACCCGGGCTGCCGCTGTCGACCAGGAAGTCTGCGCGGGGCGGGACCGGGGACTCCCTCCACCCCGCCACTCCCGTTCCCGCCCCAGCCGGATTCCTTGGGCAGAAGGCACTCTACCCCTTTGTATCCCGCCCGCTGAGGCCTCTGGGAGGGGCTGCTTGGGACTGCAGGCAGCTGGCGTTCTCCCCCGCGTCTTAGGGGTGGGGGGTCGTGGATGGCACTGGCAGCTGCGGGCTTGCACCAGCTGGCCAAATCGGCAGCCCAGGATTGCTTTCCCTGAGTTTATTTAGGAGTGCCAGGCTTTTAGAATCTTAGAATTACAGAACCCTGGGATCTCTGCTTCCTGGATCCTTGGAACCCTCTCCCATGTTATAAAATCGTGCAGAACCGTGATGTCGCATTCCACATCTGGGGAGAAATGGCATGCTTGATCTCTCCTAGTCTCAGTTTCATCAACGGTGAAATGGGTTCATAACACGTGGCCAACTTAACACGTGGTAAACATTCCAACACAAGATGGCTTTTCCAGGGCTCCTGAAACCTTGCCAAATGCTTCTCAGGGAAGCCAGGATTTGGTCCCAGGAGCTGAATTTCTTGGGGAAGCCATTGATGGAGAAAATACTCACCTCCAGGGAAAGTGTGTGTGTGTGTGTGTGCAGTCAGTCCCTCCCTCCCTGGCCGAGGAGACTTGATCCAGGATGACAGGTGGTGTGGAATGGCCTTGGTGCCCAGCATCCTTCACTTGCTGTCAACACGGCTGGGAAGGTCCTGGCTGTCCGGCCGTGTGGACCCCTCCCGCCTGGTCCTACCTCGCAGGCTGCTTTCCCTCCATCCCCACCGAGCTCCAGCCATGGTGGCCTCTCCGTTCCTCAGATGGGCCAGGCTCCTGTGCCCCCCGCCCCCCAGCCTTGGCACGTGTTGTTCCCTCAGCCTTGAAGTCTCTTCCAGCTTTGCCTTGACGTGTCTCTCCGACTCTTGTTTGAATGGAAGGGCCTTTGCTTTAAGTAAAACTGACGTGATGAGTTTCAGCTGAATCTTTGGGGGTACCAAGAAGATAACACCTGGGGAGTGTGTGTGTGTGTGTGTGTGTGCACGCGTACACGCGGTTCCTCCACTTGGTGGTGAGGGAGGTGAGTGTGAGTCATGGCAGGGTGGTGCTGTACCCTGCCCTTGTTTCGGGAGTCACCACCAAGGGGATTTCCTTTGGGGCCCAGCTTGCCGCTGCCATCCATCCCAGTCCCATCCGCCTCACATACACACTCAGACTGAGTCCTGGAAGCCAGGGCTGTGATTGTCACTGTGGTGAGATGTCACGGGGAGACAAGGGACAGGTGCCAGGGAGATGCAGGCAATCCTCTCGCAGAACTGAAAGCCTCGTCCGGCTGCAGTTTTGGGCTGGAGAGCAGTGAGAACACGTGCCGCCTCTGACAGGTGCATGTGCTAAGTGAGCATACTGCCAGGAACTACGGGGGCAGGCATTGGTGCAGTGGTCAAGCCGGTGCTCGGGATGCCCGTGTTCCCATATCAGAGGGCCTGGGTTTGAGTCCCCGCTCCACCCCCTATTCCAGCTCCCTGCTCGTGTGCACCCTGGGAAGCAGCAGGTGACGGCTCAAGTGGTTGGGCCGGGGAGACACAGGCACATTGGGTTCACAGGCCCTGGTTCAACAGCCCAGCTGTTGTAAGCATCTGGGGCGTGAACAGTGGGTGGGAGCTCTCTGGCCTTCCAAAAGATATTCGGAGGAGCTGGCGCTGTGGCGTAGTGGGTTTAAGCTGCCCACCTGTGACACTGGCATCTGTGCCACTTCTGATCCAGCTCCTTGCTAGTGGCCTGGAAAAAGCAGCGGAAGATGGCCCGTTTAGTTCTCCCAGCAACCCCATGGAGTGTGTGTAGTCATCCCAGCCTGACAGTGGAGAAAGGAGGTTTTCAGAGATTACCCTGGAAGCTGACACAGACTGAACCCACTTCCGTCTGTCTCCTGGGCTCAGATTCCAACCAAAGCCCTCAAAGCCACACCGTCTGCGCTCAGAAGTGGTCAGATTGTTAGGAGAGATTCTGTATACCCGAAATACAACACCAGCAGATGGAGCAGTAACAGTAATAATGATATTAGCGTCCTCCTAATGGCAGAATGTTCTAGAACTTGCAAAGCATAGTCAGAGGAGGTGGGAGAGTGGGAAAAGCAGGATTGGCAGGTGTCAGTCCCCCTCAGACTTGGCTCCCAGGCCCTCTGTACCCTAGCTATGTGACTTGGGGGAGTCATGGACCCTCTCTGGTCTGGATCCCTGGTCGAGGATGCACAAACCTGAGCCAGCCCAGAGGGAAGTGAGGGTTCTGAGGAGCAGTGACTGGCCCCGGAGCCCTGGGGGAGGTGGAGGCAGAGCCTGCCGGTTCCTGCCAGGGTGGTTTCCATTGGGGAGGGGGCAATTTAGGCCTGGGATCCTGGGAAGCCACCTCCTCCCCCTGCCCCCTCTTTCTGGGTGAGGTGCTCAGAGCTTTGAGCTTTGACCCCTGGCAAGGGAAGACTCCAGGCCTCAGCCCGGGCTCACCCTTGCCCCCCTGGACAAGAGCCAGAGTGGTTGTTGGAGGGGAGATGCCTCCTGGGGTGTGACACCACCCCCCCACCAACAAAGTAACTCTTTGATTGCTGGTGCCAGATTGCTCCTGGGGCCAGGACACCCAGTGCTGGGACCCTGGGCGAGTTGCTGAACCTCTCTGAGTTAGGATGGAAACAGTGATGGTGCGGTTATGGGGCCCCTAAATGAGTTAAGCATTGTGAAAGGCTTAAAGCAGACATGACGTGGAGTAAGTGGTTGTGGTTCAAGTCTCTGAGCCTGGGGCAGCTTTTGTGGCGCCGTGGGTTAAGTCATAGTTGCAACATCGGCATTCCATATGGACACTGCTCCACTTCTGATCCAGCTCGCTGCGAATGCGCCTGGGAAAGCAGTGGAAGATGGCCCAAGTGCTTGGGTCTCTACAACCCATGTGGGAGACCTTGGTGGAGTTCCTGTCTCCTGGTTTCATCCTGGCCCAGCCCTGGCCATTGCAGCCATTCGGGGAGTGAACCAACAAATGCAAGACCTCTTTCTGTCTCCTCCTCTCTCTTTGTTGTTCTGCCTTTCAAATAAATAAATATGCATCTTAAAAAATCTCGGGGGACCGGTGCTGTGGCATAGCAGGGTAAAGCCACCGCCTACAGTGCCGGCATCCCATATGGACACCGGTTCAAGTCCCAGCTACTCCACTTCTGATCCAGCTCTCTGCTATGGCCTAGGAAAGCAGTAGAGGATGGCCCAAGTTCTTGGGCCCCTGCACCCGCGTGGGAGACCCGGAGAAACTCCTGGCTTCTGGCTTCGGATTGACGCAGCTCCGGCCTTTGTGGCCAACTGGGGAGTGAACCAGCAGATGGAAGACCTCTCTCTCTCTCTCTGCCTCTCCTTTTCTCTCTGTGTAACTCTTTCAAATAAATAAATAAATCTTTTTTTTTCTTTTTTTAAATTTTTTATTTTTGACAGGCAGAGTGGACAGTGAGAGAGAGAGACAGAGAGAAAGGTCTTCCTTTTGCCGTTGGTTCACCCTCCAATGGCCGCCGCGGTAGCGCGCTGCGGCCGGCGCACCGCGCTGTTCCAATGGCAGGAGCCAGGTGCTTCTCCTGGTCTCCCATGGGGTGCAGAGCCCAAGGACTTGGGCCATCCTCCACTGCACTCCCTGGCCACAGCAGAGAGCTGGCCTGGAAGAGGGGCAACCGGGACAGGATCGGTGCCCCGACCGGGACTAGAACCCGGTGTGCCGGTGCCGCAAGGCGGAGGATTAGCCTGTTGAGCCACGGCGCCGGCCAAATAAATAAATCTTTAAAAAAAAAGTCTCTGAGCCTCAATTTCTCAATCTGTGTAGTGAGGATGCTGTTATGGACCTTACAGGGTTGTGGGGAGGATGTATTGGGAATATTAATAACAATAACTATAATAATACCAAAAGCCAACGTGTATTGATTATTTGCTGTGGACCTGTTCCAACAGCTTTACAAGAGTTGTGGAATCTTCACAACAACCCAATAGTCTTTTTTTTTTTTTTTGACAGGCAGAGTGGATAGTGAGAGAGAGAGAGAGACAGAGAGAAAGGTCTTCCTTTTTGCCGTTGGTTCACCCTCCAATGGCCGCTGCGGCCGGCATATCGCGCTGATCCGAAGGCAGGAGCCAGGTGCTTCTCCTGGTCTCCCATGCGGGTGCAGGGCCCAAGCACTTGGGCCATCCTCCACTGCCTTCCCGGGCCATAGCAGAGAGCTGGCCTGGAAGAGGGGCAACTGGGATAGAATCCAGCGCCCCAACCGGGACTAGAACCCGGTGTGCCAGCGCCGCAAGGCGGAGGATTAGCCTGTTGAGCCACGGCGCCGGCCACAACAACCCAATAGTCTTGATAATAATCTTCACATGATTTCCATTTTGTGAATGTGAAAAAACAGGTTAAGTGACTTGGGCACAGTGGCTCAACAAGGAGCACGATTCGACCCTAGCTGCGGCAGTCACGGCCCTCAGAAGCCCTTGGGTGTCTGCACACTGTCCCTGCTTAGGCGGCGGGTTGTTAGTCTGGCCCCCAGGACTGCCCTGCAGGGATGGCGCTCTGAGGGTCCTCCTCATCCTGCAGTTGTGGCTGACAATGCCAGAGCCGGAGACACACGGGATTTCCCCGAGGCACACCCAGCATTCGGCACTCGTGTCCTTCGCAGCCCTGCGTGGGAGGTTTCTGGTTTTCCCCTGCCTGTATCTAACAAGGAGCTTATTGTCCCAGTTTCTTGGACAAGCTCTCCCTTGGGACAAGCCAGAGTCTGTCCCTTTAGCTCTGTCTGTGGGCCCCATGGACTTTGAGAAATTGGGGTTAGCGTGAGCAATCCTATTGCCTCCCCAGGACGTGGCTTCCGGCCCCTTCTCCCGAAACCTGCTTACTCTGAGCATCGTCCCTTCCATGGGTCAAGGCCAGAGCTGGTCCATCTGTGGTGGGTTGAGGTGACTTGTCACTTCCCTGTCCTGGGCACTGACTCCTATGAATGCCAAGGTAAAGCAGCCAGAACCTGCAGCTCCAACTTGGCATCCAGTGAAGCCCCAGATAAAATAAAAAATGAGCTTTTGAGCTCCTGGCTGTGGCTTCAGAGACCAACTTTGGGGATTCCCTGCTCTCTACCTCCTTCCTGTTGCTGAGCCAAGGCCAAGTCTGAGCTATCAGAAATGGTAAAAAAGGGGCCAGCATTGTGGCACAGCAGGTTAAGCTGTCGCCTGCAATGCTGGCATCCACAGGAGAGCCGGTTTAAGTCCCAGCTGCTCCACTTCTAGCCAGCTCTCTGCTGATGTACCTGAGAAAGCAGAGAAAGAAGGCCCAAGTACTTAGGCCCTCGCCATCCACGTGAGTGACTTAGATGGTGTTCTGGGCTTGTGGCTTCTGCCTGGCCCGGTCCCAGATATTGTGGCCTTTTGGGGACTAAACTGACCCAACGGGTGGAAGATCTCCTTCTCTCTCTATCTCTGCCTTTCAAATAAATAATTCTTTTTAAAAAGTGGCAGAGAAGAAACTGGAGACATAGAGACAAAGAGAAGGGGTGAATAAAACTTGCCCAGTGGGGCCGGCACCGTGGTGCAGTGGGTTAATCCTCCGCCTGTGGTGCCGGCATCCCATATGGGCATCGGTTCTAGTCTGGGCTGCTCGTCTTCCAGGCCAGCTCTCTACTATGGCCTGGGAAAGCAGTGGAGGATGGCCCAAGTGCTTGGGCCCCTGCACCCGCGTGGGAGACTGGGAAGAAGCACCTGGTTCCTGGCTTTGGATCAGTGCAGCTCCGGCTGTTGTGGCCATTTGGGGAGTGAACCAACGGAAGGAAGATCTTTCTCTCTGTCTCTGCCTCTCACTGTCTGTAACTCTACCTCTCAAATAAATAAAATATTAAAAAAAACCTTGCCCAGATCTCTCTGTGCCTTGGGTAGAGAGTGCTGGTTTCCAGCACAAGAGTTAGATCTGTCACCGTGTGTGCAGGCAACCACCCTGATCCAAAAGAATGATGAAACTCTCTCTTCTTGAGCAAGGGCCCTATGTTAAGATCTTGATGTGCCGGAATGCCTGGAGTAGCGTCTTCCCCAGACAGCATGCAAGTTTCCAGAAGGCACAGTGAGTCCCAGGCACTGGGGACAAGACCTAGGATTTGTCCCAAAGGCTGCAAGGGGCTATCTGGCTCTGGGGGAGATTTTTTTTTTTTATTTGACAGGTAGAGTTATAGGTAGTGGGAGAGAGAGAGAGACAACGAGAAAGGTCTTCCTTCCGTTGGTTCACTCCCCAAATGGCCACTATGGCCGGCACACTGCGCTGATCCGAAGCTAGGAGCCAGGTGCCTCTTCCTGGTCTCCCATGCGGGTGCAGGGGCCCAAGTACTTGGGCCATCCTCCACTACCTTCCCGGGCCACAACAGAGAGCTGGACTGGAAGAAGAGCAACCGGGACTAGAACCGGCGCCCATACGGGATGCCGGCGCTGCAGGTGGAGGATTAACCAAGTGAGCCACGGCACCGGCCCCTGGGAGAGAATTTTTTACTCACTGGAATGTTGGAGTCAGGTGGAGACTTTATAGAGGAGAGGTGGGCAGCTTCCTCTTTCCCCTTTAGAAACAGAGAAAATCATTCTTGGGGCCAGTGCTGTGGCGTAGTAAGCTAAGCCTTCGCTCGTGCCACCAGCATCCCATACGGGCACTGGTTCAAATCTCAGCTGCTCTACTTCTTCCCCTTCTCCTTTTTTTTTGGACAGACAGAGTTAGACAGTGAGAGAGACAGAGACAGGGAGAAAGGTCTTCCTTACATTGGTTCACCCCCCAAATGGCCGCTACGGCTGGCACACTGCGCTGATCTGAAGCCAGGAGCCAGGTGCTTCCTCCTGGTCTCCCATGCGGGTGCAGGGGCCCAAGGACTTGGGTCATCCTCCACTGCCCTCCTGGGCCACAGCAGAGAGCTGGACTGGAAGAGGTCAGCTGCTCCACTTCTGATCCAGCTCTCTGCAGTGGCCTGGGAGAGCAGTGGAAGATGGCCCAAATCCTTGGGCCCCTGAACCCACATGGGAGATCCAGAAGAAGCTCCTCGCTCCTGGCTTCGGATCGGCGCAGCTCCAGCTGTTGCAGCCACTTGGGGAGTGAACCAGTGGATGGAAGACCTCTCTCTCTCTCTCTCTCTCTCTCTCTCTCTCTCTCTTCCTTTCCTTCTCTGTGTAACCCTGAAGAAGCTCCTGGCTTCTGATTCCTGGCTTCGGATTGGCGCAGCCCCGGCTGTTTTGGTCTTAAGGGGAGTGAACCAGTGGATGGGCTGAAGCCTCTCCTGTTATACAGAGAGAGGAGAGGCAGAGAGAGAGAGAGAGAGAGAGAGAGAGAGAGAGGGAGGTGTCTTCCATCCGCTGGTTCACTCCCAAATTGGCTGAAATGGCTGGAGCTGAGTCAATCCAAAGCCAGGAGCCAGGAGCTTCCTCTGGGTCTCCCACGTGGGTACAGGGACCCTAGGACTTGGGCCATCTTCTACTGCTTTCCCAGGCCACAGCAGCAAGCTGGGTCAGAAGTGGAGCAAGTGGGACTCGAACTGGTGCCCATATGGGATGCCGGCACTGCAGGCAGCGGCTTTACCTGCTATACCAGGGTGCCGGCTCCATTTTTTTTTTTTTTTAAAGATATATTTATTTGAAAGGCAAAATTACGGAGAGATAGCGAGAGATCTTCCATCTGCTGGTTCACTCCCCAAATGGCTGCAATGGCCAGGGCTGGGCCAGGCTGAAGCCAGGAGCTTCTTCTGGGTCTGCCACAAAGTGCAGAGCCCCAAGGATTTGGGCCATCTTCCAATTTGAGTGAGACTTGAATCAGCACCCATAAGCGATGCCAGCAGTGCAGGCGGGGGCTTTACCCACTACACCACAGCGCTGGCCCGGTCTTGTGTTATTTAATAAGGAATCTGACTCATATCAGGAACATCTCAAGTGCACATTTGGGATAAAATTAATAACAACAAATACTGAAAGCCCAAGAGGGAGGCAAAGACAAAGCCCAAAGGGAGAGTAAGAGACTGAAACAGAAACAGAGACTTGGAGAGGAGTGGTGGGAGAGGAAGCAGCAAAGCCAGGTAAAGGCTGACCTTGACTGAGAGGCTGCACAAGAGGAACTGGGCATCACTCGTTGCTGCTGCTTTTTTCTTCTTAAAAAGACTTACTTGAAAGTCAGAGCTACAGAGAGAGTGAGAGAATGAGAGAGATCTTCCAACTGCAGGTCCAATCCCCAGAAGGCTCAACAGCTGGGGCTGGGCCAGGCTGGAGCCAGGAGCCAGGAGTTTCTTCTGGGTCTCCCACATGGCTGCAGGGGCCCAGACACTTGGGCCATCCTTTACTGCTTTCCCAGGCGCAATAGCAGGGAGCTGGATCAGAAGAGGAGCAGCCGGGACTCGAACCAGCGCCCACATGGGATGCTGATGTCACAGGCAGAGGTTTAGCCCACTATGCCACAATGCTGGCCCCCATTCATTTCTTTTTGAGCACTTACTGTGTGCCACACACCTTATTCTAAGCTGGAGGCAAGGAGTGAACAACATGTATCCTCTGATAGGAGAACAGAGACAATAAGCCACCAAACAAGTGAATTGTCTTGCGTGTCAGATGGGGATAAATATTATGCAGAAAAATAACACAGGAAAGAAAGGTGCTGGTGAGACAGGAGCTTTGACGTCAGGAGGGTAGGAAAGGCCACACTGGAAAGACGACACTGAGTGTGGTTACTAGGGGAAGGGACGAGGGAGCTGCAGACTCCCTGGCTTTGAAAGGGTGTCCAGGTGAAAGGGGACAGCAGGTGCAGAGTCCCTGATGTTGGTGTGAGCCAAGGGGAGGGGGTGAGAATCAGGTCAGAGCAATGACTGTGGAGTCAGATCAGGCAGGGGGCCTTGGAGGCTGCAGAAAGGGCTTTGGTTTTCATTCAGAGTGAAATTTATTTATTTATTTGAAAGAGTTTCACAGAGAGAGGAGAGGCAGAGAGAGAGGTCTTCCATCTGCTGGTTCACTTCCCAGTTGGCTGCAATGGCTGGAGCTGCACTGATCTGAAGCCAAGGGCCAGGAGCTTCTTCCAGATCTCCCATGTGGGTACAGGGGCCCAAGGACTTGGGCCATCTTCTACTGCTTTCCCAGGCCACAGCAGAGAGCTGGATCTGAAGAAGAGCAGCCGGGACTAGAACTGGCACCCATATGGGATGCTGGCGCTTCAGGCCAGGGCGTTAACCCATTGCACCACAGCGCCGACCCCATTCAGAGTGAAATTTAAACACATTTGAAGGATAAGCATGCAGGAAAGCCCGAGGGTCCCGGGGCAGCACTGAGTTCTGTCTGGACTGCAGGTTCTGGAGGCAGTGCATTCATTTATTCAACTGCCTTTCATTCATTCTCCACACATTTGCCCCTAGGGTTTGTGCCGGGCACTGGGAAGACCCACATGGAAGAGACCTTCCCTTCCACTCGGGGAGCCTTCCAGGGTGGGGCGAGGGCCAGCTGCCCTCCTGCAGGTGTGGGTCTTTTTTTAAAAAATAGATTTATTTGTTTATTTGAAAGTCAGAGTTACACAGAGACACAGAGAGAAGGAGAGGCGGCGGTGGGGTGTGTGTGTGTGTGTGTGTGTGTGTCTTCCATCCACTGGTTCACTCTCCAAATGGCTGCAACGGCGGAAGCTGCGACAATCCAAAGCCAGGAGCCAGGAGCTTCCTCTGGGTCTCCCACGCAGGTGCAGGGGCCCAAGCACTTGGGCCATCTTCTACTGCTTTCCCAGGCCATAGCAGAGAGCTGGATCAGAAGAGGAGCAGCCGAGACTCGAACTGGTGCCCATATGGGACGCTGGCGCTGCAAGTGGAGGCTTTACCCGTCATGCCACAGCAATGGCCCCAAGGTGGGAGGCCTTCCCGTCAGCATTCTGAGCCATGAGTTTGGGACCTGAGTGGGGTGACAAGCTGGGGAGGGGCTGTGGGCAGGGAAGAGAGAAGGGGAGACTGCAGGTTGTGGGGAGAGAAAGGGGAGCCCACCCCTGCAATTTCTTGCCTTCTCCGTGTTATGGGGAGGCCCTGCCTCCTGGCTGGCCTGGCGTTCTGGCTTCAGACTGGGCGCCGGGAGGACAGTGGATGGGCCAGGACAGGTGGCCTTGACATATGACGTCTGCTGGCCAACTACTCAATCCTCACTTTTAGAACAGTTTCCGGAAGTGATGGGAGGGGATGGGCAGAGACGCTAAATATAGTCCCTGGGGCCCTGGCTTGGCCGGGAGGATCAGTCCGCTGTTTGCCAGGCGCCATCACCCCCCCCCACCCCCGGTGTTCACTGCCAGCTGCCCCGTGAGGCTCCTGTGCTCGCTCTGACTTCTCTGTCGCTTGTCTTGGGACACGGCTTTGACCCTTTCAGTTAGGCCTGCCCCTGACTGTTCTTCCTAGGAGTCCCTTTCTACCTAGGATCTCCAACCAAAGCTGTGAGTCTTGGGAGATGTGGGGGGAGGGAAGGGCTGGGGGCGCTGAAGCCGCGGGAGGCGAGGACTTGGAGAGTTTGGGGGCTGGAGCTGAGGCCCAGGCCTGGGTCACAGGCCTCCCCCTCGGACAGGGCAAGGACAGTGGATCCTGGTCTTGTGTGTAAGGTCTGGGGTCCACAAGGGCCTGATGGGACATATATTAGGGGCTGGGGGCTTAGAACTGCAGCTGAAGCTGCCTCCGCTAAAACCAGAGCCCCTCCAGTAAGGGAGGGGGTCTCCCCAGGCTGGGGCCGAACCTCCCTGAGGGAGCGTCCCTCCACCCTCCCAGGCCCGCCATGTCGGCCGCGCCCGGCCTCCTGCACCAGGAGCTGTCCTGCCCGCTGTGCCTGCAGCTGTTCGACGCGCCCGTGACAGCCGAGTGCGGCCACAGTTTCTGCCGCGCCTGCCTGGGCCGCGTGGCAGGGGAGCCGGCGGCCGATGGCACCGTGAACTGCCCGTGCTGCCAGGCGCCCACGCGGCCGCAGGCGCTCAGCACCAACCTGCAGCTGGCGCGCCTGGTGGAGGGGCTGGCGCAGGTGCCGCAGGGCCACTGCGAGGAGCACCTGGACCCGCTGAGCATCTACTGCGAGCAGGACCGCGTTCTCGTGTGCGGCGTGTGCGCCTCGCTCGGCTCGCACCGCGGCCACCGCCTGCTGCCCGCCGCCGAGGCCCACGCGCGTCTCAAGGTGCGGACCGGACGGGAGTCGGGGTCAGAGGCACCGTTGGTGGACCGGGCGGGGTCTGGCCCACGCAGGAGGTCTTCCTTTCACCGGGGCGGGAGCGGCCAGGGCAGGAGGGTGGGGTCTGAGGGGCTGAAGGCGGAGCCTGGGACCGAGCGGCGCGGGGCGGGCGCTGCGCACAGCCGGAGCCTAGACCGAGTCAGCGCCTGAAGCCCACGCGTGTCTGGCGGACTCGCCTGCGTAGCGTGGGCCCGGGACGATGAGGGACGTGGGGTTCATGGAGGGGCCGGGTTGCCCGGCGGAGGCGCACGCACTCCCTCTGCCGAATCTGCGTGGGTCTGGCGGTCGCCAGAGTGGATCGAACCGAAAGGGGGGCGCGCAGGCCGAGGGTGGCCCTGAGACTGCCCCTCCGCGAGTCCAGGCCGTTTTTCTGGTTGGGGCCGGAAGTCCTGAACGCCTCGAGAGCCCCTACACAGGCGTGCGCGTCCCGGGGCTGGCGATCCCCACGGGTCCCCAGCAGACGCCCAGACTTCGGCGAATGGAGACGCGGGCGCACGCCAGGGCGCGCAGGTCTCACGTGTAGCAAATCACACGCGTGCGGTTACGGGCGAGTGTGTGTCTACACAGGCCCCGACGGTCCGTCCGAAGGATTTATTGGGTTGTGGACGAATAAGCGACCGCGCAGGGCCGGGAGGAGGCGAGGTCTGGCGGCCAGGAGAGGTCCTGGGTCCCAGTGCTGGAGACGCTGCCGCTGGCGTCAGCCCTGCGCTGCTCCTCTCCTCGGCCCTGGTCACTTAGAGGGGGCAGAACACCGTCCTCAGGCCCCTGTCCAAGGCTCCAGATTTCCTCAGGGCGCCCGCCCTCCCGTTCTGCCTTGCTCTGTCCAGCCCAGGAGCCCTCGCAGTCCAGGCTCACCTGTGCTGATGACGCCAGAGCTCCCAACCTGGCTCATCTGTATCTGTGAAGAAAGAACAGAACTCGTGAAATGGAGCAGGGCGTCCGGCGGCCCAGGAGACCCCCAGGGGCCAGGCTAGGCGCAATCCATCCCTCCTTGCAAAAGCTAGAGGTCCAGAGCCCCAGGGAGGCGCGCGCGCGGGGGGGGGGGGCAACAGGGGCTCTGGGGACACCTGGGGCCTCAGCGGAGAGGGGGAGGAGGAAGGAGGGGGAGAAAGAGGAGAGGAGAGAGGAAGAGGAGGGAGGAGGAGGAGAAGGAGATGGAGGAGGAGGAGGAGGAGGGAGGAAGAGGAGTTGGGTCTGTAGTGCAGGTCCCCTGACTCCGAGTGGCTGAAGGGATCCACTGGGGACTCACGCGGCACCCCTGGAGCCGCCCCAAGTCGCCCTACACAGCGGCTGGGAGCTCCAGGCCATGGTCCTCGCCTTAGTCGGCGACCAGCCTGTCTGCGAGGCACTAGGGTCCCGCGGCCTGAGAGTCCCCTCGCGGGATGTTGCAGAAGCCCCCAGCTAGAGCCTGAACTGGAGCTCATAGCGGTCAGGTGCTCCAGCCCCTCCAGGAGTGTCCCACTTCTTCCCCCTGGCTCAGTTCTTACCTCTTCTGAACCTCCGAAGGCCCCAGAGCTCAGGGCCTTTCCCGTGGCAGGATGTCCTGGGGAGGAGACTCATGGGGCAGCCAGCCTGGGGAGCCCCTGGTCCAACGTTGCGGCGCCTGCCCAGCCAGAACTCCTTGACAAACACTGCCTGGAGGTTCCCCACCGCAGGTTCCCCTAGGGGAGTGGAGGCTGAGCACTTGTTGAGGTGGGGATTCCTGTACTCATTCTGCAGAGCAGGAAAGTGAGGTTGGAAGTCCATGGAGCAGGAATGGGCCCGATTCCCAGGCCAGGCACTTCCCTGAAGAACCATTAAGAGCTCCCCTATACTTGTGTTTCAGGAATCACCAACCCACAGGCTAGGATCCAGGCCACAGGACGGTTTGGCTGGTTGGTGCAGGGCACACTGTCACTAAGTTGCCTGTCTCCAAGAACCCAGGGGTGTGCTGGGCGCTTGCCTGGGATCCGACTGAGGCTGGTGTGCTGTTCTTTACATAAAGGGTGAAGCCCAGGCCAGGGGTGGGGGTTGCATTTCTTCTTCCCAGCATCCTTCACTCACTCTGAGCCGGAGACCAGACCACACGATGTGGGTCTTCCTAAGACCTGAGCTGAGGCTGAGCCGACGGAATGGGAAAAGACGAGGCCAGGGAAGAGTTAAACTAGACCTTGGGAAGGGAAGTCAAGCAGGCCTTGGAGCCAGATTGGGGGGGGGGGCGAGGTGTGGGTCTGGGGGGGGGCCTCCTCATCACTTCTTCATGGCCCACCCCCAGACGCAGCTGCCCCAGCAGAAGTTGCAGCTGCAGGAGGCGTGCATGCGGAAGGAGAAGAGCGTGGCCGTGCTGGAGCACCAGCTCACAGAGGTGGAGGTGAGGGGCTCCGCCTGGCCGAACCTGGGGACAGAGCGGTCCAGGCTGGGAGGCCCCTCTCCCCACCAAGTGCTTTTCCTGTCTGCCCTTCTCTCCTGCCCAGGAGACAGTACGTCAGTTCCGGGGGGCAGTGGGGGAACAGCTGGGCAAGATGCGGGTGTTCCTGGCCGCCCTGGAGGGCTCCCTGGACCGCGAGGCGGAACGTGTGCGGAGTGAGGCGGGGGTCGCCTTGCGGCGGGAGCTGGGGGGCCTCCACTCCTACCTGGAGCAGCTGCGGCAGATGGAGAAGGTGTTGGAGGAGGTGGCTGACAAGCCACAGACCGAGTTCCTCATGGTGAGTGCCGGGCGACTTCCCCTCCCTGCCCCAAGCCTTGGCGCAGGCTGGGGGGGGGGGGAGACCTCAGCCCATTGTCCCATGGGGACCCTGCCACCTGGGGAGGGTGGCATGGCCAAGAAGGGAGGGACTCAGGGCTGCTGTGCTATTTTTGGTTGGTTACTGCACAAGCCACTCTGTCTGGAACTGTTCCCATCAAAGTCATTGAAGGCTCTTGAATTTGTCAGGACAGCTTCTAACAGGGAAGCCAAGGTAAAGGGCTAGGGTTAACCTTGACTTTGGGGGTTTCTTTGGCCTTATTGAGTCTTCCTCAGCGTCCCTGGTTGTCTACATCATCCTCAAAGGTCCCTGGTGTCCCCCTCGTGTGCTACACCTTCACGTTCTCTCTCTCTCTCTCCAGAAATACTGCCTGGTGACCAGCAGGTGAGAACCACTGGCCCTGTCCCTTTGCCCAACTTGCTCCAGTCTTCTAGGGATGCAGCTGGCTTGCTCTCTCTGCGTAGCATCCTGGAGAGTCCCCATGTGGCCCACCGCCACTTCCCTGCATGTGGTATTCACCGTGGGAATGAATCAGACCTGGTCCTCCCCCTCGTGGTCCTCCCAGACAGACTGGTGCTGTGAGGCCGATGTGGGCAGGGGTGAAGGCATCACTGTGTGCCTGGTGCTGCTGCCAGAGATGGAGGGGGTGACCAGGGAAGGCTTCCTGGAGGAGTGCACATTAGAACTGCACCATGGAGGAATGGATAGGAATTAGCCAGGTAAAGAGTTAGGGAAGAGGGGCTGGCACTGTGGCATAGCAGGTAAAGCCGCTGCCTGCAGTGCCAGCATCCCATATGGGTGCCATTTTGAGTCCCGACTGCTCCACTTCTGATCCAGCTTGCTGCTATGGCCTGGGAAAGCAGTAGAAGATGGCCCAAGTCCTAGGGCCCCTGCACCTGCATGGGTGACCAGGAGGAAATTCCTGGCTCTGGCCATTGTGGCCAGTTGGGGAGTGAACCAGCAGACGGAAGACCTCTCTCTCTCTCTCTCTCCCTCCTTCTATCTCTGTTACCATGCCTCTCAAATAAATAAATAAATAAATATTTAAAAAATAGGGAAGAGCAATATAGGTGGAGGGAACAGCATGTGCAGACAGGGAAGTGGGTGAGATAATGAAGCCACTTGTGGCAAACTGGGGAGGGCTGAGGGGCTTGGACCTCATCCTGGCAGGTGGGGTTTTAAAATCTCTTCTTCTTTAGTTGGGCATTATTTTATTTTATTTTTAAATATTTATTTATTTATTTGACAGGTAGACTTATAGACAGTGAGAGAGAGACAGAGAGAAAGGTCTTCCTTCCGTTGGTTCACCCCCCAAATGGCCACTACGGCTGGCGGGCTGCGCCGATCTGAAGCCAGGAGCCAGGTGCTTCCTCCAGGTCTCCCATGCGGGTGCAGGGCCCAAGCACTTGGGCCATCCTCCACTGCCTTCCCGGGCCACAGCAGAGAGCTGGACTGGAAGAGGAGCAACTGGGACTAGAACCCGGCGCCCATATGGGATGCCGGCACCACAGGCAGAGGATTAACCAAGTGAGCCACGGCACTGGCCCCAAGTTGGGCATTATTTTAAATACTTATTTGACAGTCAGAGAGGGTGAGACACACACACATACACATACACACACATGCACACACACACAGAGACAGAGACAGAGAGACACAGAGAGAGAGCAAGCAGACTTCCCATCTACCGGCTCCCCCTTCTCCTAGCTGGGAGCCAAGAATGCAAACCAGGTCCCCCACGTGGGTGGCAGGAACCGAATTACTGGAGCCATGGTTGCTGCCTCCCAGGGTCTTCCTGCAGTGGCTGGAAGCTGGAGCCAGGAACTGAGCCCAGGCTCTCTGATACAGGATGTGGGCGTCTTACCTACTGTGCCCAGCAGTCGCCCCAGGATGTTTTGTTTGGTTTTTAAATGGTGGTAGAATCTGCAGAACAAGTACTGACCACTGCATTGAAAAAATATTTATTTTATTTATTTGAAAGGCAGAGTTACAGAGAGAGAAAGAGACCTTCCATCCACTGATTCACTCCCCAAATGGTTGCAATGGCCAGAGCTGGGCTGATCTGAAGCCAGAGTTCCTTTGGGGGTCTCCCACATAGGTGCAGGGGGCCAAGCACTTGGGCCATCTTCTGATGCTTTCTCCGGTGCATTAGCAAGGAGCTGGATCGCAAGAGGAGCAGCTGGGACTGGAACCAGAGCTCATATGGGATGCGGGTGCTGCAGGCGGAGGCTTAGCCTGCTACACCACAGCGCCGGCCCCAGCCACTGCATTTTGAAGTGTCCATTTCATGCTCAGTGGCATGAAGAACACGCACACTGTGTGCTCATCCCCTCCCAGGACGTTTTCATCTTCCCAAACGGAAACGCTGGCGGAAGACTTTCAGGCAGGGGTGCAGTGGGGCTGGGAGTGGGGGGGTCCTGGACTGAGCCCCCCCCATCTTCCGGTCCTGGGGCTACTTCCTCTTGCCCTCCTCCCTCTCAGACCCCTCCCTTGCCCTTCCCCCCCCAAGGCTGCAGAAGATCCTGGCGGAGTCGCCACCACCTGCTCGTCTGGACATCCAGCTGCCCATCATCTCAGATGACTTCAAGTTCCAGGTGTGGAGGAAGATGTTCCGGGCTCTGATGCCAGGTACTGGGAGGGGCGGGCTCCAGGCTTGTGGGTGGATGGGAGCCGCTGGCCACCATGGTGGAAGCCCCCTAAGCCCAGCTGGGAAGGCAGAAGACCCATTGCTCCCACACCCTAGCTGGTGCTTGGACAAGGACCTCTAGGTGGCGTGCAGTAGGTGACTGGACATGGACAGGATGCTGCTGTCCCCAGCAGTGCTGCAGTGGCTGGTTGTAGATGGGACGCAAGGGCCTGGGTTTGAGCCACTGACCCCTCCCCCACCCCACTGTGTGATCCCTGGGTAGCCCCTGCCCTCCCCTGGACAGCGGAGGTGATGTTTTCTGGAGATTGAGGGCTGGCACCTGCAGAGTGTCTGGGACACCCGGCACCCCCCTTCTCTGCGACCTTGAGCCCTGGGTCTCCCTCAGAGTGTGAGTGCAGGTCTCAGGTGGAATCCGTGCTGCCCACAGGGCGACAACTGTGGCTCGGAGAGGGGTGGTGAGACCACCGAGCCCGAGAGATCCTGTTGGGAGAGGGCTTGGAGGCGGGGCGCCACCAAGGCAGCCACCAAGGCAGTGGGGATGGAGGCGGAGGTGGGGGTGTGCGGGGTGGAGCCAGACCTTTCGGTCTCTCCGGCAGCGCTGGAGGAGCTGACCTTTGACCCGAGCTCTGCGCACCCGAGCCTCGTGGTGTCACCCACGGGCCGCCGCGTGGAGTGCTCGGAGCAGAAGGCGCCGCCCGCCGGGGACGACGCGCGCCAGTTCGACAAGGCTGTGGCCGTGGTGGCGCAGCAGCTGCTGTCCGACGGCGAGCACTACTGGGAGGTGGAGGTGGGCGACAAGCCGCGCTGGGCGCTGGGCGTGATGGCCTCCGAGGCGAACCGCCGCGGCCGGCTGCACGCCGTGCCCTCACAGGGTCTGTGGCTGCTGGGGCTGCGCGACGGCAAGACCCTGGAGGCGCACGTGGAGGCCAAGGAGCCAGGCGCGCTGCGCACCCCGGAGCGGCGGCCCACGCGCCTCGGCCTCTACCTCAGCTTCGGCGATGGCGTGCTCGCCTTCTACGACGCCAGCGACGCCGACGCGCTCGAGCTGCTGTTTGCTTTCCGCGAGCGTCTGCCCGGGCCCGTGTACCCCTTCTTCGACGTGTGCTGGCATGACAAGGGCAAGAACGCGCAGCCGCTGCTGCTCGTGGGGCCGGACGGCCAGGAGGCCTGAGCCTGCTGGCGGGGCCGGGGCGCCGGGGGCGGCGGCGCTTGGATCTCAGGCTCAGGCCCCGGGAAGGAGACGGGTGGGGTGGGCTGAGGGGGCTGGGGACTCGGTGGGGGTGAGTCCCCAGCAGTTCCGAGAAGGGTGGGAGGAAGTTGGGGCGACTCGGTGGGGGATGGGAGATGCGAGGTCAAGGTCAGACAGGGAGGAGGCGGAAGGGTTCTAGGAAGAGGCTGAGGGAGGGCGGGGAAAGGGGCCAGGTTTGGGGCTGGTTGGGGGGAAGGGCTCGAGAACTCTGTGGAATGAGGGGCCCTTCAGCCTCACCGTCCCCACCATCCTTGAGGGCTTCGCGCCCGTGTGTGTGTGTGTATGTGTGTGGGGGGGGTGGGGGGTGGGGGTGGGGGTGGTGGTGCAGGCTGGCTGCCCCCGCCCCCTCCCCAGAGGCTTTTCACTGAATGGTTGTCCAACTTGAGCATGCGTCAACACCTCCCTTTTAGAGCGCTTCATGGCGATTTGTTAAAGCCTAAGTCACTGAGTTGCTGATGCCCTCTGGGGGCAGGTTCAGAGAGTTTGCTTCTAGAATGTTCCCTGGTGAAGGATGCTGAGGTCACTGTCACCAGCGGGGCCACACTGCGGAGATTTCACTGACTTCTGCCAGCCCCTTCTCCACCCCACTCCACCCCCATCTGCTTAGGCAGATATCCATAAAGATGGAGGCACCCAGCCAAGGTCTTCCTCCACTCCACAGACCCTCAATTTACTGCCCTTTGCGTCTGGAATATGTTCGCTGAGGGGCTTGGACATTGGGGCTGTCCCCAGGTTTGCCACCCCCCCCCCCCATACACCCTCCCTGTGGAGAGCAGTGAGTGCAGGGTTCCAGCAGGTGCACCCAGTGCAGCTTCTCTGCTTGCAGCCTGAGGCCACTTTCATGGGTCCTTCTTCCCTGAGGGCGAGGCCTTTGGGGGCTCAGGTGGGCAGGGGGGCGCTACTTTCCTTCTAACCCGCGGCAATGTGATGCCCAAGGTCATGCCCTTCCCCAGGCTGAGGGCTGCTACATCTGTGGATGGCCCTGGGGACTCTGGCAGCTGGCACCCATGCGGGGATTGTCTTGGTGGGGGCAGGTGGTGGGGATGGGACTCAGCAGGTGAAAGGGAAGATGGGAAACAGAAGAGCCTGAAGACCCAGCCCAGGAGAGGGGGCCCTCTGAGGCCCCCAACCCCGAGACAAAAGAGGCTTCACTGTAGCATCTCTTTTGTGCTAGAAAATCAAGCAATAAAGTTATGGCATTGGTTGTAATAAATAATCATTAATACAAAAGATTGTCTGTGGATTCCTTCCTAGTAAACTCTGGAGAGACATACGCCCTGTTGAGAGGCAGTAGCCTTCTTCGCCTGCAGTGCCAGCATCCTATATGGATGCTGGTTCGAATCCCGGCTGCTCCACTTCTGATCCAGCTCCTTGCTAATGTGCTTGGGAAAACAGTGGAAGATGAACCAAGTCCTTGGGCCCCTACACCCACATGGGTGGACTGAGCTGATTCAAAGCCAGGAGCCAGGAGCTTCTTCTAGGTCTCCCATGTGGGTGCAGGGACCCAAGGACCATCCTCTACTGCTTTCCCAGGCCACAGCAGAGAGCATAGCAGGCCATAGCAGAGAGCTGGATCAGAAGAGGAGCAGCCGGGATACGAACCGGCGTCCATGTTGGTTGCCGGCACTGCAGGCTGCAGCTTGACCCTTATGCCACAGCCCCGCTAAAAGCTTCCAACAGCTCCCTGTTGCCTATGGGCGAGGCCCCATGACTTGCACACGGTGATCCAGGCCCCCTGCCGCTGTCCAGCCTCATTGGACTTGCTGCTCTCTGTGTGTCCGCATGCTGAACTCTTGGGGCCTCTGCACCCCACAGGTCACACAGCTCTCTGGGGCAATGCCTTCTGCTGCACTTGGCTGCTAGCTAGCCTCCCAGCCATGTCGCCATCTGCTGGAGTTACGTCCAAATGACAGAGATTTTTTTTTTTTTTTTTTTTTAGTGGGAGGCAAAATAGCAAGGTTTATTAGGGAAGGGACATCCGTAAGGACGGATGGGCACCTCTCCAGACAGAGCCTGAGAGACTGGGGGGGGAGGGGAAGGAGCGAGGTTACATGTTGAGTGGAGAGATTACACCTGACCAGGCCAGGCGGGCGGCTCAGCAGAGAAGCAGAGGGCTGAGCGCGCAGTCCAGTTGAGGCTGGGGGTTTTTTAGGAGATGGGTCTTGCTTCCCCACCTCTGCTCCAGAGAGATCTTCCATCGGCAAGTTCACTCTTCAAATGCCAGCAATAGCCAGGGCTGGGCCAGGCTGAAGCCAGGAGCTTGGAGCTCCACCCAGCTCTCCCGCACGTGGGTGGGGTGGGGCAGGGACCCAAGTACTTGGGCCCTCATTTGCATTAACAGGATGCTGAATTGGCAGTGGCACAGGATTCACTCCAGGCTGCTGCATGCCCACCTTCCAGTGCCCAATTATTCTCATGTACTTTTTGAAGTCCCCTTGCCCAAGGAAGTGGGATTGTGGACCTGGGAAGCGGGGAGAAGGAATGGAAGGAAGACTTTTCCCTGTTTTCCTTATTGTACCTTTTGGATTCTGAGCCACAGAAATTTATTATTTATAAAATATTATTTTGATTTTTTAAAGATTTATTTATTTTTATTTTATTTATTTATTTTTTTAGGAGTCTGCTATAGACTCTTTTTTTTTTTTTTTTTTTTTTTTTACGGGCAGAGTGGACAGTGAGAGAGAGAGAGAGACAGACAGAGAGAAAGGTCTTCCTTTTTGCCGTTGGTTCACCCTCCAATGGCTGCCGCGGCCGGCGCATCTCGCTGATCCGAAGCCAGGAGCCAGGTGCTTCCTCCTGGTTTCCCATGCTGGTGCAGGGCCCAAGGACTTGGGCCATCCTCCACTGCCTTCCCGGGCCATAGCAGAGAGCTGGCCTGGAAGAGGGGCAACCGGGATAGAATCCGGCGCCCCGACCGGGACTAGAACCCGGTGTGCCGGCACCGCAAGGCGGAGGATTAGCCTGTTAAGCCACGGTGCCGGCTAAAGATTTATTTATTTGAAAAGCAGAGCTACAGAGAGCAGAGAGGCAGAGGCAGGGAGAGAGAGAGAGGTCTTCCATCCACTGGTTCACTCCCCAAATGGCCACAATGGCAGGAGCTGGGCCTATCCAAAGTCAGGAGCCAGGAGCTTCTTTCGGGTCTCCCATGTGGATGCAGGGTCCCAAGGACTTAGACCATCTTCTACTGCTTTCTCAGGCCATAGCAGAGAGCTGGATTAGAAGTGGAGCAGCTGGGACTTGAACCGGCACCCACTGCAGGCGGCAGCTTTCCCTGCCACACCACAGCTCTGGCCTTTTATTTTATTCTCAAAGCAGAAATTCATATGGGAAAAAAGTAAATTTAACTGAAAGAAAGGATCCATTAAAATGTAGTGGAGGGGCTGGTGCTGTGGTGCAGTGGGTTAATGCCTTGGCCTGCAGTGCCGGCATCCCATGTGGGCACCGGTTTGAGATCTGGCTGCTCCACTTCCAATCCAGCTCTCTGCTATGGCCCGGGAAAGCAGTGGAAGATGGCCTAAGTCCTTGGGACCTTGCACCCACGTGGGAGAACTGGAAGAAGCTCCTGGCTCCTGGCTTTGGATCAGCGCAGCTCCAGCCGTTGTGGCCAATTGGGGAGTGAACCAGCAGATGGAAGACCTCTCTCTCTCTGCCTCTCCTTCTCTCTCTGTGTAACTCTGACTTTCAAATAAATAAATAAATCTTTAAAAAAAATGTAGTGGAGGCCCACCCTGGAGCAGGTTAGCACCAGGGAACACTGGATCCGTGTCCCTCTGGGAGATGGACAGAGCCCCCTTGCTGTGTCCCACCCGAGGGTGAGAGGTCTGAGTGTTGATACACCGACTCCTGTGGGCGCTGGTGGAGTGCTGCTCCAAGAGTGGTTGTTCCTCTGATGGTCTCCTCGACTCTTGTCAAGGTCACCTTCTGAGGAGCTACAGAAAGGCCCCGGGAGGGGAGGAGCAGCAGCTGTGGGGGTAGGGCACCCCCAGCAGTGTAACACCCAAGGGGCCTTGACAATGTCAGTGACACCCTCCAGCGCTGACGGCTGAGCCTCTGAGCCTCCGAGCGCTCCCTGAGATGAAAGTGTGGGCTGCAGAGCTTCCGGAGGGCTCTCTGCCCCTGGGTGTGGCCGAGACAGAAGGGGAGACACAGGGGGACACATGGAACCAGCCTTGGCGGCGGGGGGGACCCAGCAGACAGCAGGCGCTTCACGGACCCTCACTGGAGTTACCCCCGCTGTGGGGACCAAGTATGCCTCTCTCTGGGCTGGAGCTGCAGGGGCCTGGCTCTGCCTGTACCTGGGCACTTGGGGGCCACATTCCAGGCCTGGAATGCACCTGGGAAAGCAGTGCATGATGGCCCAAGCCCTTGGGTCCCTGACACCAATGTGGGAGATTGGGATGGAGTTCTTGGCTCCTGGTTTCAGTTTGGCCCAGCCCTGGCCATTGCAGGCATTTGGGGAGTGAACAAGCAGATGGAAGATCTCTCTCTCTCTCTCTCTCTCTCTCTCTCTCTGTTCTTGCTCTTTCAAGTAGATGAAAATAAATAAACATTTTTTTTAAAAACAAATAAAAGATGGGCTAGCATTGTGGTGCAGTGGGTTAAGCTACCGCTTGAGGCACTGGGATCCCTTATCCGAATACCTGTTTGAATCCTGGCTGCTCCGCTTCCAATCCAGCTCCCTGCTAATGTGCCTGGGAAAGCAGCGGAAGATGGCTTGGATCCCTGCCACTCATATGGGAGATGGGGATGGAATTCCAGGCTTCTGGCTTCTTTCTGGCCTAGCCCCAGCTGTTGTAGCCATTTGGGGAATGAATCAGCAGATGGGAGATATCTCTGTCAGTCTATCGCTATTACCCTGTCTTTAACTAAATAAGAACACTAAAAACACATGGCCATTAGAAGAAGGATAAATGAAACACACACAATCTAGCGTAATGGTGCCCTCTGAGGAGCTGGCATCAGCAGAAGCATCTCCTATGTTTCTACTGGTTGTTCCAGGGGCTGGATTCGCATGGTGCTCATGTTTTTAAATAAACAACAGAGAAGATGCTAGAACAATTGACGATGGCACATGAATAAAAGATGATGCAACAGCCCTGTGCACCTGAGGCAAAAAAAAAAAAAAATAAATAAAAAATGATGGTCTCTGTGCCATTTCCAGAGGTGGCAGAGATGCCCCCAAAATATTTGTGGATCAGGGGTCAAGAAAGGACTGAGCTGCCACTCACTTGCCATGCGAGTTTGGAAACTAATTCTTGTGGCTGGTTCAGCTTCCTCCTCTGTACCTGAGTGATTTGGGCCCAGCTGTTCGGGAAGCATGGCTGACCACTGGGCAGAGCCACAGAGCCCCACAGGCATCTCCCGGCCCAGGCTTGCAGCCCATCCCACCCACAGGGGCAGGGCAGGGGAGCCCTATGCACACCCTTCTGTGCCCCACCCCCATCACACTCTCTTCCGGATCCCACCCGCCCCTGCTTCGAAGACTCTGATCTGACCCCCATTCTTCCCTGGTTCCTTGCCCTCTCTCCACCTCCTCAGACCTAAGGCCGGCCCCATGGGTGCCCTGTCCCCTCTCCGTGGGTACTCCCCACCTGTGCACCTGACTTCCCAGCCCACCCCCTACTCATCTGTTCTACTTTCAGCCCCTAAAGACCCAGCAGGAGACCAGAGGGTTCAGTGAGCTGGACGGGAAGGGGAGCAGCCTTGACTGGGGTGTGGCTATCACAAGTGGTGCCACAAGGCCCACCCCTCATATTTGTGCTTGGACTGTATAAAACAGCATGGAAACATCTGTCATCTGGAACAGGCTGAGTATGTTTATTTAAAACAATTTTGTTATAAAATTATTTATTATAATGTTATTTATTATAAAACTAAGAACAGAGAGAAGAATATCTTGGATACTCGCAAGATTTTGCCACATTTTTGTCATCTATCATGTTTTTTTCTTTTTCTGGACTATTTTAAAGCAAACCTCAGACATTTCTCTTGGACATACCTGGTACTCATCTTTAAACAATATTGATGTTTTCTTACACGGCCATAATACCATGATCACATCTAAGCATATCAACAATAATTCCTAAGCATCCCCCAATCCTGGGGTCTTCCCTTGGTATTATTAGGATTCGTCCCTCGTGTCCCATGTGGCTATGTAATTGCCTATTTTTTTTTAAAGATTTATTTTGTTTATTTGAAAGAGTTACAGGGAGAGGTAGTGAAGGACCCTTATGGGGGGAGAGGGACAAGAAACTAGGCCTGGGCAGATATCAGGGGCTTCTTAAGAGGTTGGATGTTCCCCAGGGTCCAGCGGGCACGTTCTCTGGGAAGGAAAAGTCTATCCCCTTTAGAGAACCTCTAGGCATGCCCAGAGCAGAGCTGCCACTCCCCTTCGGAGAGTCTCAGTACTCTCCTCAGCATTCTCCTCAGCTGGTTCCCTCAGCACTCTCCTCAGCATTCTCTTCAGCTGGTTCCCTCAGCACTCTCCTCAGCATTCTCCTCAGCTGGTTCCCTCAGCACTCTCCTCAGCACTTTCCGGTATGCTAATTGTCCCTCCGAACCGGCCAATCCCATATGCTAATTTGTTGACTATATAACCTGTGTGAAACTGCCGCTCAGGGCTCCTCACCGCCTTAGGTGGGGGCCCGTTTGCGCAAACGTACAATAAATACCTCATGCTTTTTGCATCAACTGGTCTGGAGTCTGGATTTTTGGGCGTCCTCTCGAGCAAGTGGGCATCTCTACAACTGAGAGGTCCAACATTTTGGCGCCCAACGTGGGGCTCGAGGTCGCCCTCAGACCCATTCTCTGCAGGACCAGTTGGAGGTATAATTAAGTGTTTTCTGTTTGTTGTTCTTCGTCTTGAGTATTCTGACTGGAGTATTCTGACTGGCCAGTACCTGACCTGACTCTGTGGGACCAGTGGGGGAGGCAGGCGTGCCCAGCAACCCCTGGTCCGTTCCCCGGAGGACGCTCCGGGTTATGAGGGGAAACCCTCGGTCCGTTCCCCCGGAAGACGCCCCCGGGGTGGTCTGGAGGTGGGTCGGAGACCAAGTCTCCCTCCTTCCCGGGGAGGGCTGGTCAGGCAGCCGCTCCCAAAACTAGCGCAATAGCGTTTGATTTGTCTTAGCCATGTGGTTTGTCTTGCTTATTGTATATGTCTGTGCATTGGCTGTTCTTTTTGTTTGAGTTGAAATCCTTGCACACATGGGTCAACAAATAACCACCCCTTTAAGTCTCACTCTAGATCACTGGAAGGACGTTCGAGAACGCGTGCGCCACCTCTCAGTGGAGATTAAAAGGAAACAATGGGCAAAATTCTGTTCCTCAGAGTGGCCGGCCTTCGAGGTCGGCTGGCCAAGGAACGGCACTTTTAACCTCGATATTATTTTACAGATTAAGGCGCAAGTCTTTCAGCCAGGATCCAACGGACACCCTGATCAGGTGCCCTACATTACCACGTGGGAGGATCTTACACGTAACCCCCCTCCCTGGATAGAACCCTTCTCCTTCCCGACGGAGCCCATACGGACCCCGTTACCCCCTCCTCCTATCCCGGTTGTGCCAACCTCCTCCCTATACCCTCTGAAGGAGATTCGAGATCCAAAACCTGACAAGCCACCGGTTCTTCCGGCTGATCAGGACTTTCTGCTCTTTGACTCTCCCCCACCCTATCTTCCCGGCCAGCCTGCTCCCCCCCATGAACTCCCACAACAACCAGAGCGGGATGTGCAACCTTCTGCACCATCCCCTGATTCCACGAGGGCAGGGGAAGAAGTCTCAGCGCCTTCCCCGCCCTCCAGCCGCCTGCGCCTCCGTCGGGGGCAGGCAGGGGGCTCGGGAAGCGTCTGGAATTCGCAGGCTTTTCCTCTTCGCTCGGTGGCTGGCCAGATGCAGTACTGGCCATTTTCTGCTTCCGATCTTTACAATTGGAAAACCCATAACCCCTCTTTCTCTCAGGACCCCCAGGCTCTGACTGGGCTGATCGAGTCAATTTTATTGACTCATCAGCCCACCTGGGATGATTGTCAGCAGCTTCTGCAGACCCTCCTCACTACTGAGGAAAAGCAGCGTGTCTACCTTGAGGCACGGAAAAACGTCCCTGGAGCAGATGGCCGACCGACCCTACTGCTAAACGAAATCGAGGAGGCGTTTCCCTCAACCCGTCCTGATTGGGACTACACCACCGTTGCTGGTAGGGAGCGACTTTGTCTTTACCACCAGATTCTCCTTGCGGGTCTCAGAGGGGCTGGAAAGCGCCCCACCAATTTGGCCAAGGTACGTGCAGTAGTGCAGGGGGCTGAGGAAACGCCGGCAGGCTTCCTAGAAAGATTAATGGAAGCCTACCGTACTATACAAGATTTAATGAAGGAGGCAGAAAAGATTTACAACAAAAGGGAGATCCGAGAGGAGAAGGAGGAAAGAATCCACAAGGAGCAGGAGGAAAGGGAAGACAAAAGAGACAAAAGACGTAATCGAGAGCTTAGTAGAATTTTGGCCACCGTAGTGCAGGATATAGAAAGGAGTAGACCAGGACAGAATAGGGACTTGGGAGACAAACGAAAGCCTCGGGTGGAAAGAGATCAATGTGCCTATTGTAAAGAAAGAGGACACTGGGTCAAAGACTGCCCGAAGAAAACACAGGGACCAAAGAGGAGACCAGTTCCAATCCTGTCCCTGGAAGAAGACGACTAGGTGAGTCAGGGCCAGGAGCCCCCCCCCCTGAGCCCAGGATAACCCTTGAAGTGGGGGGCAGACCGGTAACCTTCCTGATTGACACGGGAGCCCAGCACTCGGTACTGACTTCAGAAAAAGGGCCTTTAAGCTCCAAGACTTCCTGGGTTCAGGGGGCAACTGGAGGGAAGTTATGTCGCTGGACAACCAATCGAGAGGTCCAGTTAAGTACAGGACTTGTGACACACTCGTTCTTACTAGTGCCAGACTGCCCCTACCCCCTCCTGGGCAGGGACCTACTCTCGAAGGTAGGAGCCCAAATTCACTTCCATGAGAAAGGAGCTACCATCACAGACTCAGGAGGGCGGCCCCTCCAGGTATTAACACTACGCTTGGAGGATGAACACCGATTATTCGAGAGGCCCTCGTCCACCATGGCTCCCCTGGACCCCAAGTGGCTCACAGATTTTCCTCAGGCCTGGGCAGAGACTGCGGGAATAGGGCTGGCCGTCAACCGGCCTCCCTTGATCATAGATCTGAAGCCCACGGCCATTCCCGTGTCAGTTCGTCAATATCCGATGGGCAAGGAAGCTAAGGAAGGTATCCGGCCACATATCCAGAGACTGTTACACCTAGGCATTTTAAAACCTTGTCGTTCACCTTGGAACACCCCCCTACTACTAGTAAAGAAGCCTGGTACGGGTGACTACCGCCCGGTACAGGACTTGCGGGAGGTTAACAGGAGAACGGAGGATATGCATCCCACAGTGCCCAACCCCTACAATCTGCTAAGTACCTTGCCTCCGACCCACGTATGGTACACTATGTTAGATCTAAAAGGTGCATTCTTTTGTTTAAGACTGAGCCCTCAGAGCCAATCCATCTTTGCTTTTGAGTGGAAAGACCCAGAGACCGGGTTTTCAGGACAACTCACCTGGACAAGGTTGCCTCAAGGATTTAAAAACTCGCCTACCTTGTTTGATGAAGCTCTGCACCTAGATTTGGCCGACTTCCGAGTCAACCATCCGGACCTGGTCCTCCTGCAATATGTGGACGACCTCCTCCTTGCCGCTGAAACTGAGCAGAGCTGCCACTCTCCTCAGCATTCTCCTCAGCAATTCATTGCCCCGGGCACCAACGAGGAGACGACCCCGTAGCAAGGGGAAACAGGATGGCAGACGAGGCCGCTAGGGCGGCAGCCCTGAGCCAACAGGTGCTCCCGTTAAAGACAATTGAGCCCACCCAAGTATCGAGGGAACCACCTTTCCTCTATTCGGACCAAGACTTAGATACGATTCAGCGGCTCGGTGCAGAGTATGATGAACAAATAAGGGTTTGGAGGCTCGGAGAGAAAATAGTCCTGCCACACCAATTGGCTAAAGAAATAATTACCAGCCTCCATCAATGGACCCATTTGGGACACAAAAAGCTAAAAGCAGCCTTACAGGAAGATAGGCAGTCTTATTACATCCCCGGACTTGACTCTTTAGTCCAGCAGGTGACTGAATCCTGTGTTCCGTGTGCCAAGGTAAATGCCAGACACCTCAAGCTCCCGGAGGGAGCTAGGGTAAGAGGAGACCGACCAGGAATCAACTGGGAGGTCGATTTCACTGAGATAAGGCCGGGCAGTTATGGGAATAAGTATCTTCTAGTTTTTGTAGACACCTTCTCCGGATGGACTGAGGCATTCCCCACAAAACGGGAAACCGCCCAGGTGGTCGTCAAGAAGATCATAGAGGAGATCTTCCCCCGGTTCGGCTTGCCTAAGGTAATCGGGTCCGACAATGGCCCAGCGTTTGTCTCCCAGGTAAGTCAGTTGGTGGCCAAAGCATTAGGCATAAATTGGAAATTGCACTGTGCCTATAGACCCCAAAGTTCAGGACAGGTAGAAAGAATGAACAGAACAATTAAAGAGACCTTGACCAAATTAGCGTTGGAGACTGGTGTTAAAGACTGGGTCCAACTCCTCCCTATGGTGTTGTTCCGGGTCCGAAACACGCCCTCTCATTGCGGGCTGACACCATATGAAATCCTTTATGGAGGGCCCCCACCAGTAGCAGGCTTGCTTGACCTTGCCAGTGACTCCGTTGCCGATGCCCCTAAGTTACAGGCCCGGTTGAGAGCACTCCAGATCATCCAGAACCAGGTCTGGAAACCTCTTGCAGCAGCCTACCAACCCAAGACGACAATCATTCCACATCCTTTCCAAATCGGTGATGCTGTGTATGTCCGAAGGCACCAATCTAAGACTCTAGAGCCCCGGTGGAAAGGCCCCTTCACTGTGCTGTTGACAACTCCCACCGCTCTCAAGGTCGACGGAATCGCTGCTTGGGTCCACGCCTCACACGTGAAGCGAGCACCACCTCCCCAGGGCCCCGAGGATCCGGATAGACCAGCCAAATGGAAGCTCCAGCGCACTCAGAACCCACTCAAGCTAAGACTTTTAAAAACTGTTTAATATTTATGATGTTCCTGGCCTTTCCCCATTGTTTTTCCAATCCCCATGCTCCGCAATTGTTAACGTGGAACCTAACCCAGTCCAGCAAGAACAGAGTTTCCTCCCTCCAGTGAGGCAGGTTCTCCCCAGGCCGGTCCAATAGATTTTAGGATTAAAATCTTTGCAAAAAGAAAAGGAGGGAATGAAGGACCCTTATGGGGGGAGAGGGACAAGAAACTAGGCCTGGGCAGATATCAGGGGCTTCTTAAGAGGTTGGATGTTCCCCAGGGTCCAGCGGGCACGTTCTCTGGGAAGGAAAAGTCTATCCCCTTTAGAGAACCTCTAGGCATGCCCAGAGCAGAGCTGCCACTCCCCTTCGGAGAGTCTCAGTACTCTCCTCAGCATTCTCCTCAGCTGGTTCCCTCAGCACTCTCCTCAGCATTCTCTTCAGCTGGTTCCCTCAGCACTCTCCTCAGCATTCTCCTCAGCTGGTTCCCTCAGCACTCTCCTCAGCACTTTCCGGTATGCTAATTGTCCCTCCGAACCGGCCAATCCCATATGCTAATTTGTTGACTATATAACCTGTGTGAAACTGCCGCTCAGGGCTCCTCACCGCCTTAGGTGGGGGCCCGTTTGCGCAAACGTACAATAAATACCTCATGCTTTTTGCATCAACTGGTCTGGAGTCTGGATTTTTGGGCGTCCTCTCGAGCAAGTGGGCATCTCTACAACTGAGAGGTCCAACAGTAGAGACAGAGAGAGGTCTTCCATCTGCTGGTTCACTCCCCAGATGGCCACAATGGCCGGAGCTGAGTAGATCTGAAGTCAGGAGCCAGGAGCTTCTTCCAGGTCTCCCATGCTAGTGCAGGGTCCTAAGGACTTGGGCCATTTTCTGCTGCTTTCCCAGGCCCTAGCAGAGAGCTGGATCGGAAGAAGAGCAGCAGGGACTAGAACCAGCGCCCATATGGGATGCCGGCACTTCAGGCCAGGGCTTTAATCTGCTGCGCCACAGCGCTAGCCTGTAACTGCCTATTTACCTACTGCGTCTATCCATTCTCTCATGAACGAGCCTTGGGCTGTGTCTAGCTTTTAGCTGTTAAGGGCAATGCGGTTATGAACTTCCTTGCGTGTGTGCCCTGGTGCGCATGTACTGAAATGCGTTTGATGTGTATCTGAAAGTGGGATTGCTGGGTAGCTTAGGCAGTGTCCAAACCTGTGTTTCAAAAGTGGTTCTTTTGGGGTGGGCGTTTGGTTCAGTTGTTAAGATGCCACTTGGGGTGCCCACATTGTTAGTAAAATGGCGCAGTCTTATCTGTGGTGCGATCTACACCCTGACACCATCCTAGGCTCTGGCCTCCCTACCCCCCATCCCCGCCCTCATTGCTGGAAGCCAGGTGACCAGATGGCCCAACCACAGGTGTCAGTTCCACCCGCACCCTAATGGGATTCTTTGCTCCTACTTTGCCCCCCCCCCGCAAAGGTTTTACAGGAGCTGTTTCTGAACATGTGTTCTCTCTCTTACGCTCTCTTACTCTCCCCCCCACAACCCTTCAAGCTTCCCAACAATAAACCTTTCTTTCCTCTAACTCCGGTGTTCGGTATGTTTTGTGGCTGACTTACACACATCCCATATCCGAGTGCCTGATTCAGGTCCCAGCTCCTCTGTTTCCTGTCCAGTTCCCTGCTACTGCACACCCCTGGGGAGGCCGCAGGGGTCCCTGCTGTGAGAGGCCAGAGCCACGCCATGACAGGCTTCTCACAAGACAAAGAAACTGACTAGGCCCAGGATGCGCCTGGTGTGAGAAGGCGAAACCTGGCCCCGGGCAGGCTAGGCTGAGGATGCACCTGAAACCTGACACTGGACAGTCCTTGGTCCGGCAGGACCAGGTGGGGCAACCAATAAGGTGGGCCATCCTTGGTCCTGCAGGGCCAGGGGAGGGAAGGAATGCAGACATAATACTTGTTTGCCCGGGAACTATAAAAACCCCAGGAACAAAGAAAGGGGGTCTTGGTCTCCCAGCACTGCGTTGCACAGGAGGCCAGGGCCCCAGCATGCTGGACCTACAAATAAAGTCCCTTTGTTCTTTGCATTACGGTGAGTCTCGCTGGTTCTTTCTATCTGGGCAATCTGGAACACAACACCTGCCACCTTGTGGGAGATCTGGATGGAGTTCTGTGTTCCTGGCTTTGGCCTGACCCTGTTTTGGCTGTTGTGGGCATTTGTGGGGAGTGAACCAATGGATGGGAACTCTCTCTGCCTTTCAAATTAAGAAAATAAATAAACCAACTTTACTTTTTTCTCACTTTTTAAAAAAGATTTATTTATTTGAAAGTCAGAGTTACTCAGAGAGAGGAGAGGCAGAGAGAGAGAGAGAGGTTTTCCATTCGCTGGTTTACTCCCCAATTGGCTGCAAATGGCTGGAGCTGCACTGATCCAAAGCCAGGAGCCAGCAGATTCTTCCGGGTGTCCCACGCGGGTGCAGGGGCCCAAGCACTTGGGCCATCTCCTACTGCTTTGCCAGGCTATAGCAGAGAGCTGGATCAGAACTGGAGCAGCTGGAACTTGAACCGGCGTCCATATAGGATGCCGGCACTTCAGGCCAGGGTGTTAACCCGCTGTGTCGCAGTGCCAGCCCCACAAACTTTACTTTTAAAGAGTCGGGCCGGCGCCGTGGCTCAACAGGCTAATCCTCCGCCTTGCGGCGCTGGCACACCGGGTTCTAGTCTCGGTTGGGGTGCTGGATTCTATCCCGGTTGCCCCTCTTCCAGGCCAGCTCTCTGCTATGGCCCGGGAAGGCAGTGGAGGATGGCCCAAGTGCTTGGGCCCTGCACCTGTATGGGAGACCAGGAGAAGCACCTGGCTCCTGGCTTCGGATCAGCAAGATGCACCGGCCACAGCGGCCATTGGAGGGTGAACCAACGGCAAAAAAAAAAAAAAAAAAAAAAAAAAAAAAAAAAAGGAAGACCTTTCTCTCTGTCTCTCTCTCTCACTATCCACTCTGTCTGTCAAAAAACAAAATCAAAAACAAAAAACAGTCAAAGAGTTATACACAGTTTGTTTAAAGGCAGGCGTCCTGAAGTGCTCTCCCTCCGTGCCCCAGACCTAGAGAGAGTGGATTTTAACTCATTTCACTGTTCATTGTGTGTTTTCCTCCACAGCACCCTTACAAGACTGCTGCTGCTTCTGGAAATTTCACACTAGGCATTCTTTATTAGGCCTTCCCACTATGGAAGGTGGGATTTTGTTCTTGGCGAATCACCCCCTCTCTTTTTTCTCCAATCTCCTAATAGAGTTAAATCTTTCTGGGGCCTGCATTGTGGCGTGGTAAGCTAAGCCTCCGGCTGTGGTGCCAGCATCCCAAAGAGGCGCCGGTTCAAGTCCTGACTACTCCATTTCCGATCCAGCTCCCTGAGGAAGCAGTGTAAGATGGCCCAAGTGCTTGGGCCCTTGCACCCGTGTGGGAGACAACAGCAGAAGCTCCTGGCTCCTGGCTTTGTATTGGCTCAGCTCCAGCCACTGTAACCAGCTGGGGAGTGAACCATCTGATGGAAGATCTCTCTCTCTCTCTCTCTTTCTGCCTCTACCTCTCTTTAACTCTGCCTTTCAAATACATAAATCTTTTCTTCTTAAAAAAATGTTTATTTTGGTGCCAAAAATTTGAAATAGATGCAATGTTTTCACAATGTGCATTTTTCCTGTGAATTCTCTCTCTCTCTCTCTTTTTTATTTGACAGATAGAGTTAGTGAGAGAGAGACAGAGAAAGGTCTTCCTTCCATTGGTTCACCCCCCCAAATGGCTACTACGGCCGGTGCACTGTGCTGATCCGAAACCAAGAGCCAGGTGCTTCTTACCTGGTCTCCCATGCGGGTGCAGGGCCCAAGCACTTGGGCCATCCTCCACTGCCTTCCCGGGCCACAGCAGAGAGCTGGACTGGAAGAGGAGCAACCGGGACTAGAACCCGGTGCCCACCGTGAATTCTCTTTTAAAATATATTTATTTTCGTTTTATTTGAAGGCAGAGAGACAGAGATCTCCCATTGGCTGGCTTACTCCCCAAATGCCTACAATGGCTGGGGCTGGGCCAGGCCAAAACCAAGAATCCAGAACTCAATCTTGGTCTTCCATGTGGGTGGCAGGGACCCAATGATCTGCTGCCTCCCAGGGTGTGCATTAGCAGGAAACTGGAATTGGAAGCAGAGCTGGCACCCGGACCCAGGTACTCTAGTATGGGATGAGGGTGTCCTAAGTGGTGGATTACCTGGGGCCAGGCCAAGTGCCTATTCTAGAAGTCACATTTTTTTTAAAATAATCTCTGACTCAACTGTTTTTTTAAAAGATTTTACTTATTTATTTGAAAGTCAGAGTTACACACACACACACACACACAGAGAGAGAGAGAGAGAGAGAGAGAGAGAGAGAGGTCTTCCATCTGCTGGTTCACTCCCCAATTGGCTGCAATGGCCGAGCTGCGCTGATCCAAAGCCAGGAGCCAGGAGCTTCTTCTGGGGCTCCCCCATGGGTGCAGGGGCCCAAGGACTTGGGCCATCTTCTACTGCTTTCCCAGACCGTAGCAGAGAGCTGGCTCGGAAGAGGAGCAGCTGGGACTTGAACTGGCGCCCATATGGGATGCCAGGCCTTTAACCCGCTGCACCACAGTGCGGGCCCCTATACTCACTTTTGAAAGTGACTGCCGGGGTCAACGCCGTGGCGCAGGTTAATCCTCCGCCTGCAGCGCTTGCATCCCATATGGACGCCGGTTCTAGTCCTGGCTGCCCCTCTTCCAGGCCAGCTCTCTGCTGCGGTCCAGGAAGGCAGTGGAGGATAACCCAAGTGCTTGGGCTCTGCACCCGCATGGGAGACCAGGAATAAACACCTGGCTCCTGGCTTTGGATCGGTGCAGCTCTGGCTGTTGTGGCCACTTGGGGAGTGAACCAGCGGAAGGAAGACCTTTCTCTCTGTCTTTCCCTCTCACTGTCTGTAACTCTACCTCTCAAATAACTAAATAAAATCTTAAAAAAAAAAAAAAGTGACAGCCTGAGAGGGGAGTTTGGGGGGTGGGGCGGTGCTAATGGCTCTGCACTGTTGGCTGCTTGTCTGTGGGTCGGGCAACCATCTAGAAGTTGGCCAGTAGGGTCTGAGGAGTTGGGAGCAGGTACTTGGTGTGCTTTGCTTATTTCTAGTCCTCCAGTGCCTGGCACACAGTAATTGCTTAACTTAAATTATTTTAAAAAAATATGAATGAGTGAGGACTTCATTAATTCAATAGCAAGGGTCCGGCTAGGGACCGACCGACTGTAGCGGCAGGTCCCAGGGGAGCTGAACCTCTTGGTAAGGGAGCTTCACTCTCACGTGGTCGAGGAAGGGAGGAGAAACTTGCAGCAGTAAAGAGGAAACTCGACATTGATTCATGCAGCCTCGCTGTGAACTTCACGACGGAGGCAGAATTACTGGGTCTGTAATCCCGGCCCTGGGCTTCTGCCTTAGCCAGCCTTGGAGTCCCCTTCTGTATCTGAGGGGTTACACTGGTCATTGTTTAGGTTAGGTAGTGTTCTGTTAATTTGATTTAAAAATACAGTAGTTTGTGATGCCATGTATTAAAACTTGTTGCAGGGGCCAGTGCTGTGGTGCAGCGGGTTAAAGCCCCAGCCCGTAGTGCCAGCATCCCATATGGGCGCCAGTTCAAGTCCCACTTCCAATCTAGCTTGGCTGCTCCACTTCTGATCCAGCTCTCTGCTGTGGCCTGAGAAAGCAGTAGAAGATGGCCCAAGTCCTTGGGCCCCTGCACCCACGTGGGAGACTGGGAAGAAGCTCCTAGTTTTGGATCAGCTCAGCTCCAGCCGTTGAGGCCATTTGGAAGTGAATCAGCAGTTGGAAGACCTCTCTCTCTCTCTCTCTACCTCTCTCTCTAATGCTTTCAAATAAATAAAATAAATCTTAAAAAAACTTATTTCATATTCTTAACATATTCTTCCTTTTTAAAAAAGTTTTTTTTCTTTATTTGAAAGGCAAAGCTACTGAGAGAGAAAAAGAGTGACGAGAGAGAGAGGGGAAGAGATCGAGATCTTCCATCTGCTGGTTCACTCCCCAAATGCCTGCAACAGCCAGGGTTGGGCCAAGCTGAAGCCAGGAGCCAGGAGCTTTGTGTGGGTCTCCCCATGTGGGTGCAGGGGCCCAAGCACTTGGGCCATTAGCAGGGAGCTGGATTGGAAGTGGAGCCGCCAGGACCTGTTGCCCATAGGGGATGCCAGTGCTGCAGGTGGCGGTTTCTCTGCTATGCCCCAGCACCGCCCCAACCTTTTCAATTTTGAAGAATTCGCTATTTTTAGCCACATTTTCAGTCTCTTCTCAGCTCCGTGGCCACGGTCGGAGAATACAATGTGTGTCCTTTCTGCCCTTTTGTGCCATATACTTGGAGTTGCTTCTGCAAAATGTGCTTTTGTGCTTAAAGAGCTCTATTCCATTTCTGAAAGTTAGTCTTCAACACTTCCCCATTCCTGCCTTACTAATTGTGCTGTTTAGGCCGACCCGCTGATTCTCGTATCTAGAACTGAATTTGTCTTTCCTTTCCAGCTTTCTCGATCCTTTTTTTTTTGCTTTCTAGATCTTTCCAAGATCCACTCCCCCCATGCTCCCAGGTGCTTACTGGGTAATGCTTCTTCCTCTTCTTGAATTCCGGTTTGTTTCTGAATTCAGTGTCTTACCTCTGAGACCTTCCTGTGTCCCCCCCAGGCAAACACCTTTCATTATCAAGTTTATTAAGCCACACTTCCTCTTGCTGTGCACAGGAAATGTCTGAAACCAAATGTTCCTCCTTTCAGGCCCAAGATGCACCCTCTTTGCCTCCCGGCCATGGGCTTGACACTGAGCTTTGGGCCACGTTACTATGGCTGTTCTTTTTTTTTTTTTTTTTTTTTTTTGACAGGCAGAGTTAGACAGTGAGAGAGAGAGACAGAGAGAAAGGTCTTCCTTTTTCCGTTGGTTCACCCCCCACCTCCAAGTGGCCACTACGGGCGCACTGTGCCAATCCGAAGCCAGGAGCCAGGTGCTTCTCCTGGTCTCCCATGGGGTGCAGGGCCCAAGGACCTGGGCCATCCTCCACTGCACTCCCAGGCCACAGCAGAGAGCTGGACTGGAAGAGGAGCAACCGGGACTAGAATCTGGTGTGCCGGCGCCGCGGGCGGAGGATTAGCTTAGTGAGCTGTGGCGCTGGCCACGTCTGTTCTCTGTTGCAATGGTTCTCTCTCTTTTTCTTCCATTTTATTTGAAAGGCAGTGATAGAGAGAGAGAGAGAGAGAGAGAGAGAGAGAGAGAGAGAGAATTATATAATTATATATTATATAATAATTGTATATAATTATTTCAGAGAGATATAATTATATATAATTATTATGAGAGAGAAAGAGAGGGAGTGAGTGAGCAAGCGTCTGGACACAGGGGCTCAATCCAGGTCTTTCATTGGGGTAGCAGGTACCCAAGTACTTAAGCCATCATCTGCTGCCTCCCAGGGTGTGGATTAGCAGGAAGCTGGAATTGGGCGTCAAACTGGGACCTGAACCCAGGTTCTCCACTATGGAGTGCAGGCATTGTAAGCAGCATCTTAACCACTGCACCAAACACCCTTTTCACAAGGGTTCTTACATGAGGGGGTCTCAAAAAAGTTCATGGAAAATATGTGTTATGAAAACATTATGCATGTACTTCTTTTTTTTTTTTAGATTTATTTATTTGAAAGGCAGAGTTACACAGAGAGAGGAGAGGCAGAGAGAGAGAGAGAGAGAGCAAGAGAGCGAGAGAGGCCTTCCATCAGATAGTTCACTCCTCAATTAGCCGCAATGGCTGGAGCTGTGCCGATATGAAGCCAGGAGTCAGGAGCGTCTTCCAGGTCTCCCACGTGGGTGCAGGGGCCCAAGGACTTGGGCCATCTTCCACTGCTTTCCTAGGCCATAGCAGAGAGCTGGATCGGAAGTGGAGCAGCTGGGACTCTAACTGGCACCCATATGCAATGCTGGCACTGCAGGCCAGGGCGTTAACCCGCTGCGCCACAGCACCAGCCCCATTACACATGTATTTCAAAAAATTTTTTTTCACCAAAATAAATTTATTTTTGAATTCCACTTTTCCATGAAATTTTTGAAGTCTCCTTGTGTTAGTCTACTGGTGGGCTAATTTTTTGAGGACAAAAAATACCACGGACCTCGCACTACAGCTTACCTAGGCTTCCCTGGTCACGGAATTTTCTTTTCTTTTTTTTTACTTTTTTTTAAATTAAACTTTTATTTAATGAATATAAATTTCCAAAGTACAGCCCATGGGTTACAATGACTTCCCCCTCCCAAAACTTCCCTCCCACCCTCAACCCTCCCCCTTCCCGCTCCCCCTCCCCTTCCATCCACATCATGACCCATTTTCAACTCTCTCCACATACAGAAGATCAGTTTAGTATATATTAGGTAACAATTTCAACAGTTTGCCCCCACATAGCAACACAAAGTGAAAAAAAATACTGTTGGAGTACTAGTTATAGCATTAAACAAGAGTGTACAGCACATTAAAGACAGAGATCCTACATAATATTTTTTTAAAAATTAATTAATTTTCTATGCCATTTCCAATTTAACACCAGGGTTTTTTTTTTTTCATTTCCAATTATCTTTATATACAGAAGATCGATTCAGCATATAATTAGTAAAGATCTCATCAGTCTGTACCCACACAGAAACACAAAGTGCAAAAATACTGTTTCAGCACCAGTCATAGCATCACTGCACATTAGACAACACATCAAGGACAGATCCCACATGGGACGCAAGCACACAGCGACTTCTGTTGCTGACTTAACAATTTGACACTCCTGTTCATGGCGTCAGTAATCTCCCTAGGCTCTAGTCATGAGCCGCCAGGGCCATGGAAGCCTTTAGAGTTCGCCGACCTCGATCCCATTCTGACAGGGTCACAGTCAAAGTGGAAGTTCTCTCCTCCCCTCAGAGAAAGGCACCTCCCTCCTTGATGGCCCCGCTCTTTCCACTGGGATCTCACTCACAGAGATCTTTCATTTAAGTCTTCTTCTTTTATTCTTTTCCATGGTATCTTGGCTTTCCATGCCTACAATACTCTCATGGGCTCTTCAGCCAGATCCGAACAGGCAGAGTGGACAGTGAGAGAGACAGAGAGAAAGGTCTTCCTTTACTGTTGGTTCACCCTCCAATGGCCGCTGCGGCCGGCGTACTGCGCTGATCCGATGGCAGGAGCCAGGTGCTTCTCCTGGTCTCCCATGGGGTGCAGGGTCCAAGCACTTGGGCCATCCTCCACTGCACTCCCAGGCCATAGCAGAGAGCTGGCCTGGAAGAGGGGCAACCGGGACAGAATCTGGTGCCCCTACCGGGACTAGAACCCGGTGTGCCGGCGCCACAAGGCAGAGGATTAGCCTGTTGAGCCATGGCGCCGGCCGGAATTTTCTTTTTGTACAAAAGATTTACTTATTTAAAAGACAGAGTTTCAGAGGGAGGGGGACAGAGAGACAGAAGTCTTCCATCTGCTGGTTCACTCCCCAAATGGCCATCCAGGTCTCCCATGTAGATGGCAGGGGTCCAAGTCCTTGGGCTATCTACCACTGCTTTCCCAGGTGTGTTAACAGGAAATTGGATTGGAAGTGGAGCAGCCGGGACTTGAACTGGCACTCATATGGGATGTGGGAGTCTCAGACTGTGGCTTAATCCACGGTGCCACAAATGCTGGCCCCAGGGAGAGGGGTTTTCAGTGTGCACTAAGGAGATAGAACCTAGGCCAGTCCTGGTTCTATCCTTGGGCACTTCTCTCCCTCTCTCCCTCTCTCTCTCCCTCTCCCTTCTCTCTATTTGCTTCTCTTTTTCCTTTCTTTGCTTCCCAGACCAGGGGAAAATATTCTTCATTTTGTTCAGAGCTGAAGTTTAGGTGTCTTATTTCTTCAGTCAACATTCGCCAAACTCTGTTTAAAGTAGCATGTGCTATATCCAGTCTCTAGAATACACATGTGGAGAATTCAAAAGTGTTGACTTCAAGCATCTGTAGTGGGAGTCACAGCTTCGCGCACCACATCACAGTGTGAGACAGCTAACAGAAACATAGGCAAGAGAGCTTGAGTCTGGGTGGGAAATCAGGGCAGGCTGCTCAGAAGAGGCAACGACTTCCTTTAGCCCCTGAAGGGCAGGGAGGAGTTCCTAGGGTTAACCAGGAGAAGCTGGAGGGTGGCATTCCAGACAGAACTGTCCAACAAATGCCCCAAACTCAGCCGCTTTAAAACAACAGCAGTCATTTTGTGTGTGCCGTGACCGCAGTGGGTCAGAATTTGGGGGTGGTCTGGCTGAGCAGGTGTCCTGTCTCGTGGGCTTATGGTTGGCTGAAGGCCTGAGCGCGGTGAGGGACCACCTCCAGGGTGGCTCGCTCACGTGGAGGCTGAGTGGACAGTGGCTGTTGTGGGGGGACGCGGGAGGCCTCAGTTTCCCTCCAGGAGGGATAATTTTTCTACAGGGTTGCTTGACTGACTCAGTGTGCACACAGCATGACTGCCGACTCTCTCCGGAGAGGGTGAGCCCAGGGAGCAAGACAGCTGCTGAGATGCCTGCCGAGACTGAGCCTCGGAGGTGACGCACCTGCTCTGGCCCTATCCCGCCGCCGGGCCCCCATTCAGGGTGGAACTGGACGAGGCAACCTGCAGAGCCGGAAGTGCTCGCGCGGCCATGTTGGCTGCGGGCGACCCCGGCGGGCGCTGAGTCAGGAGGGCTAGGAGGCGGGCAGGGACGCCGTGAAAGGCTGCGAAGAAGGCGTCTCCAGGGCCGCAGGCTCTTCTTACCCAAATCCGCCTGCAGGGGCTGTCCAGTGTGTTCAAAAAGCACCGCGCCATCGCCCTGCCTCTGACCCCGGAAGTATTCTGTTTTTTCCCCTCTCTGGGCTGTTTGGAAGGTCACGTTGAGTGACACACGGCCCCATCCCTCCTTTTCTACTGGGTTGCTGTCTGGCAGCTGTAGGTGTGTCACAGGTCACCTTGGATGTCCTTCTGAAGGACCCCAAATCTGGGAATCCAACGCGCTTGGGTGGTCGCCCAAAGACCCAAAACTCCAACCCAGTAGATGCAAAAGCAAGAGGATATTTAATAAAACGTTTGCGCAAACGGGCTCCCCAGCACCACAGGCAGTCGAGAGAGTGAGAGAGCCCCGAGCAGGGGTTACAGCAGTTTTTAAAGACAGTAGCCACCTGATTAACATATGTATGTGGGGCGTTTGGTGATTAGCTATTTTGAAGGGCAAACTCTTGTTGTGATTTTAGTGAGGGAAGGGGTAAGTTTATACAATGGTCACAGAACCTTATTGCAACTCTTTTCCGGACTTCTGCAAGTGTTATCACGTGAGACAGTTACTCAGAGCAGTTTCACAAGGCAGTTTCCCAAGGTTATTCTGCAGGCAGGTGGAGACACAGTTATTTTAAGGGATGTCTACTGCCAGCAGCTAAACTTTTTAACCCTTTACTATAATATTTTAATATTTACTTTTAGCAGGGGTCTTACATTCCCTCCTCTTCTTTTTGTACTGATTTTAATCTTAAAATTTACGGGGCTTTTTTTAGTTTAGCCATAGAGTCCCTGATGACCCCTGAATGATCAGTGTAGAAGTAGCACTTTTTTTTTTAGGGCAGCACACAAACCTTTTTTTCTTTAAAAACAATAAGTCCATCTTTTTTCTGTTCTGCAACACTACTTTTGAAAGTGATGTTAAAGACTGCTCTAACTTACCGATGGTCTGCTCTAGGTCCAGTATATCATCTTCTACTGCCCTGTGGAGGGCCTGATATTTCTGGCGTTGATTATTTTTTTTTTTTGCAAGGGAGGCAGTGCTGTTCCCACACCTGCCGCAACCCCCTTTTTATTTAATTGAGAATGGCCTCTGTCTTAGGTTGCCCTCAGTCATTCCTGTCCTTACCCGTCATCGGTAACTCTGGCAGCTTGGCCTAGAGCCCTGTCTTAGGTTGGTACAGGATGCTGAGTGTCTTACCCGTCTTTGAGTACCATTCTAGCCTGACATTAGGTGAGAGATGAAACATACAGCCAAATATCAATTATTTTTTATTACAAAGGAGGTTTGGTAGCGAACTTGAACCAATTCTTCGGCTATATTGGACAGTCCAGTAGCAGTAAGATTATTTTGGTCACTAAACATGCAAGCCTTCACAGTCCACGGTTATTTCCAAAGGCCAGTCTGGGAATACTTACTACTGATACAGCCATGGCAAGGGCAGTGTCCTCTCCTATTAGGATGACGTTGCCATTACAGTCTTCAGGTGAAGCATGCCGCCGACACGCTCTATCCGCCGCTATAAATACAGATGTCAGCATCGGGGCCACACGGCCCAGGGAGCAATTGCGGAAGTCATCAGAGGCTAATGATGTAAAGGCATATTGGCTGCATAGAAAAACCCATCCCTTAGGAGCCCGCGTCCCATTCCAGTACCGGATCAGGTCCATTCCATTGATTGGTGATAGGATCCCTCCATTTTATCATTACTCTTTTCGCAGCTATTTTTAAACAGTTAGAATTTAACAGAGACATCAAGACTTGAACATAATAATAGATTACTTTAATTCATTGCTTTAACAGAGGATCAGATTTTGATTTTATGTCAAAGAAAATAGACTAATAGTTTTACAACCGAAAATGTCTTCTTCCCATAACATTTTGTAACTTTTTTACACCTTCTGTAACTTACTCAAACCTTTTGTAACTTACTCAAACCTTTTGTAATTCACAGTCATTTTCCAGGTTTTACCTGATTTCTTAACATGCCAAATTAGATAATTTTTTTTAGTGATTATGGGAATTATCACTCCAGCATTAACATAATTTTTTTATTATCACCTAGTGGTTTGACTCCAAAGGGCAGCATTTTTAAAATTTATATTTATTTTGTACCGCTTTTTTAAAAATTGCTTACATATGCATCAGTATGCAGATAACAAAATCCATCCTCACCTCCCCAAAGCCTATAGTTTATTTCCCTTTTTTACTGGCACCGATTGCAAACCTCAAAAACTTGTGGAGGCTTGCCCTCTGTAACTTGTCATTTTAATTTTCACTTAATCCTGAACAGAGAGCCCATTTCTTTGCCAAAGAGGCCAACTGAGGGTCTTTCCAGCCAGGAACATCACAGGCTACATATGCAACTTCAGTTTTCTTTTTAAAGAAAGGCATTGCTTTGTATACTTGCAGATCCTGCCAACTTTGCCAATTTGTGACAGCAAATTATTTTTCTGCTGTCTGCTGTGCACAGACTTAGTTACTTTTAGTTTAATCTGCAAGAAATATGCTGCAAGCCTTGTAGTGCACACTAAAATTATTTAGAGGAAAGACAGTAAAGAGCATAGATTAACAGAATGTTGCAATAAACATGGCTCCATTGCTATAATGAGATTATAGCAAGAGGGTCCACTGATCCCTGTAGGGAGGGCCTGAGGCTGGCCCCACTTCCAGTTTTCCCGAACTCTGTTTTTTTAGTAATCCATTTTGTTAATCCCTTATCAAAGGGACTGTTACAGAACACCTCAGCCACAGTAGCCAATCGATCCATGTTTACATTGTATTTATGTTTAGCAGAATTTATAGTACTGTGGGCATTACTAGGCAATCTTCACAAAGCACCGGAAAAGGATCCATACTGAGAATCAGACATTATTAGTAATTATCACGGGCACATTTAACATTCAGCTTGACTGTGTGTTCCCCTGGGATGAAACAGCAGCAGCAGAGGCTTGCTCCGGCTCCCTCTTAAAGCCCCCAAGGACAAGGGTGGCTCATTGCTAAGATTTTAGGCAAGCAGTGCGTCCCGTCTCGGATCTTGGCCAGAGAGCCGAGACACGAAGCATGCCCACCTGTTTATCAGAAACATTCCTTTATCCTCCTCCCAGGGAACTGGCCAGGCTCCCAAGGAGCAGGAGAAGGTCATCCGGCAGCAAAGTTACTTGTCTACCAGAGCTGAGACTAGATACAAGCCTCTCCATCCCAAAAATCTGTCCTTACATTTGGCCCTAGGGTTGCATTGAGAGGTAGACATAATTAACACATTATAAGAATACAATACAAATTTTTTATAAAAGTATACATCCAGCAAACACAATAATATTTAAGGTGTTTTAAGGATAAATTGAAACATATCTGAGGGGGAATTAGCTTCTTGGGCACCCATGTCAGGGACATAAAAAAAAAGTACCATTTTAATACAACAACTCAAGCTGCTGCAGACAGCCTGAGAACTGGCTAGACAATCCCATGGCATGGAGATCTGAGGCATTGTTACTTGTTAAACAGACATGTTGAGGCGCACACAGTCCAATTAACAAATGCGCTAACATTTTGCATTACTCTGAAATTAGTGATTCAGGTTTCATTAAATATTTGTAACATCTCTTTTTGATAAGACAACAAATTTTTTAGCGGATGGAACATGGTGGGTAACCATTTAGCCATAATGATAGTAGCCTCTTACTATCTGTAATTGTTACATTCTTGTAGGTTTGTGCAATCTTAACTATTTGCAGCATATTTTGATTTACAATTTTTTGTAAAGCAAACCAAGCATAATCTGTTCAAGCATTCCTATTAATAATAGGGTAGAGTTAACACATAATACAAAAATGGAATGGGTAGTCCAGACACTTTTTTACCATAATTTTTTATTTTACATAGTAATATTAATTTTACAACAGGTAACATTTACTTTAAGTAAAATATTTAAATACAGGGTGAGGGCTGTCCAGTGTACACTGATTTATATTTTTTACTCCCAGTGTTTCTTATTTACAACACCCTCTTTAGCAGACCAAGGACAAATTTTTTTAACAGCGCTGATAAATTGCTCTACAGTTTGTTTCTTTAACCCTATCCTCTACATCTGCAATAAAGTTTTTCCAGCCTTTGTCACGTTGTTTTGTTTCTTTAAATGCACATTTAAATCTTTTTTGAGTAAATTTTAATGTTGCTCATCCACGACTCCTTCTGCGAACCAAGGACTGACTATTTCTATGGCATCAATGAACTGTTCTATGGCTCACCTTTTTTTAACCCTATTTCCTGCATCTGTAATGGAGTCTTTATAGCTTTTATTAGGGGAGGGTCTTGGGTCAGGTCTTCCCACACGGTGATATAGGGAACCTGGTCAGGGTGTCCGTGGAGTCCTGGTTGAAAGACTCGTGCCTTGACCTGTGAGATAATATCAGCATTAAAGGTCCTGTCCCTTGCCAGCCGACCTCAAAGGTTGACCATTCTGAGGAACAGAAAGTCACCCACTTTTTACTTTTGACGTCGATCAACTGATTGTGCGCACGGTTTTGAACTTCTTTTCAGTGGCCTAAAGTAAGGCTTAAAGGGGTGATTAGTTGTTGCCCCATGGGTATGGAGAGAGTAAAATGAACGAGGAGGGGAACAAGAAAACAGACAGATGCACACAACACACAAGACGAGCCGCGGCACCAAATCGGTAGCAAACTGAAAGTACAAGTTCAAATGGGAGCGGCCGGATGGCCAGGCTCTCCCTGGGAAGGAGAGAGGCACTTTTTCTCTCGTTTCCCCCAAACCACCCCTGGAGCGTCCCCCAGGGTGGGACCAGGGGTCTCAGGGCATGTCTGCCTCCCCCACTGGTCCGATACAAATTCAAGTCTGGGGGTGTCCAAATCCCGGACGGGCCCCCAATGAAGGACCCCAAATCTGGGAATCCAACGCGCTCGGGTGGTCACCCAAAGACCCAAAACTCCAACCCAGTAGATGCAAAAGCAAGAGGATATTTATTTATTTATTTATTTATTTATTTTTGCACTTTCTCAACTTTATTAGCCTGGAGCCCCTCCCTGCCGGCTCCAGAGCTGGTCCCTGTGCACACTGGACAGGATCGAGGTCAGTTCAGCCCCAGCCCCAGGCGGCTCAGGACGGCGGAGCCAGGGGACAGAGGTTCGAGAGTCCGGATGCTGGCACTTGCGGTGTGGCCGGCGCGAGGCTGGGGTCCCGGGGCCCCGCGCGCCCTCCCAGGCGGCTGCTAGGAGCAGTTGGTGATTCTGTCCAGGAACTGCTGTGCCCACCACTCATCCAGGTCAATCGGCACAAAGTTCTGCAGCCGTGGGTTGGGGCTCCGCTCCACGTACTGCACAGGCCTGGGCCCACGCTCCCCGGCCCGGCCGCCGTCCAGCTGCCGCTCCACCTGCTGCCAGGCTTCGGACACAAAGCGGACGTTCTCCTCGTGGGCCAGCGTGTAGGTCTCCTGAGTGCCCTCCAGGGACGGGGACGTGGCTTGGGGCCGCCGGCCGTTCACACGATTGCACACCAGCCTGGGCCCCGGACCCGACAGGGGCCAGGGTCCGGGCTGCTGCGCGGAGGGCTGCGCCCGCGGGGGCTGCAGGGCCGGCGGCGCGGGCTGCCGGCATTTCAGGAGCTCGCCGAGTCTGCTCTCCATCTGCTGCTGCGAGGGACCTGTGCGGCGCTGCGCGACCAGCTTGCTGGGCCCATTGGTGATGGTGTTCATGGCGGAGTGGCCGCCGCGCCGCCCACGCGCTCGCCCGCACACGCAGCGGCCAGTCCCCGCCTGCAGCCTGCAAGAGGATATTTAATAAAACGTTTGCGCAAACGGGCTCCCCAGCACCACAGGCGGTCGAGAGAGCAAGAGAGCCCCGAGCAGGGGTTACAGCAGTTTTTAAAGACAGTAGCCACCTGATTAACATATGTATGTGGGGTGTTTGGTGATTGGCTATTTTGAAGGGCAAACTCTTGTGATTTTAGTGAGGGAAGGGGTAAGTTTATACAATGGTCACAGAACCTTATTGCAACTCTTTTCCGGACTTCTGCAAGTGTTATCACGTGAGACAGTTACTCAGAGCAGTTTCACAAGGCAGTTTCCCAAGGTTATTCTGCAGGCAGGTGGAGACACAGTTATTTTAAGGGATGTCTACTGCCAGCAGCTAAACTTTTTAACCCTTTACAATAATATCTTAATATTTACTTTTAGCAGGGGTTTTACACTTCCACGACTGTTTATTAATCGGGATACTTTCCGTTGCAAATACAAAGAGGTCAACCAGTGAGAAGAATTTCTCAACTCCCACAAATAACTGGAAAGGCCAGCGGTAGAGCAGCCTTCAGGTGTGGTTTGATCCAGTTTCTCCTTTGCAGGGGAGGCTCTGGCTCTGTGAGGTGTGCATTCAGCCCCAGCTGGGTTTTGGTCCCAGCAGCAGGCATGGCTGTAGGAGCGCCAGTTTTTCCATTACACCAGTAAGGGAAAAGCGTCTTTACCCTGGGGTCTGCTTTGGTCGCATGCCCATACTTGGGCAGCTGAGGTCGATCAGGGTGGCAGAATATGTACAGTGTCTTCATCTAGCCCACCCGCTGTGCCCTTGGAGCTGTGAGTGAAGTCAGTTTCCCCAGAGCACAGGGTCCTCCAAATGGAAAAAGCAGACTTGCTGGAAGGAGGGAATTGGATGTTCCCAGCCAGACCTACTCGGCTCCTAAGTCTCATCACCAAGTGCCAAGCCCCAGCAGATACAGAGCCCAGGTCCCCGGCTGAAGTCAGCATGAGGACACAGTTCCTGGTCCCGAGGCAGGTACGTGTGTCACTCCCCCTCCCCCAGAGCGAGTGCTCCCCGAGGGAGGTGTTTCCTTCTTGCCTTCACATCCCTGTCCTCAGAGCCTGGACCAGCACCTGGTACTTAAGTTTCTGTTGAGCAAACATCTACGGCAGAGAGGGATGCATATTCCATCCATCAGACCATATAGGGAGGGGACGGGGGTGTGGCCTGCCTGCCACTCCTCTTTCTCCTCTTCCCTCTTCCGATTATGGCTCCTGGGTGAGAGACTAGGAAGAATGACAGCATCGTGGAGAGTCCCTCTCATACTCAGTGATGGTCAGAGGTGCTCCGATTCTCTCCAGGTTCCAAGGCTGGGGCTACCTCTTGCTTGTGGTCCCCAGCAGCTGAAGTGCCCCTTGGGGGTCCTCTCACAGGGTGCCTCCCTTTACTATGCCTCTCCTCTGCTGAGGATGCCCTGGGAGCGAGGGGTGCCTGTCCCTGTTGCTTCTCCAGGGTCTCCTCCACCCCGGTCCTGTCTTCAACCTCTTTTCCCTCACCACCCACAGAACGTTTTTCTTTAAGTATTTATTTGTTTATTTGTTTGAGAGGTTGAGTTACAGACAGAGAGAGAGTTGGAGAAAAAGGCCTTCCATCCGCTGGTTCACTCCCTAGATGGCCGTAGTGGCCAGAGCTGCGCCAATCCGAGCCAGGAGCCAGGAGACTCTTCCAGGTCTCCCACATGGGTGCAGGGGCCCAAGCACTTGGGCCATCTTCTACTGCTTTCCCAGGCCACAGCAGAGAGCTGGATTGGAGGAGGAGCAGCCGGAACTTGAACAGTGCCCATATAGGATGCCACACTGCAGGTGGGGGCTTAGCCCACTATGCCACAGTACCGGCCCCATCCATAAAACTTTTTAATTTTTTTTTTTATTTATCTGGAAGACAGAGACACAGAGAAAGGAAGAATGAGAAAGTGAGAACATGAGTGAGAGAGAAGAAGAAGAAGAAGAAGAAGAAGAAGAAGAAGAAGAAGAAGAAGAAGAAGAAAGAGAGCGAGTGAGCTTTCATTTTCCACTTTACTGATTCTCTCCCCAAATGCCCACAATGGCTGGGGTTGAACTGGGGCCGGATCCAGGAGCTGGAAATTCAATCCAGGTCTCCCATGTAGGTGGTGGGGACCCAGTTACTTGCATCATCACCACTGCCTCCCAAGCTCTGCACTGGCAGGAAGCTGGAGTCAGGACGCAGTGCTGGGACTCGAACCCAGGCTCTCTAGAACAGGATGAGAGCTTCTTAATTGCTAAGCTAAAGTGCCTGCACCTCAGTTTTGTTGTAAGCTTTTCTGGGAGAAAGCTCTTATACCTGCAGCCTTTCCAGAAATCCCTAGGCCAATAAACCGCAATTACAGAGGTCCTGGAGCTGACTATGACAGTAACGATGTAGGACCTAAGTGTTAAGGAGACCTAAGGGTCATGGTGAGTTTGTCAAACGAGTGTGTTTGGGGTAATGATAATGATAATTTGGCAGAATCTGCTTTCCTCTCCTTCCTTCAGTAACACAGTCCCCAATTTTAGCTGGGCACAGGGCTACTTAGATCAAAGACTACATTTCCCAGCATTCCTTGCACTGCATGCAGCAATGTGCCTAAATGAGATGTAAGAGGAAGTGATGTGTGCAACTTTGGGGTCCCACCCTTAAAGGAAGGAGGTGCTCCCACCACTTCCTCTTTTGATTCTCCCTGCCAGCCAGAGGGTGCCCTTGATAGGTCGCCATCTTTGACATGGTAGTTGCGGGCAAGGCCCTTATGGCGGAGAGCAGTTTTCTAGAAGGTGCCCACGCTGGCCTCTGTGGCCTTCCTGGACTGTGAATGGTGGAATCTGGCTTTAGCATCTGTGATTCTGGGTCTCTCTCTCTCTTTTTAAAGATTTATTTATTTACTTGAGAGGCAGAATTACAGCCTGAGGGAAGGAGAGAGAGAGGGAGAGGGAGGAAGAGAAGTCTTCCATCTGCTGGTTCACTCCCCAGATGGCTGCAATGGCCAGAGCTGTGCCGATCTGGAGCCGGGAGCTTCCTCCAGGTCTCCCACGCGGGTGCAGGGGCCCAAGCACTTGGGCCATCTTCCACTGCTTTCCCAGGCCACAGCAGAGAGCTGGATCGGAAGTGGAGCAGCCAGGACTTGAACTGGCAGCCACTTGAACTGGCACTGCAGGTGGCAGCTTTGCCCTCCATACCACAGCGCTGGCCCCAGAAAAATATACTTTAAAAAGAGGGACAGCCGTTGGGGTAGGGGAAGGGCCAGGGTGCGGGCAGGGTGTGGCTCAGTTGTGCCAGCTGCTCCCTGTGTTTCCCATGCCTGCTGCAGCCCCTTGGCGGCTGCTCCTAGGGAGGTGAGTGTGGGTGCATGGGTTGTACAGACAGTCCCCACTGCCCCGGCTCTGGAAGGAAACCAAACGTTTTCTCACTAATGTCTCTGTCTTCTCCTTACCCTTCCCCGTCCCCTCCTGCCCGCTCCAGTCCTGTCCGGTCATCCACCCTCCCTGCCCTTCTTTGGATTTAATTTGTTTCTTGAACTAATTTCCAAGGTGTACAAGTTAAACAATATACATATCACGAATAGAGCTGTTTTTGGAAATAGAAGAAATTTGTGAAATGATTTGAAACTGTAATGTACTCTACGAGGGTTGGTTTAAAAACAAGATGCCTGTTACATTTTCTTTAAAGATATATTTATTTATTTGGAAAGTCAGAATTACGGAGAGAGATCTTCCATCTATCAGTTCATTCCCCAGATGGCCAGCACTGGGCCAGGCAGCAGCCAGGAGCTTCATCTCAGTTTCCCATGTAGGTAGCAGGGGCCCAAGCACTTGGGCCATCTTCTGCTGCTTTTCCCAGGCACATTAGCAGGGAGCTGGATCGGAAGTGGAGCAGCCAGGACTCAAACCAGCACCCATTGGGATGCCAGTGTTTCAGGTGGCAGCTTTACCTGCTGTGCCACAGTGCCAATCCCAACCGGCCGTACACTTGAAAAGGTATTTGGCAATGCCTATGAAGGTTTTCACAGTGTGCATCTAATTTTTCTGTTTTTTTTTTTTTTGACAGGCAGAGTGGACAGTGAGATAGAGAGAGAGAGATGGAGAGAAAAGTCTTCCTTTTCCGTTGGTTCACCCTCCAATGGCTGCTGCAGCCGGTGCACCACGCTGATCCGAAGCTAGGAGCCAGGTGCTTCCTCCTGGTCTCCCAAGGGGTGCAGGGCCCAAGCACTTGGGCCATCCTCCACTGCCTTCCCGGGCCACAGCAGAGAGCTGGCCTGGAAGAGGGGCAACCGGGACAGAATCCGGCACCCCGACTGGGACTAGAACCCGGTGTGCCGGCGCTGCAAGGCGGAGGATTAGCCTATTGAGCCGTGGCGCCAGTCTCTCAGTTATTTTTTTAAAAGGATTTATTTATTTATTTGAAAGGCAGAGTAGGCCAGTGCCGTGGCTTAACAGGCTAATCCTCCGCCTTGCGGCACCGGTACACTGGGTTCTAGTCCCGGTCAGGGCGCCGGATTCTGTCTCGGTTGCCCCTCTTCCAGGCCAGCTCTCTGCTATGGCCCGGGAGTGCAGTGGAGAATGGCCCAAGTGCTTGGGCCCTGCACCCGCATGGGAGACCAGGAGAAGCACCTGGCTCCTGGCTTCGGATCAGCGTGATATGCCGGCCGCAGCGGCCATTGGAGGGTGAACCAACGGCACAAAGGAAGACCTTTCTCTCTGTCTCTCTCACTATCCACTCTGCCTGTCAAAAAAAACAAACAAAAAACAACAACAACAAAACAACAACAACAACAACAAAAAAAAAACAAAAGAAAGAAAGGCAGAGTTACAGAGAGGGAGGCACACACACACACACACATCTTTCATTGGTTGATTCACCCCTCCAAGTGACAGTGCTGGCCAGACCCTGTTAGGCTGAAGCCAGGAGCCAGGAACTCCATCCAGGCCTCCTATTGGATGGCAGGAGCCCAAGAACTTGGACTGTATTCTGCTGCTTTCCCAGGTGCATTAACAGGGAGCTGGACTGGAAGTGGAGCAGCTGGGACTGAAACCAGTGCTCACATGGGATACCCACTATCCCACACGGCACCCAAGGTCATGGCTTCTCTCTGTCCCACAGAATCCCCAAACTGCTGGCCTTTGCCTACACAGACCAATGACCTCTATCTACCAGGGGTTGGGACCCCTTTTTCCTGCCAGGGGCCTCTTGGATATTTATAGCATCATTCCCTAGCCACACAAAATGATCAACTTAAAAATTAGCCTGCTCTTGATTTGTTGAATTTCAAGTCCCGCCTACGATTGCATGGGCAAGGCCAGATCAAGTGATGTTTTGGGTCTTACACACCCCTGGCCCTCTTCCAGTTTGTTTGACTCACCATATTCAGAGGAACTTGAATTCAAAGGCTCCACCCTCCTGAGAAGGTTTTGGGAAGTATAAACAGCAAAACGTGGGCTTTCCATTGCACAAGCTCGTTGAGAAAGACCACACCAGCATCCTCTCCCCAGCTATCCGGGGTCAGACGTGGGCGGTGGGGTAGTTAAAATCCTGCCTCCTTAGGATGTGACCTTGAGCAAGAGGGGAGTAGTGACAGCACTCCTACGCTGTCTTGGGCTTGTTATAACAACTCCAGTGTCAAACGCTGCATGATACAGGCTCAGTCAACATCAGCTAGGATTCTTCTCCCAGTTGCGTGATCATGAAATGGTTAGCACAGCCCCGTGGCACAGAACGATCAGCGTGGTTCGGGGCCTGTGGCTCCGTTGGAAGCTTTGGAGACTGGCCCACCTCGGGCTTCCTCAGGTGTCCACGCAGAAGTCTACACGGCAGGCAGCTCCGGGGTTTCACTGAGGTCACCTCTGGATCAGGGCAAGGGCAACCTTTCACCATCCGAACAGATTTGTTCTGCTTCCCACCCCTTGAACGCAGAAAATGGCTCAGCACTCGGCGTGAACAGGAGGGGAAGAAGATGACTTCTTCCCGGAACAGGGCAGCAGGGTGTTGTCTTGGGTGGCGGAGTGGGACCCAAAGCCCTTCTGGGTGTTGTTTTGCTTCTAGCGGGGACAGAGGTGGAAACGAATGGCCAGGGTTGATGGCCAGCGCCACAGGCCCTGTCTGGAGAGAGGGTAAAGCCAGGGCCTTCGGAGCCATGCTCATGTATTTTTTTTTTCCCTCCAGTTGTATTGCCTGTACAAATAGGGCAGCAATAATAACAACACGAGAAAAAAACCCACGGTCCCACCAGTGTCACATGTGGGCCACTCAGCTCGGACTCGCGGGCCACATTCCTGGTCAGATACTGCTTCCCAGCCTCTCTCCATGGGCGCCATGGGATTCTGTACCAAGGTTTTTCCAGATGGCATTTTAGCACAAAGAGATTTCATGTCCTTGCAAGACTTAGAATTCTTTTAAAAATTTTTATTTGAATAGCAGAGTTACAGAGAGGGAGAGAGAGGATGAGAGAGGGAGAGAGAGGGAGAGAGAGGGAGAGAGAGAGAGCGAGCCCTTCATCCACTTGTTCACTCCCTAAATGGCCACAAGGGCTGGGCCAGGCTGAAGCCAGGAGCCAGAAGCTTCTCCCCGGTCTCCCATGTGAGAGTGCTGGAGCCCAAGCACTTGGGCCCGTCTTCTGCTGTTTCCCAGGTTAGCATTAGCAGGGAGCTGGATGGGAACTGGAGCAGCCAGGACTTGAACCGGTGCCCATATGAGATGCTTGCGCTGCAGGCAGCAGCTTAACCTGCTACGCCACAGCACCGGCCCCCTTTGCAAGGTTTGGAGCAGAGCAGTAGCACCGTCCGTATTGTGTTTTGAAAGACGTCTCTGGCTGTTGGGTTGGAAATTGACCTGGGAGGGAGAGCAAACGTGGAAGCCATAGAACGTGGAGGAGGCTACTGCAATAGTCCAGGCAGGATGCTGATGGCTTCCATGATGTTGGTAGCAGCAGAGCTGGTGAGATGCGGTCATAGCTGGGCAGTGTTTAAAGCCAGTGCCGTGGGTTCTGATGGCTTTGGGTTGGGGCAGTTGGAAGGACAAATCGGAGATGAGACAGACGGAGCTGCACGGTGGTACTGTAGATACCCTGCATGGGGAAAGGCGGGAGCCACAAGTAATCTGGGCAGAACACCCCGTAGCCCTTTTAGAACAGAGAACGGGAGGTCGGTGGGGGCGGTGCTCTGGGGCCGGCTCCCATCACCTCCCTACACCTTCCAGACAGTCTCTGTTCAGCTCCCAGGTTCTGGCAAGGTCTGAGGCTTTCCTGCCTTGTCCCTTCTTTCCCTCACCCCCAGAAGAGAACTGATAGAGCCAGATAGATGACAACTCCTTAACGTGTGGTCCAAGACAGGAGGTCACTTAAAAAGCTCACGGAGAGGGCTGATGCTGTGGTGTAGCAGGTTCGAGTTCTGGCTGCTCCACTTCCGATCCAGCTCCCTGCTAATGCGCCTAGAAAGCAATGGCTTTCCAGCCAATGGAAGACAATTCTCTTTTTCTACTTTTGCCTCTTCCTTTCTGTAACTCCACCTTCCAAATAAATAAATACATGTTTAAAAAAAGAAAAAAAAGAATCACTTTCTTTTTAATTTTTTTATTTAAAGATTTATTTATCTGCTGGTGCCGTGGCTCAACAGGCTAATCCTCCGCCTTGCGGCACTGTCACACCGGGTTCTAGTCCCGGTCGGGGTACCGGATTCTGTCCCGGTTGCCCCTCTTCCAGACCAGCTCTCTGCTATGGCCCAGGAGTGCAGTGGAGGATGGCCCAAGTGCTTGGGCCCTGCACCCCATGGGAGACCAGGAGAAAGGACCTGGCTCCTGCCTTCGGGTCAGCGCGGTGCGCCGGCCGCAGCGCGCTGGCCGTGGCGGCCATTGGAGGGTGAACCAACGGCAAAGGAAGACCTTTCTCTCTGTCTCTCTCTCTCACTATCCACTCTGCCTGTCAAAAAAAAAAAAAAAGATTTATTTATCTGAGAGGCAGAGTTACAGAGACAGAGCGAGGTTTTCCATCCACTGGCTCACTGGCCACAACAGCTCCTGGCTGCCAATCTGAAGCCAGGAGCCAGAAACTTCTTCCAGGTTTCCCATGTGGGTGCAGGAGCCCAGGCACTTGGGCCATCTTTTACTGCTTTTCCAGACCATAAGCAGGGAGCTGGATAGGAAGTGGAGTTACCAGGACTAGAACTGGTGTCCATATGGGATGCCAGCACTGCAGGCAGTGGCTTAACCCACTTTGCTACTGTGCCAGCCCCCTTTGCAGGGTCTCCAGTGGCACCATACTGGTTTAAGGGGTTTGTTAGACAACTAGTGGGCATTAGCAAAGACTGAGCTCTGAGCTACTCCTTCAGAGGCTGGGGAGGAGGAGAGGAAAATTGAGAAATGGAGAAGGGGGGCCGGGAAGGGAGAGGAGGGAGTTGGGGTGTGTGTGGGTCCTGAGGGCCGTGTGCACTTCCCAGTTCCAGGACAGGCCAGGCAAAGGGCCAAAGCTGCTGCTGAATCACTCAAGATCGGGGAAGTGACACTGGGCTGACTTGGAGGGGACGGGCGTTGGGGCAGTGGGGTAGGGTGGGGCTCACTCGGCTGGTGCGTGCAGGGAGAATGAGAGAACAGGACACAGCGAAGTTGTGAAGTGGGCCAAAGGGAAGCTGAAAATGCAAGGGAAACAGTGACTGATGTGAGAAGTGGGGTCAAAGAAATGTTTGCTTTCTCATGAAGAGAAGTCTCTTCCTTCTCATGAGAATACCAGATTTCCGGGGATTGGTGCTAGGAACCCCCATAGATACGAAACTCTACAGATTCTCAACTCCCCTTTTATGGAAGAGTGAGTACTTAGAATCCATGCGTATCCTCCTGTATGCTTCAAATCATCTCTAGATGACAAACAATGCTTCATACAGGGAATATTCTATGTATGCAGCTGTTAGGCTGTATTGTGTAGGGACTCAGGGCAAGAAAAAGTCTGTACATGTTTAGTGACTTTGCATATTTTAAAAATATATGCATATTTATTTGAAAGGCAGAGTTGAGAGAGAGAGAGAGAGAGAGAGATCTTCCATCTGCTGGTTCACTCCCCAAATGGCTGCAACAGATGGGGCTGGACCAGGATGAAGCTAGGAGCCCAGAACTCCATCAGGATCTGTAGAGCCAGGGGCCCATTGCTTTCCCAGGTGCAGTAGCAGGAAGGCGAAATTGGGAACAGAGCTAGGACTCAAGCTCAGGCCCTCTGATATGGGATGTGGGCATCAGAAGCCGCATCTTAGCAACTGTGCCAAGGGCTCTGTCCTCCTTCTTTTTAGGGTTAATATTCCATTCTATGCACTCATGCATAGCACATTTTGCTTATTCATCCATTCATCAATAGACACTTGGCTTGCTGCTACATTTGGCTATTGCCAATTATACTGCTATCAACATGGGTGTGCAAATACCTCCTGGAGCCCATGCTGTCCAGTCTTGTTGTGGGATTGCTGGATCATGTGATACCTTACTTTTAGTAGATTTGGTCTGGGGCCAGCACGGTGGCATAGCGGGTAAAGCCACTGCCTGCAGTGCCGGCTTCCCATATGGGATGCTCCACTTGCCTGACTGCTCCACTTCCCATCCAGCGCTCTGCTATGGCCTGAGAAAGCAGTAGAAGATGGCCCAAGTGCTTGAGCCCTTGCACCCCCATGGGAGACCTGGAGGAAGCTCCTGGCTCCTGGCTTCAGATCAGATCAGCCCAGCTCTGGCCATTTGGGGAGTGAGCCAGTGGATGGAACTCTCTCTCTCTCTCTCTGCCTAACTTTGCCTATTTTTTTTTTGACAGGCAGAGTTAGACAGTGCGAGAGAGAGAGACAGAGAGAAAGGTCTTCCTTCCATTGGTTCACCCCGAAAATGGTCGCTAAGGCCAGTGCGCTGTGCCGATCCAGAGCCAGGAGCCAGGTGCTTCCTCCTGGTCTCCTGTGAAGGTTCAGGGCCCAAGCACCTGGGCCATCCTCCACTGCACTCCCAGGCCACAGCAGAGAGCTGGACTGGAAGAGGAGCAACTGGGACAGAACCGGCACCCCAACCAGGACTAGAACCCGGAGTGCCAGCACCACAGGCGGAGGATTAGCCTAGTGAGCTGCGGCGCTGGCCCTAACTTTGCTTTTTAAATAAATGAAATAAATCTTAAAAAAACAGATTTGATTCATTTTTGTAGAAGCTGTACCATTTTCCATTCCCACCAGCAGTACACAGGGATTCCAATTTCCCCACATTAACATTTGTTTTCTGTGTGTTTTTCTGAAAGTTGAGTACCGTGGAATCTCACACTCTGTGGGTGTGAGATACTGTGGTTTGATTTTCATTTCCCTAATATTTGGTGACATTTAACACCTTTCAACATTCAACATGTGCTCTCTGGCCCTTTGCTCATGTTTCAATTTAGGCTGCTTATTTTTTGTTTTAGAAATGTGGTATATATTGCTGATATCAACTCCATATCAGATATATGATCTACAAATGCTCTCTCTCATTCTATGGGTTGCCTTTTAACCCTACTGATGGTGTCTTTTGATGAACAAAAGCTATTTAGTCTTTTTTTTAAAAGATTCATTTTATTTATTTGAAAGAGTTACAGAGAGAGCTAAAGATAGATAGATAGATAGATAGATAGATAAAGTCTTCCATCCACAGGTTCACTCCCCAAGTGGCCACAATAATTGGAGCTGAGCCAGTCCAAAGCCAGGAGACAGGAGCTCCTTCCAGGTTTCCCACGTGGGTGCAGGGGCCCAAGGACTTGGGCCATCTTCTACTGCTTTCTCAGGCCATAACAGAGAGTTGGATTGGAAGTGGAACAGCTGGGACTCGAACCAGTGCCATAGGGGATGCCGGTGCTGCATGTGGTGGCTTTTCACACTATGCCACAGCGCTGGCCCCCATACAATTTCTTATAGTACTTTCATATCACCCTTTTTTCCCATGTATAATCATTAGTGATGTCTCCACTTTAATTTCCAGTTTAAGTAATTTGAGTATTCTCTTTTTTCTTTTTTTTTTTTTAATACTTTTTTTTTTTTTTTGACAGGCAGAGTGGACAGTGAGAGAGAGACAGAGAGAAAGGTCTTCCTTTTGCCGTTGGTTCACCCTCCAATGGCCGCCGCGGTAGCGCGCTGCGGCCGGCGCACCGTGCTGTTCCGATGGCAGGAGCCAGGTGCTTCTCCTGGTCTCCCATGGGGTGCAGGGCCCAAGCACTTGGGCCATCCTCCACTGCACTCCTGGGCCACAGCAGAGAGCTGGTCTGGAAGAGGGGCAACCAGGACAGGATCGGTGCCCCGACCGGGACTAGAACCCGGTGTGCCGGCGCCGCAAGGCGGAGGATTAGCCTGTTGAGCCACGGCGCCGGCCTTCTTTTTTCTTAGTCCATCAGTTGGGTCTATTATTTTCTATTTTGTTGATCTCTGCCTTAATCGTATTATTTCCTTCCTTTTGCCAGCTTTGGGTTTAGTTTTTTTCTTCTTTTTCTAGTTCTTTAAGTTGTTGATTTGAAATCAATCTCGTTTTCTAATGCTGTAATTTTCCCTTTTACTGTTACTTTTGCTAAATTCCACAAATTTTGGTGTGCTGGGTTTCATTTTCATTCCCAAGCATTTTCTTTCTTTCTTTCTTTTTTTAAAAGATTTATTTATTTACTTAAAAGTTAGAGTTACACACAGAGAGAAAGAGAGGCACACACACACACACAGAGAGAGAGAGAGAGAGAGAGAGAGAGAAAGTCTTTTCATCCACTGGTTCACTCCCCGGATGGTCACAATGGCTGCAGCTGTGCTGATCCAAAGCCAGGAGCCAGGTGCTTCTTCCTGGTCTCCCATGTGAGTGCAGGGGCCCAAGCACTTGGGCCATTCTCCATTGCCTTCCTGGGCCACAGCAGAGAGCTGGACTGGAAGAGGAGCTACCGGGACTAGAATCCGGCACCCATATGGGATGCTGGTGCCGCAGGCAGAAGATTAACCAAGTGAGTCATGGCACCGGCTCCTGCTGCATTTTTGATCCAGCTCTCTGCTGTGGCCTGGGAAAGTAGTGGAAGATGGCCCAAGTCCTCGGGCCCCTGCACCTGAGTGGGAGACCTGGAAGAAGCTCCTGGCTTCGGGCTTTGGATCGGCACAGCTCTGGCCATTACGGCCATCTGGGGGAGTGAATCAGTGGATGGAAGACCTCTCTCTCTCTCTGCCTCTGCCTCTCAGTAACTCTGCCTTTCAAATAAATAAATAAATAAATAAATCTTTTTAAAAAAAGAGATGGTGGGTTATTGTTTAAAGTCCCGTGTTCCTTATTTATCTTCTGTCTGGTTGTTCTCTCCATTATTGGGAATGGGGTGTTGAAGTCTCCAGCTGTTATTGTAGAATTGTCAATTTGTATCTTTATTTATATTTTTTTCATGCAAAATGTATCTATTTATTTGAAAGGCAGAGTTACAGAGTGCCTGGGTTCAATTCTTGCCTCTGCTTTCAAGTCCTGGTTTCTAATGCACACCCCGGGCGGGGGGGGGGGGGGAAGGGGCGGGCAGCAAAGGGTGGCTCAATTATCTGAGTTCCTTTCGCTCACGTGGGAGACACAGATGGAGCTCTGGGACGCTGGCTTTGGCCTGGCTCAGCCTTGGCGATTGAGGGCATTTGAGGGCATTTGAGGAGTGAACCAGTGAATGGAAGATTTCTCTTTGCCTTTTCAATAAAAAAAATGAAAATTGAAAAAATGTATCTGAGTGTCTGTAGCAGGTGCTGTGGTTGCACATCCCATTGCCATTTTTAAAAAAAGATTTATTTTATTTGTTTGAAAGATAGGGAGGAGAGAGAGAGAGAGAGAGAGAGAGAGAGAGAGGTTTTCCATCTGGTGGTTCACTCCCCACATAGCTGCAACGGCCAGAGCTGAGCCGATCCAAAGCCAGGAGCCAGGAGCTTCTTTTGGGTCTCCCACGCAGGTGCGGGGGCCCAAGGACTTGGGCCATCCTCTGCTGCCTTCCCAGGCCATGGCAGAGAGCTGAATCAGAAGTGGAGCAGCCAGGGACTCGAACCAGCACCCATTTGGGATGCTGGTGCTGCGGGGGGCCGGCGCTTTAACCTGCTGTGCCAAAGCGCCGGCCCCCCATCGGCATTTAACATTCGCATGCAAGCTGCTCAGATTTCCAGCTGGCAATCCCTGCAGCTAATTTCCTGAAGGCTCTCACTGGCTCCAGGAACCTCCTCTGCCTGCGTGCGGGGCAGGCTGAGAGCACCAGGGAGCTGAGGCTTCCCTGGGGAGCAGCCCTCAAGCAAAGCTGCTGTCAATCTTGGAAGGGACCTGAGCGCCTTGCCTCTCAGGTGGATTAGCCTGAGCCGTGCTCTCTATCGGCTTCCAGACTTCCTCAGCGTACAGAGTTGTCCATGTGACAATTGTCCCATCAAACTCCTCTTCTCCCCATGTCCTCGCCAGTATTTCCTGGGTCACCTTCCAAATCAGTGGCTAGCACTTGAATCCTTGTTTTTTGGGGAACCCAAGCTAAGATTCTATGGAGTGGGGTGGGAGGGGACCAGTGGGAAGGTGTGACTGGCAAACCGAGAGACACGGGCGTACCCACCTGCGGTCACTTGGCCAGGTGCATGCCCCCGAGAGAGCCTCTGCCAGCCGCACGCCATTCTGGGACTTTGCCTGTGTCTGCAGGGCATGGCCACTTGGGGCAAGAGGAGGCCTTGGTGTCTGGGTTAGGGCGGCCTCCTGTTCTCAGAGTGGGAGAACTTTGACCAAAGCCGATGCAGCTTCGCTGTTAACTTACTCCCTCACAGCCTGGTTGGTCTCCTCCTCCTCCTCTCCCTCCCTTCTTCATTCTTCTTCCTTCCTCGGTTTATTTATTTGAAAGTCAGGATTAGAGAGGGAGAGGGAAAGGGAGAGGTGGAGAGAGAGAGACAGAGACAGAGACAGAGACACAGAGAGGTCTTCCATCCGCTGCTTCACTCCCCAGATGGCTACAACAACTGGGCTGGACCAGGCTGAAACCAGGAGCCAGGAGCTTCTTCCAGGTCTCCCATGCAGGTGCAAGGGCCCAAGCACTTGGGCCATTTTCTGCTGCTTTCCCAGGCCATAAGCAGGGAGCTGGATAGGAAGTGGAGCAGTTGGAACTAGAACCAGTGCCCATATGAGATGCTGGTGCTGCAGGTGGCGGCTTTACCTGCTACGCCACAGCGCTGGGTCCCTGGTTTCTTCTTACCGTCTCCTCTGATCTTTACCTGCTAACGGGCAGGTGTACGTTGTCTGTTGGCATTTCTTCTCTCTGATGACAAAGTCACTTTTCGTATGGAGGTATTAGATGCAAAAAGAATCTGTAGAATAACATTAGAAGCAAGTTAAAGAGAGACACAAGTTTTTTTGGACGCAGTTCTCATTGAGAGATGATATCTGCATGTCTCTCCTGGTTGTGGATAACTTCTGGGACGGCTTGAGCAGTAGAACGTGGCAGAAGTGGCGCTGTCCGTTTCCAGATTAAAATCCTAAGAGACTGCAGACTTTCCCATCCTGCCTTATAGAAGGAACACTCGCTCTGAAAATGCAGCCAGCGTGCTGGGAGAAGCCGGAGCCATGGGAGAGGGCACAGGCAAGGGGCCCAGGGGACAGCTCCCACCGAGCTGGTCACCTGCAGCAGGCAGCAAGGCACCAGCCGCGAGCGTGACTGGGAGATGGGAAGCCCGAGCATGGGAGGAGTCTGGCCCCGGTTCCGGATCTGACTGCAGTCATGTGAAAGGCTCCAGAGAGAACTTCTGAGGTCAGGCAGTTCACAGCACCGTGAGTAAGAAATTGCTGTTTTCAGCTGCTGAGTTTGGAACAGTTGCTGTGTAGCTATAGATAACTGGAACTTACCCACAGTCCTCCCAATCTGGAAATAGCTGGTTTTGGTTTGCCTTATATATATATATATATATATATATATATATATATATATATATATATATATATATTTGTATATATATGTTATATATGTATATGTATTTGTATATATATGTATATATGGAGATTTATGTATTTGAAAGAGTGACACACACACAGAGACAGAGAGACAGAGAGATTTTCTAGTTTACCCTCTAAATGCCTTCAACATCCAGGGCTGGACCAAGCTGAAGTCAGGAGCCTGGAACTCCATCTGGGTCTCCTATATGGGTGGCAGGAACCCAAGGACTTGAGCCACCTTCTGCTGCTTTCTCAGGTTCATCAGCAGGAAGCTGGATCAGAAGCGGGGTAGCTGGGACTCAAATAGGCACCATGATATGGGATGTGGGCTTAACACAACATGCTGAGCCACGATACCTGTCTTCAACACACATATATCTTTTTTTAAAAAGAATTATTTATTTGAAAGAGTTACAGAGAGAGGTAGAGCGAGAGTGAGAGTGAGAGAAAGTCTTCCATTGCACTGGTTCACTCCCCAAATGACTGCAATGGCCAGTACTGTGGCCAATCCGGAGCCAGGAGCCTTCCTCTGGGTCTCCCACACGGTGCAGAGGCCCAAGGACTTGGGCCATCTTCCACTGCTTTCCCAGGCCACAGCAGAGAGCTGGGTTGGAAGTGGAGCAGCCGGGACTCAAACCAGCACCCATATGGGATGCTGGTGCTGTAGGCTGCAGCTTTACCCACTAAGCCACAGTGCCAGCCCCTGCAAAGCATCTTGTTGAGCGACATAGAGTCTGGCCTTCCATACTGATGTAATCCACATGCATACTTAAGATACACACTCCAGGAGCCCCACCCTGATCCATTCAGCTTTGCTTTTTCTTTCTTTACTTTAAAAGCATTAAAACAATTTTGGGAGGGGGAGATTGACAATCGCAGTGTGTATTCATAGGGTACAGTGTGCAATGTGAACTGATATCATCAGACGAGTCAGCATCTCCCCCACTGCTGTTGACCTACCCTAGAAGCAAACAGGTGACAGATGGCACCTTTTGGATAGTGATCTTGGTGGTTTGGGCCAGGAAGCGGGGTCAGGAGGGAGAGGGGGCTGTATGCAGTCCCAGGAGTGAGGTCAGGCACGGCCCGGTGATCACAGGGCCTCCGCCCTCTTCATTTGGGTCTTTGCAGACTTCTGCTTCCTACTTCTCTATTTTTGGTCCTGCCTGGCTTTGGTGGCTTCCTTGACGTGGCTCAGTGGAGCCTACGACCTCGCGACTCTCGCTCCTTCCAGGCCCCTGGCTCTTCCAGCCATGACTTACAGGATCCTTCTGCTAACAGGTGCACCTGGGGCTTGGGGTGGGGGAGGGGGTGGGGTTCCGGGGGCTCAGGGTGGAGGAGGGGAATTTTTTGTTTTTGTGGGTGCTGAGAGATGAGTATGTCGGGGTTGGATGTTGCAGGCAAAGGGGGTTTGGGGGAGGGTGATGGATGGAGGACCATCAGAGCGTAGAGTGAGAGCAAGGTGGGATGGCCAGGAGGGGCAGAGACGGTGCAAGGCCATTTGGTTGGTCTCTTCACTTCTCATATCAGGAAACAGAGGCCCAGAGAGGTGAGGTGAGCTACCCATGGGTACCCAGCTGCTGGATCCTCCTGCTGTGGTGTTTCTTTTTGGATTCCACCAGACCCCGCCACCTCCCACCGGTCCCATTTCCCAAGGACCCGAGTATGGATGCTTGTTGAATGATGGATGACTCAAAATGATTCCAGTTTCTTTTTATGCCCATGTTTTGTTGAGGGGGGGCAGTGGGGAATGGGTCACAAAGGGAAGGAAATGATTGGAGCCATGTAGGAAGGAAATTGTCAAACAGAGTAAAGCTGTAGGAACTTGACCGTTGGGCAAGTCATTGGGGTGCTGGCACCAGTGGGAGAGCCCCTTGGTGTGCTCTCAGAGGCTGGCTGAGTCCACCCTACGCGAGCCAGGGTTGGAGATGGAACATGGGCAAATCCACTCCATGATGGAGGACCCTCGTTCTGTGAAACGCTGTCTTCCACCCCCCCGAACCCCATTTATCTCACTAACAAACCTGCATTCAAAAAGAATTGTACTCAGCAACTCCATTTCTGAATTCCCTTAACAGTTACATGGATACTTCACCAAGTCCTTGGAAAAGTGGAACTGAAAGAGAAGTTGTTGGGGGTGCAAAAAATTTTGAAATCTATGCATAGTTTTTTTTTTTTTGAAATCTATGCATAGTTTTTTTTTTTTTTGAAATCTATGCATAGTTTTTTTTCTTTTTCCATGAGCTTCCTGGAGCCTCTTGGCCTGCAAAGGCTGAAACATTTGCTATCTGGGCTTCTATAGAGAGGAGGACAGGAGGTGTAGACTTCCCAGGCCGGGGCGGGGGAAGCTGGACTGGAAGGTGCCCGGAGCAGGCAGGTGTACCCTTCCTATACTGATCCTCGCCCCTTGTTCTCCCTCCAGCCGTGGCCTTGTGTCATGGGTTCAACCTGGACACCGAAAACACAATGACCTTCAGTAGAAACGAGAAGGGCTTCGGGCAGAGCGTGGTCCAGTTTGAAGGCTCCCGGTAAGCGTCTTGCACAGAGTCCCCTCCCTCACAACACTTTCTCTCTGAGACTTAAATTCATGTGGAAAAAAAAACAATTAAAAACAATTTACTGGGGTTGGTGCTGTGGCATAGTAGGCTAAGCCTCCACTTGCAGTGCCGGCATCCCATACGGACACTGGTTCGAGACCCGGCTGCTCCTCTTCCAATCCAGCTCCTTGCTATGGCCTGGGAAAGCAGTAGAAGATGGCCCAGGTGCTTGGGCCCCTGCACTCACATGGGAGACCCAGAGGAAGCTTCTGGCTTCTGGCTTCGGATTGGCCCAGCTTTGGCCGTTGCAGCCATTTGGGGAATAAACCAGCAGATGGAAGACCTTTCTCTCCATCTCTCCCTCTCTCCATCTGTAACTCTGCCTCTCAAAAAAATAAATAAAATCTTAGAAAAAAATTACTTACTGATTTTGAAAGGCAGAGTGACAGAGAGGAGAGAGAAAATCTTCTATTCACTGATTTCACATCCCAAATGCTCACAAAAGCCAGGGCTGGACCAGGCTGAAGTCAAGAGCCAGGAGCTCTGTCCAGGTCTCCCATGTAGCTGGTGAGAATCTGAGTATTTGGGCCCCATCTTCTGCTTCCCAGGTGCAGTGGTAGGAAGCAGAGTAGCTGGGATTCAAACTGGTGCTCTGATATGGGATACAGGCATTCCAAGTGGCAGCCCAGGCTGTCTTGTGTTGATTTTTTAGACCGGGTAATAGTCTATAAAAGGATGTTATAAGTCAAATCCTCTTTGTCACCCTCCTCCCGCAATTCCCTCCCCAGGAGAGAGGATGGCTGATTGTTTCTGGTGTGCTCCCCTGGAGAGATCCCACACCCGCCTAGGTCACCTCCCTCACCTGACCCTGCACGCACTTGGTCGCTACGTTCCCTGTGCGTGGCAGCCTGCCTGCTGCCGGCGCCTCTGTTTGCAGGTGACTTTTCCTGGGTGCGGCCCCGCCCACTTGTCACTTGCTCGTGCTGCTACCACGGCCGAATCAAGTAGCCGTGCCAGCGACTTCACAGCAGGCAAGGCCTCATTTACGGCAGGGATAATTACCTTCATTTTTTTTTAAGATTTATTTTATTTATTTGACAGACAGAATTACAGAGAGATGTAGAGCCAGAGAGAGAGAGAGAGAGGTCTTCCATCCACAGGTTCACTCCCCAAATGGCCGCAACGGCCAGAGCTGAGCTGATCTGAAGCCAGGAGCCAGGAGCTTCTTCCAAGTCTCCCATGCAGGTGCAGGAGTCCAAGGACTTGGGCCATCTCCCACTGCTTTCCCAGGCCACAGCAGAGAGCTGGATCAGAAATGGAGCAGGGGCCGACGCTGTGGCGTAGTGGGTAAAGCTGCCACCTGCAGTGCTGGCATTGCATGTTCTTGCTGCTCCACTTCCAATCAAGCTCTGCTATGGCCTGGGAAAGCAGTGGAAAATGGCCTGGGTCCTTGAGCCCCTGCACCCACATGAGAGACCCAGAAGAAGCTCCTGTCTCCTGGCTTCAGATTGGGACAGTACCAGCTGTTTCGGCTAATTGGGGAGTGAACCAGTGGATGGGAGACCTTTCTCTCTCTCTCCGCCTTTCCTTCTCTCTCTGTATAACTCTGCCTTTCAAATAAATAAATAAATAAATAAATAAATAAATCTTAGAAAAAAAAAAGAAGTGGAGCAGCCAGGACTCGAACTGGCAGTACCTTACAGCAAACTGGGGCAAGTCTCAGTTCCCATCCTGCACCCCTCCCCCCACCTTAATCTGACTCCATCAGATGCAAGTGTAAAGAGATAAAGACAAAGGCAGAAAGTGCTTGCACCCTAGTCTGTCTGGAGGCAGGACTGCGATTCACAATTGCTTTGCAGTCAATCTCTCTGAGGATTCTTATTTTATTTATTTGAAAGACACACACACGCCGGCGCCGTGGCTCAACAGGCTAATCCTCCGCCTAGTGGCGCCGGCACACCGGGTTCTAGTCCTGGTCAGGGCGCCGGATTCTGTCCCGGTTGCCCCTCTTCCAGGCCAGCTCTCTGCTGTGGCCCAGGAGTGCAGTGGAGGATGGCCCAAGTCCTTGGGCCTTGCACCCCATGGGAGACCAGGAGAAGCACCTGGCTCCTGCCTTTGGATTAGCGCGGTGCGCCGGCCACGGCGGCCATTGGAGGGTGAACCAACGGCAAAGGAAGACCTTTCTCCCTGTCTCTCTCTCTCACTGTCCACTCTGCCTGTCAAAAATAAAAAATAAATAAATAAAAAAAACTTAGAAAGACACACACACACACACACGCACACAGATATCTCCCATCTTCTGATTCACTGCCCAAAAAACTCCAACAGCCAGGGCTGGGACAAGTTGAAGCCAGGAGCTCAGGGCAGGCTTCACACAGTGTGGCAGGGACCTGAGTACTCTGCCTCCCAGGGAGCGCATTAGCAGGATGTTGGAATGGGGAACAGAGCCAGAACTCAAAGCCAGGCCCTTGGATCTGGGATGTGAGCATCTCAAAAGGCATGTTAATCGCTCTGCCGAACGCCTGCCCCTAGATCTCTTCTTAGTGGGGGTGTGGGGGTTTGCACACTTCGGCAGCGTGGACAATGCTGTCATCTTGCACATGAACAAGCATGTTTGGAAGTCAGTCCCTGGAACTGGGCTTGCTGGGTCGAAGGGCTATGCATGTCCATGCACTGCTCATAGATCCTTCGCCTCCCCCCTCCCCCAAGATATCTTGTGTAGGAATTTTGGAGAGCGCCTGCTTTCCCAGCCCTTTGCCACGCATCCTGAGCTGAGGTGGTATTGCAACGCACAGGTTTCCTCTGGCTGTGAGAGCGGGTGTTTCCTTTCCCTTGAACACCTGTTTCTGATCGGTTGCTCGTTTTTCGACTGTTTTGCCCTTCCTGGTTTGTAGGAGCTCTGAGTACTCTACCAGGTCTGCACTGGATTTAACCAACTGCATGATAGGTTTTTGTCGCTTTTGAATGACCCCTTGGTTCTGTGTCATTCTTAGCAAGATCTTCTCCATTCCATTCTCAGACTTAACATTTTCCCATTTGTTTTTTTTTTCCCCCTTCAAGGCTGGTTCTCCTTCCAGTTACGGAAATTCAGGAATCGGTGTGTGGGTCAGCGCAGAACTTCTCATGGTTTTTTCCTTCTCCTCTCACGTCTGTTCCTGCCTCTTCCCCAGGGTGGTGGTTGGAGCTCCCCAGGAGATAATGGCTCCCAACCAAACAGGTGGCCTCTACCAGTGCGACTACAGCTCGAACTCGTGCGTGCCCATCCAGCTACAGGGTGAGCCCTGCACCTGCCCCAGCCCAGGGATGGGACCCACCTGCACACATACCTGGACTTACCTGGCATTCCTGAGTTCTGGGAGGTGCAGGGGTCTGCTCCCCAGCCTCTGTTCTGTCTGCAGAGTCCCCCAGATACCCTTAGGAAGCCCCCCCTTCCATGACCCTGGGTGTCCCAGGGGACCCCTGCCCAGCCTTTCATCCCCCTGAGGGTGATTGTGTGCATATCTGTCCCCCCAGTCCCCCCAGAGGCTGTGAACATGTCCCTGGGCCTGTCCCTGGCGGCCTCCACCAGCCCCTTTCAGCTGCTGGTGAGTTGTCTTGGAGGGCACTCAGGGGGAGGCGTGGGGACCCGGGGCTGTGGGCCTGGGGGCCTTGTGGAGGTGCCAGGGTGAAGGAAAGGACAGAAGCAGGGGCGGCTCCTTCCATGGGCACCCTTCCCCCTCCCCCCAGGCCTGCGGCCCTACTATGCACCAGTTTTGCAAAGAGAACACGTACGTGAATGGCCTCTGCTTCCTGTTTGGATCCAACCTGCTGCAGTCACCCCAGAGGGTCCCAGAGACCCTCAGAGGTAGGTCGCTGGAGTGCGGGGGCAGGGGTGGGGTGGAGTAGGAGCTAGCTGAGGCCTGGCTGAGGTCTGGGGGTGAGGGTGAGGGTTGGGGAGCCACGTTCCATCAGACAGGGGTCCAGGGGAGGTGCTAGGGTCCTACACTTTCAGGAAAGTCCTCATGCAGCCACTCATCTCGGAGCGAGGAGCAGACAGGTTCTTACAGATGTCCTGATCGTTGTCATCTGAGTGGGGCCTGAGCCTCCCAACCTTGGTCTTTGATGGTCTCCACGGCGCGGCCCTCACCCACCTCCGAGATCCCCCCAGCTCTTGCACTGCTGCAGCTGCTCCAAGAATCCACTCCAGCTGTGCCTGCCCCAGGGCCTTCGTACTCGCTCTTCCCCAGTTCTCAGCAGACAACCCGTCGTTGCCATCTCAGCTCAGATGTCACCTTTCTGAGGAGGCCTTTCCTGTGTGGCTTTCTAATCGTTTCCACCATCACTTCCTGCCACACTGCTCTATTCTACCATCTTTCTAGCTATTTATTCACGCCTGTCCTTCCTTCTGTAGCGTAGACAGAGGGGATATTGTCTAAGCTTGTTCACTGCTGTATGCCCTTGTAGCAGAACCAATCACCCCTGACCTCAGTGGCCACCAACACTTATGATCTCAAGATTTCGCTAAGTCAGGAAGCTGGGGATGGCTTAGCCCCTGCCTCTGCCTCAGCTTCAGAGCCTCTTGTGAGCCCGAAGTCTGGTTGTCCAGCCAAGGTTCTGGTCTCAGCTGAAGGTTTGACTCGGCGAAGATCTCCAGTCTACCCTGTGGTGCTGCATGGGGGGTCCCGGTTCCTCCCTGGCCTTTGGCTGGGACCTCACTCAATTGCTTGCCACGTGGACCTCTCCATAGCTCACAAAGTAGACCTGGGTTCCCATAGAGTGAACCAGAGAGAGTGAGAGCCGGAGAGACCCGACCCCTGAGACAGGAGCCACAGTCTTTTCCTAACCTAATATCGGGAGTGACGTCTCGTGGCTTCTGTCGTATTCTATCCTTTCGAAATCAGTCAACAAGTTGCAGCTCACACTTGTGCATGGAGGTGGGAATCTTGGGGGACCACCCTCGGGGGTGCCTACCACAACCCTGCTCCCCAAACATTTGTTGATTGAAAAAGCAGGTGAGTGCATCTCCCCAAGGGCCTTCTTCAAGTTGCTTTTGTTCAACTGCGAGGCCATCTTTATCCTTGTCTCCAACTTGGCTCTGGAACCTAAGTAGATGTCCCAAAGTAGATGTGTCCACTTTCCCAAGCTCTGCTCCTCCATCCACAGAGAATACAGGGTTCTGTGCTGGCACCGACTTTGGCAGCGTCTTGCTGGTTGTCTGTCGGCTTTGCGTGACCCATCTTCCCATCTGGGCTCCTGAGGATCTCTCTAGCCACCTACGGAGCCGCAGCTCCTGTCATTACATTTTCTACAGGAGTTTGGGGTCTCCCCTTTTGCTAAATTGAACATGTGTGTGCTACCTGGACCCTAGTGTGGTGGGCTAGGCTGAGCCTAAATTAATTTTCCAGCCTCTTGTCTTTTACTTGGAGAAGAATTCTAAGTCCAGGCACAAACACGACCTGCAGTGTGACCAGCTTTATTTACAAAGTGAGAAAAATACACAGGCACTGGGAGCAGCAAGCCACAGAGCCGGGTAGCAGTCACGAGGCCCCTCCCTCTCCCCCTCACCCCGGCCACCTCCTCTCCCTCTGCCCCCAATGCCTTGAGCGGCTTCTCTGGTCTTTTCTGCATCTCCCCCCACCCCACCCCGTTCCACAGCTCTTCATCCCTGGAGGTCTGGCTTCTGTCCACCTTGCACACACCTTGCTCTTCACTGTGGTATCGCTGACCCTGTAAATGCCAAATGTTTTCCATCCTCATGTTCATTGACTTTTTCTTTCTTTTTTTAAAAAAATATTTCTTTATTCATTTTAGATGAGTGACAGAATCATGGAGAGAGAAAGAGGGAGGAAGGGAAGGAGAGAGAGAAAGAGAGAGAGATCTCCCAATTGCTAGTTCATTCCCCAAATGACTGCAATGGCCAGGGCTGGGCCAGGTTGAAGCCAGGAGCCAGAAGCTTCATCTGGGTCTCCCATGTGAGTGGCAGGGGCCCAAGCACTTGGGCCATCTGCTTCTGCCTTCCCAGGTGTATTAGCAGGGAGCTGGATTGAAAGTGGAGCAGCTGGGACTCCAACCAGTGTCTGATGTCACTGGCTGTGGTTCAATCCACAGTACCAGATTTGTGAATTTTTAAAACACATTTTCCATAACCACCATTGTAGTCAGGATACTCAAAAGTTCTGTTATTCCACTCAAAGTCCTTCGTACTATCCCTAGATGGTCAGATTTCCTCTCCCTTCACTCCCAACCCCAGGCACCGCTGATGGATTCTCTCTCACTGCAATTTTGTCTTTTCAAAAATGTTACACAAATAGAATCACAGCCTTTGAGATGAATCCGTCTTGCTACACAGGTATCAGCTGTATCCATGCAGTGTGTGCAAGTCATCCATTCCTTTTTCCTTGCTGAGTAGTGTTCTACTGTATGGATTTGCCACAGTCCCATTCACCAGATGCTTACATTATTTCTAATGTTTGACACTCAGAGCTGTAGGGACTCACTGCCCTGGCAATCTTCCTAAATTGCAAGACAGCTCCTGTTGCCTTCTTTTCCTAAGAACCTTCCAGCTCTCCATCACTTGAGGGAGCTCCTCTGTACGAGTCAGTGTCTTAGCTGGGACAGCTATCACCGTCCAGTTAGGACAATGTGAAGAGGGTTGACTTAAAAAAGGTCTGATTGTAAAGGCGTCGTAGGCCTAAGGGAACCGTAGTGATAGTCCAGGAGCCCAGGGTGAGCACTGGCAGAGCTGTTACCTCCGGCTGATGGGACGGGCAGAGGGAGGAGTCACCTGAACCTGGAACGGGAGAGAGTGGGGAGCAGGGGTCTTCGGTTGAGGACAGAGATGGCCCAAGGCAGCCTCACAGGGAAGGGGCCAAGGGGAGAGTATTCTGACCTCACCCTCCTGTAAGCCTCCAATTGGCCAAATGCAGCCAGCAGCCAGGGGAGAAGGGAACCCAGCTGATGTGGGCCTCGGGGCCCCCTGCAGAGTGAAGGTAGAATGTAGCTTTGGGGGTGGGAGAAGAGGGAGGAGCACACCCACCCCCCTGCACCTGTGCCATTTGAGTTCCTACAACCCCTTTCTCCCTCTGAACTCTTGACCAACGATTTCATGTTCTTTACGATTTAGCCCAATAGCACCACTTCCCTCGAGTGCATTGGGAAGAATGAACCAACAATTTCTGTGCCAGTTGGTCTGGGTTTTAAATATATTTTATTTGTTATCAGTGTCCAGTCCCAACACCTTTGCAAACAGGTTCTCTTTTTCTCCACATCCTCACCAACACTTGATTATTCTTGGTCTTGGTGGTAAATAGCAGTTCTAATAGGTGTGAGGCTATGTCTCATTGTGGTTTTAATTTGGATTTCCTTGATGATTAAGTGATAGTGAACATTTTTCCATGTACCCATTGGCCATTTGTATGTCTTTTTTTTTGTGAAATATCTCTTCAGGTCTTTGCCCATTTTAAAGCCTTATTTGTTTTCAGTAATTTATTTTTCCAAAAAGTTTTAAAAAATGTTTATTTAAGTTATACAAGTTTCATGTATTTCATATATACAGATCTAGGAATATAATGATACTCCCAACCCTACTCTCCCTCCTGCCCACGCTCCAACCCCTCCTCCTCCTCCCTCTTCCATTCCCACTCTTAATTTTTACAAAGATCTATTTTCAATTTCCTTTATATTCATAAGTAAAAGAGTTCAACAAATAGTAGGAAGAAAATAACACTGCTCCCCAATGGGAGAAACAAGGGCTATAAACAATCATTGGATCTCAAAATGTCCATTTCACTCCAATACATTACATTTTAGTTACTCTATTAGTTAACTCGAATCAGGGAAAACATATGGTATCTGTCTTTTTGGGACTGGCTTATTTCAGTAAGTATAATGGTTTCCAGTTTTATCCATCTTGTTGCAAAACAGTATTTCATTTTTTTTTGCAGCTGAATAGTACTCCATACTGTATACATACCATAATTTCATTATCCAGTCAACAGTTGATTGACATCTGGGTTGATTCCATATCTTAGCTGTTGTGAATTGTGCCGCAATGAATGTGGGGGTAGAGATAACTCTTTTATATGCTGATATCTGTTGGTTAAAATCTTATTTTTATTATTTATTTATGTTTTGCTATTGAGTTGTTTGAACTCTTGATATTCTGGATATTAGCTTCTTGCCAGATATATAGACTGAAAACATTTTTTTCCCATTCTGTAGATTGTCTCTTTACTTCGTTGGGCAGAAGCTTTTCAGTTCAACACAATCCTGTTTCTCTAGTGTTGACTTTGTTGCCTGTGCTTTTGGGATCTTATCCAAAAAAACTGCTTATCCAGACCAGGGCCATGAGGAATTCTCCCATGTGTTCGTTTGGTGGCTTCCCAGTTTCCGGTCTCATATTTAAGTCTTTAATCCACTTGGAGTTGGGTTTGTTATGGTGAGGGAGTGCTTTACTTTCATTCTTCTGCATGTGCATAGTCCATTTTTCAAGAACAATTTATCGAAGGTACTGTCCTTTCCCCCACGTGTCTTCTCGGCACATTGGTTGAAACTCAGTTGTCTAGACCTGTGCGTTTATTTCTGAGCTCTCTGTTCTGTTCTGTGTCTGTTTTTATGCGAGTAACGTTTTTTTTAGCTTTATTTATTTATTTGAAAAGCAGAGTTGAAAGAGAGAGAGAGAGAGAGAAAGAGAGAGAGGACTTCCATCTGCTGGTTCACTCCCCAGTTGGCTGCAACAGCCAGAGCTGCACTGATCCAAAACCAGGAGCCAGGAGCTTCTTCCCAGTCCCCCGCATAGGTGCAGGGGCCCAAGGGCTTGGGCCATCTCTACTGTTTTCCCAGGCCACAGCAGAGAGCTGGATCTGAAGTGGAGCAGCCAGGACTTAAACTGGTGCCCATATGGGATGCTGGCGCTGCAGGCAGAGGCCTTACCTGCTACACCATAGCGAGGCCCCTAACATGGCGGTTTGGTTGCTGTTGTTTTGTTGTGTATTTTGAAGACAGGTACTGTGATGTCTCCAGCTTTGTTCTTTTAGGTGTTGCTTTGGCCATTTGGGGTCTTTTGTGGTTTCATTTTAAGGTTGTTTTGATTTATCTGAAGAATGTTATTGGTGTTTTTTTTTTTAAGATTTATTTATTTATTTAAAGTTAGAGTTACACACAGAGAGAAGGAGAGGCAGAGAGAGAGAGAGAGAGAGAGAGAGAGAGAGAGAGGCCTTCCATCCGATGATTCACTCCCCAATTGGCTGCAATGGCTGGAGCTGCGCTGATCTGAAGCCGGGAGTCAGGAGCTTCCTCTGGGTCTCCCATGTCGGTGCAGGGGCCCAAGGACTTGGGCCATCCTCCACTACTTTCCCAGGCAACAGCAGAGAGCTGGATCAGAAGTGGAGCAGATGGGTCTCGAACCGGTGCTTCAGGCCAGGGTTTTAACTCGCTGCGCCACAGCGCTGGCCCCTGTTATTGGTGTTTTGATAGGGATTGCATGAACTCTGTAGGGAGCTTTGGATATGATGGGCCTTTTGACAGTCTTTTTGTTTTTAAAGATTTATTTATTTTATTTGAAAATCAGAGTTGAGAGAGAGAGAGAGATATCTTCTATCTTCTGGTTTACTCCCCAAATGGCCACAATGACTGGGGCTGGGCCGAATCCAGGAACCAGGAACTTAATCTGGGTCTCCCATGTGATTGATAGGGGTCAAGCACTAAGACCATCTTCTGCTGCTTTCCCAGGCGCATTAGTGGGGAGCTAGATTGAAGTGGAGCAGCTGGGACTCCAACTGGCACCCATATGGACAATACTAATTAATCTTTTTTATTTATTTGAAAAGCAGAGTAACAAAAAGAGAAAGAGGGGGGAGAGAGAGAAGAGAGAAGAGAGGAGAGAGAGAGAGAAAGAGAAAGAGAGAGAGAGAAAGAGAGAGAGAGAGAGAGAGAGAGAGAGAGAAATCTTCCATCTATTCCCCAAATAGCCTCAATGGTCAGAAACCAGGAGCCTAGAACTCCATCAGAGTCTCCCACATAGGTGCAGGGGCCCAAGCACTTGGGCCATCTTCTGCTGCTTTCCCAGGTGCCTTAGCAGGAAGCTGGATCAGAAGTGGAGCAGCTCCAGTGCACAGATAAATTGCCAGCATCACAGGCAGCAGCTTACCCAACAATATTGATTTTCCCAATCTACAAATACAGGATGACTTCATTTATGTGTCCTTGGCAATTTCTTTTTTCCATGTTTTATAATTTTCAGGGTAGAAATCTTTCAAAACTCCTTGGTTTAATTTATTCCTAGCTGCCCCCCCGCCCCCTTTTTGGTAGCTATTGCAAATAGAATATGTTCTTGACTGTTTTTCAGAGAGCATATAAAACTCTACTGAATTTTGCATACTGATTTTGCACCCTGCAACTTGAGTGAAATCATTTTTGTGGCAGTTTTCTGGTGGAGTTTCTAGGGTTTTCTATATATAAGATCATGTTGTCTGCAAACCATGATGGTTTACTTCCTCTTTCCCAACTTGAATGCTTTGATTTCCTTCTGCCCAATTGCTCTGGCTTGGACTTCCAGTACTATGCTGAGTAAAAGTGGTCCAAGTGGACATCCTTGTCTTGTTCCACATTATAGAGGAAAAGTTTTCAACTTTTCCTTATTTGGCATCTTGATGTTAGCTGTGGGTTTGTTGGATATGACCATGTTGAGGTACAGACATTCTGTGCCGAAGTTTTTGAAAGTTTTTATCATGAGGGATGTTAAATTTTTTTTGGACAGGCAGAGTTAGACACAGGGAAAGAGACAGAGAGAAAGGTCTTCCTTTCTCTGTTGGTTCACCCCCAAAATGGCTGCTACGGCCAGCACGCTGCGCTGATCCGAAACCAGGAGCCAGGTGCTTCCTCCTGGTCTCCCATGAGGGTGCAGGGCCCAAGCACCTGGGCCATCCTCCACTGCCTTCCCAGGCCACAGCAGAGAGCTGCACTGGAAGAGGAGCAACCAGGACAGAACCGGCGCCCCAACCGGGACTAGAACCTCGGGTGCTGGCGCCACAGGCGAAGGATTAGCCTAGTGAGCCACGGTGCTGGTCGAGGGATGTTAAATTTTGTCAAGTGCTTTTTAAGCACTAATTCAAATGATCCCCTATGGGATGCTGGCATCACAGGCAGCCCCTTAACCCACTGTGCCACAGTACCAGCCCCAATAATGATCTTTGCCTCTTGTGACAATATTTAATTTTTTAAAGATTTATTTACTTATTTGAAGGTCAGAGTTACGCAGAGAGAGAAGGAGAGGAAGAGAGAGAGAGAGGTCTTCCACCTGCTGGTTCACTCCCCAATTGGCCACAATGGGTGGAGCTGCGCCGAACTGAAGCCAGGAGCCAGGAGCTTCTTCTGGGTCTCCCATGTGAGTGCAGGGACCCAAGGATTTGGGCCATCTTCTACTGCTTTCCCAGGCCATAGCAGAGAGCTGGATCGGATGTGGAGCAGCCGGGACTTGAACTGGCACCCATATGGGATTCTGGCACTACACACAGTGGCTTCATGCACTATGCCACAGTGCCAGCCCCGACAATATTTATCTTGAAGTCAGGTTAATCTGATAAAGTCATAGCTGTTTTCTTTTGGTTACCATTTGCATGGACTATCTTCTTCCTTTCCTTTCCTTTCTTTTTCTTTTTAAGATTTATTTATTTATTTGAAAGTCAGAGTTACACAGGGAGAGAAGGTGAGGCAGAGAGAGAGAGAGAGAGAGAGAGAGAGAGAGAGGTCTTCCATCAGCTGGTTCACTCCCCAGTTAGCTGCAATGGCTGGAGCTGCACTGATCCAAAGCCAGGAGCCAGGTGCTTCTTCCAGGTCTCCCACCCGGAGGCAGGGGCCCAAGGTCTTGGGCCAACTTCTACTGCTTTCCCATGCCATGGCAGAGAGCTGGATCGAAAGTGGAGCAGCTGGGACTCCAACCAGTGCCCGTATGGGATGCCGGCACTGCAGGTGGGGCTTTACCTGCTATGGCACAGTGCCAGCTCCCCCATCCCTTTACTTTCAGTCTCTGTGTGTTTTTAGGCTAAAGTGGGTCACTTGTAGGCAATAGATGAATTTCTTTTTTTAAAATTATTTATTTATTGAGAGGTGCACACACACACATACACACTTCCCAAATGCCTACAACAGCCTTCTAGGGGCTGAAGCCTCGAGCCAGAAACTTAATCTGGGTGTCCCATGTGGGTGGCAGGGACCTAACTATATGAGTCATCACCTGTGGCCTCTCAGGGTGCCCATTAGCAGGTTGTTGGATCAGAAGAGTAGCTAAAACTTGAAACTACACTCTCCTCTTTTATGTGTATACACACACACACACGCTTTTTATTTATTTGAGAAGGGGAGAGAGAGAAAGAAAAGAGAGAGGGAGAGGGAGAGGGAGAGGGAGAGGGAAAGGGAGAGGGAGGGGGAGAGGGAGAGAGAGAGGCAGAGAGGGAAACTGCTGGTTCACTCCCCAAATGCCAGCAATGGCCAGAGCTGGCTGGGCTGGAGCTGCGAACTGGCTACTCAGTCCAGCTCTCCCTTGTGGATGGCAGCAGCCCGATTACTTGAGCCTCCCAGAGTCTGCATGAGCAGGTGCCAGGAGCTGGAGGCAGGATTTGAGCCCAGGTACCCTGATGGGAGGTCTGGGTGTTCTCATCAGCTTCGTAACTGTTAGACCAAATGCCTGCCCGATTTTTTTTTTTTTTTGACAGAGTGGATAGTAAGAGAGAGAGAGAGACAGAGAGAAAGGTCTTCCTTTTTGCCATTGGTTCACCCTCCAATGGCCGCCGCGGCCAGCGTATCTTGCTGATCCGAAGCCAGGAGCCAGGAGCCAGGTGCTTCTCCTGGTCTCCCACAAGGGTGCAGGGCCCAAGCACTCGGGCCATCCTCCACTGCCTTCCCGGGCCATAGCAGAGAGCTGGCTTGGAAGAGGGGCAACCGGGATAGAATCCGGCGCCCCAACCGGGACTAGAACCCGGTGTGCCGGCGCCGCAAGGTGGAGGATTAGCCTGTTAAGCCACGGCGCCGGCCGCCTGCCCGATTTTAATTTTGATGTCACAATTGACGTCTTTTTATAAGATGTAGCTCTCAAATGATCATAGCTGTCATTATTTCGGACCATCTTGAGTTTTAATCTTTATATTTGCAGAAATCTTCCCCACAGGGAGAAGTCCCTTCTGTTTCCAAGCTGATGTTGGCTGTGGGATGGGCTGACCGAGCCAGGTGTTTGCTTCCATTCTCTGTGTGGCCATCTTGGTTTCTGTACTCCGTGGCATACCTGCTACTCCTTTGATAGACACTGATGCTTTCCTGTAGTTAATTGTCTTTTAAAAGTTTTTCCTCTCTTCCCTCCCTCCCTTCCTTCCTTCCAGGGTGGGGTGCACATTATCATTCAGAAGCTTGAACTGGGAGCAGAGCTAGGACTTGAACCCAGGCACTCTGATATGGGGTGTAGGCATCCCAAGTGGCATCTTTTTTATTATTTTATTTTATTTTATTTTTTGACAGGCAGAGTGGACAGTGAGAGAGAGAGACAGAGAGAAAGATCTTCCTTTTGCCGTTGGTTCACCCTCCAATGGCCGCTGCGGCTGGCGCGCTGCGGCCGGCACACCGCGCTGATCCTAAGGCAGGAGCCAGGTGCTTATCTTGGTCTCCCATGGAGTTCAGGGTTCAAGCACTTGGGCCATCCTCCACTGTACTCCCGGGCCATAGCAGAGAGCTGGCCTGGAAGAGGGGCAACTGGGACAGAATCCGGCGCCCTGACCAGGACTAGAATCTGGTGTGCTGGTGCCGCAAGGCAGAGGATTAGCCTATTGAGCTGCAGCGCCGGCCCAAGTGGCATCTTAACTGCTGTGCCAAATGCCTACTCTAATCACTTCTTGGCCACTTGGCTAAGATCAAGTGTAGTTATTCTTATCAAAATGCAGTAGTCTGGGGCCAGTGCTGTGTGGCCTAACAGGTTAAGCTGCTACCTGTAGTGCCAGCATCCCATAGGGATGCTGGTTTGATTCCCAGCTGCTGTACTTCTGATCCAGCTCTCTGCTAAAGTGCCTGGAAAAGCAGCAGAGGATGGCCCAAGTGCTTGGGCCCCTTTCCACCCACTTGCGAGACCCAGATGAAGCTCCTGGCTTCGGCCTGGCTCAGTTCCGGGCATTCCAGCCCATTTGGGAAGTGAACCAGCAGGTAGAAGATCTCTCCCTCTCTCTCTTTCTGTGACTCCACCTTTCAAATAAAATAAATCTTTATAAAAATTAGCATTGTCTTAAAAAAAGTAGCAGTTTGTGGTTTTGTCTATCTGTGTTAAGAGTTTCCAGGGGATGCTGGTGCTGTGGCGTAGAAAGCCACCGCCTGCAGTACTGGCATCCCATATGGACACCTGTTCGAGTCCCAGCTGCTCCACTTCTGACCCAGCTCTCTGCTATGGCCTGGGAAAGCAGTAGAAGATGGCCCAAGTCCTTGGGCCCCTGCACCCATGTGGGAGACCCGGAAGAAGCTCCTGGCTCCTGGCTTTGGATAGGTGCAGCTCCGGCCGTTGCAGCCTATTGGGGAGTGAACCAGCAGGTGGAAGACCTCTCTGTCTCTCTCTTTTTTATTGACAGGCAGATTTAGACAGTGAGAGAGAGAGAGGGAGAGACAGAGAGAAAGGTCTTCCTTCCATTGGTTCACCCCCCAAATGGCCGCTATGGCAGGTGTGCTGCGGCCGGTGTGCTACGCCGATCCGAAGCCAGGAGCCAGGTGCTTCTTCTGGTCTCCCATGAGGGTGCAGGACCCAAGCACCCGGGCCATCCTCCACTGCCTTCCCAGGCCACAGCAGACAGCTGGACTGGAAGAGGGGCAACCGGGACAGAATCCGGCGCCCCAACCGGCACTAGAACCTGGGTTGCTGGCGCTGCAGGCGGAGGATTAACCAAGTGAGCCGTGGCGCCGGCCGAAGACCTCTCTTTCTCTCTTTCTGTGACTCCAACTTTCAAATAAGAAAAATCTTTATGAAAATTAGCATTGTCTTTAAAAAAAAGTATCAGTTTGTGGTTTTGTCTGTCTGTGGGATGGACAGGTGTTAAGAGTTTCCAAAGGGCACTGGCACTGTGGTGTATCAGGTAAAGCTGCCGCCTGCAGTGCCGGCATCCCATATGGACGCCGGTTCGAGTCCTGGCTGCTTCACTTCTGATCCAGCTCTCTGCTATGGCCTGGGAAAGCAGTAGAAGATGGCCCTGGTCCTTGGGCCCCTGTACCCACATGGGAAGACCGGGAGGAAGCTTCTGGCTCTTGGCTTTGGATCAGCTCAGCTCTGGCCATTGCAGCCAATTAGGGAGTGAACCAGTGGATGGAAGACCTCTCTCTCTCTCTCTCTCTGCCTCTCCTCTCTCTATGTAACTCTGACTTTCAAATAAATAAATAAATCTTTAAAGAAAAAAAAAAAGTTTCCAGCTGGGACCAGTGCTGCGGTACTGCCCATATGGGCACCAGTTTGAGTCCCAGCTGCTCCTCCTCTTCTTCTTCTTCTTCTTCTTCTTCTTCTTCTTCTTCTTCTTCTTCTTCTTCTTCTTCTTCTTCTTCTTTTTTAAAGGCAGAGTTAGACAGAGAGAGAGAGAGAGAGACGGAGAGAAATGTCTTCTTTCTGTTGGTTCACCCCCCAAATGCCTGCCATGGCTGGCACGCTGTGCCGATCTGAAACCAGGAGCTGGGTGCTTCCTTCCGGTCTCCCATGCGAGTGCAGGGCCCAAACACTTGCGCCACCCTCCGCTGCCCTCCCGGGCCACAGCAGAGCCAGCTGCTCCACTTCTGATCCAGCTCTCTGCTGTGGCCTGGGAAAGCAGTAGAAGATGGCCCAAGTCCTTGGGCCCCTGCACCTGTGTGGGAGACCTGGAAGAGGCACCTGCTCCTGGCTTCAGATCAGCGCAGCTCCAGCCGTTGCAGCCATTGTGGAGTGAACCAGTGGATAGAAGACCTCTCTCTGTCTTGCCCTCTCACTCTCAAATAAATAAAATCTTTTAAAAAAAAAAAAAAGACTTTCCAGTTGGCCATCCCGCTGAGGTCCAAGATGTCGTCTATATTTTTATTTAGTTGGGTTTCGGTCACCTTTTAGCCTCATTACCCAGCAGAGAGCTGCTGGGCAAATGCACGGGAGCCTCTAGCTACCTCATCAGCTCCCTCTCTTTCCCTGCCCCCCAGGATGTCCTCAGCAGGAGAGTGACATCGCCTTCCTGATTGATGGCTCTGGTAGCATTGACACAACGGACTTCCAGAGGATGAAGGAGTTTGTCTCCACCGTGATGGAGCAATTCACGAAGTCCAATTCCCTGGTGAGGGCCGGTGGGGGCGGGTCAGGGCAGGCTGGCAGGCCCGTGGCTACCTCCTGACTGGCCTCCTCTGCCGTGGTTCTTGCTCTTGCGGTCTGTGCGCAGCCTCAGCATCTGTCTGCCCTGTGCCCGGGCTGGGGGTTGGCGCAGGAGAGGAACCCTGCGAGCCATCTCGGGCGGAGTCCTAGGTGGAGAAGTGGGAGCTGCGGAGCATGGATCTGGAAGGCAGGGCTGGTGGGCGGTGGGGGTCGAGGGCGCCTCCCCCGGTGATGCCAGGGGTACCCGCCCCCGCTCTCCACTCCCCGTCTGCCAGTTCGCCTTGATGCAGTACTCCGAAGAGTTCCGGACTCACTTTACCTTCAGTGACTTCAAAAGAAACCCCAACCCTAGAGCGCTGGTGAAGCCGATCCGACAGCTGTTCGGGAGGACGCACACGGCCACCGGGATCCTCAAAGTTGTGTAAGCGCGGGCAGAGGTGGGGACATCGGGGTGGAGGACAGGTGTTTCCGGTGGGGGGAGCAGCAGGAGGAACGCTGTGAAGGCGGAGCTGTGCTCCGGGTGTCCCTGAGAGCGCTGGCTGTGCCTAAGGCGGGAGTGCGGGAGGAGGCGAGGGATCCCCGAAAGCCTGGCCGCGGCTGCCTCATCAAAGGCTCCCTCAGCCTGCGGGGCCCCTGGAGGTGGTAGGCAGGGAGGGGCCCTCAGGGAATGAGTGTGTGCATGTGTGTATGTGTGTGTTGTGTGAGTGCATGTGTGTGAGCATATGTGAGTGTGTGTGAGTGTATGTGTGAGCCTGAATGAATGCATGTGTTGGGGGTGTGAGTGTGTGTGTGGTGTGATGTGAGAGCATGTATGAGTGAGTGTGTATGAGTGTGTGTGTGAGTGCATGTGTGTGAACGTGAATGTATGTGAGTGTATATGAGTGTGTTTAGGGTCTGAGTAAGTGTATGAGAGTGTGTGTGTGGGTGTATGTGTGAGTGTGAGAACATCTATGAGTATGTGTGTGTGTATGAGTGTGTTGTGTGAGTGTGTGAGCATATGTGAGTGTGTGTGCATGTGTGTGTGAGCATGCATGAGTGAGTGTGTATGAGTGTGTGCGTGTGTGTGTGAAAGTATTGGGGTGTGTGAGAGTGCATGCATGCATGTATGTATGTGTAGGTGTGTGTATGTGTGGGTGAGTGTGTGTAGGCGTATGTGAGTGTGTAGGTGAGTGTGTGAGTGTGTAGATGAATGTGTGGAGTGTGTGTGTAGGTAAGTGCATAGGGGTGTGTGAATGTGTGTGGGTGTGGGTGTATGTGAGTGTGGGTGTGAATGTGAGTGTATGTGAATGTGTGTGTGGATGTAATTGAGTGTGTGTAGGTGAGTGTGTGAGTGAATACGAATGTGTGAGTGTGTGTGTAGGTGACTGTGTATGTACGGGTATATGTGAGTGTGGGTGTATATGAGTGTGTGTGAGTGTATATGAATGTGTGAGTGTGTGTGTATGTGTGGGTGTGTACGAGTGTGTGTGTGAGAGTGTGAGTAGGCGAAGGTGGGTTGGGACAGACATACTGGAAGATGATCCACAGAGTGCAGTGTTACGGAAGTCTGATGAAGGCCTGGTGAAGTTTATGTCTTTATTTTTTAACATTTGAAAGTACTCGTGTGCAGTTTAAATAGCAAATGATGCCAAGGTACGTGAAAGCAGCGAGGGGTCCTTTCTGCCCACCCCTCTCTCCCCGCTGCTGCCTGTGCAGGTCTCGGGGCCCTCACAGTGCAGGGTGAGGTCTCGGCTCTGTGACGCTGCTGGCGTCTCTTCCCAAACGCTCACGGCATCTCTGCCTGCTTGGTTTGGCCATGTGTCTCTGCCCCGCACAGCACAGAGCTGTTTCACAGCAGCAGCGGGGCCAGGGCGAACGCCCGGAAGGTCCTCGTCGTGATCACGGATGGAGAGAAGTTCGGCGACACCTTGGAGTATGAGGATGTCATCCCGAGGGCAGACAGGGAGGGCGTCGTTCGCTACGTCATTGGGGTAGGAGATGTGGCTGCGGACCTGGTGCTCTGGGTGGCTAGGGACTTTGATGAGTCCTCCCTTCAGTTTGCAAACAGCAGTGGGATCAAGGTGCAGTCTGGGTAACTTGTAAGCCATGCGTGCTGACAGAAGTTACTTGTCATCACCGTTTGCTAGGGAACACTCTATCCCAAAGAGCAGAGCCTTAAAATAACAAGTCTGCAGTCAGCTGGGCATTCTTTCTGGTCTCAGCTGGGCTCTGAGAGCTGCAGATCTCTCTCCATTTCTGGTCTCAGCTGGGCTCTGAGAGCTGCAGATCTCTCTCCATTTCTGGTCTCAGCTGGGCTCTGAGAGCTGCAGATCTCTCTCCATTTCTGGTCTCTGCTGGGCTCTGAGAGCTGCAGATCTCTCTCCATTTCTGGTCTCAGCTGGGTTCTAAGATCTGCAGATCTCTCTCCATTTCTGGTCTCAGCTGGATAGATGGCCCTTGGCTGGACCAGCTGCACCAGCTGGCCCTTCTGCTCCAGGGTCTCTCCTTTTCCAATGGGCTAGCCTGGGCTTAGGCAAGGCACAGGCAGAGGAACAAGAGAACAAGTGGAAATGGGCTGTTTGCATTGTGCTTGTTAACATCCCTGGGCTAAAGCAAGACCTGTGGCTGAGCTGAGTCGATGAAGGGCATGGCAAGGCTCTGGGGAAGGGTCTTGGATATAGGAAGAGGTAGAGTTAAGTTTATCAGTGTGATCAAACTACCGAAGCACTTTTGTGACATAAAACCCTGTCATCATGGGTGCATGGCTTGGCAAGGAGGAAATCTAGAATTTAAAGAAAAAGGCTTCTCTTCTCCAGGGTGGGTTGGCCCTACCCTAGGAGGCTTGGCACAGAGAATGGGTCGCAGGCTGGGTTTTAGCTCCCATGTGACCCTGTGCAGTAATCTGCCCAGCCACTCTTGACAGCTCTTTCCCCAATGGTGCATCCTCTCCCTTGAATGACATCCCAGAGTCTTTCCCCAGGAAGTTCTCTTTGCTAGGTGACACTGCTGCTCCCCATTCTGTGTCTGATGTGGCTTCTGTTCCTGAACGCAGGTAGGAGACGCCTTCAACAGTGAGCAAAACCGCCAAGAGCTCAATACCATTGCATCCAAGCCGTCTCGTGAGCACGTGTTCCGGGTGAACAACTTCGAAGCCCTGAACACCATTCAGAATCAGCTTCAGGAAAAGATCTTTGCAATCGAGGGTGAGCTGCCTCCCCCCACCCCCCGCCTTTCTAGAACAGTTCCAGAGATAGTACCCTCCCCTCCCCCAATCAGAGCATTTTTCATTCCAGAAACAAGACCCTTTTTATTCTTATTATTCTGACTCTTGACATCAACTCTCCCAGGCGTCCTGGACTCAATGGGTCAATTCCTTTGAAATTAAAAAATGTAGACTTTTTATCTGTAACTTTGCCAGTCTTGGCTTCAGGCTGATAAGTTGGAGTGTAGGGGAGTCAGGTGTCTCCCAACAGTATGAGTATGTTGCCAGCATTTGTCTGTTTGGTTCACTGTGGTATCTCCCCTTTGCACTGAATTGTGCCCATACTCTTTAAGAGGGACAAGTGCCACCATCCCTTTAAGAGGGGCGTGCGTGCTTTCCAGTTCAACACAGAGCCTGCCTAGACCCTCTTTTGCCTGGACGCGCCAGTCCTTGTGTCTCCAGCTCTTGTTCAGGGCCTCCCTGCTTGCTCTGATGTGTGTGTCCCGCCCTCCAGGTACCCAGTCAGGAAGTACCAGCTCTTTTGAGCACGAGATGTCTCAGGAAGGGTTCAGCGCTGCCATCACTTCTGTAAGTTCCTGCCATGAAATCCGGGCCGGGGGTGAGAGGGGTGTGGGGCAGGAAGAAGGCAGAGAAGAGGTGCAAGGGTTTGGGGCTCTTCTCTGTGATGGGCTGTTGTTGGCAAGTGCCTCTCTGATGGGCAGTCCTGGTCCCCTCTTCCTTTCTTCTCAGTCCTGTTGCACCCCTTTCCCTAGAGTGGCCCCCTGCTGGGCTCCGTGGGGAGCTTTGATTGGGCTGGTGGAGCTTTTTTGCACACATCCAAGAGTGACGTCACCTTCATCAACACCACGAGGGTGGATTCAGACATGAACGATGCTTACTTGGGTAAGTGGGGGTGGGGAGTGGGGGAGGGGAGGCATGGGTTACTTTTGGGGTCAGGATGTGGCCCAACTCAACTACTGCTGATGGTGTTGGATCTGTCATAGGCCTTTGGGATAGATTTCAAGACAGAGCTGGCAGAGTTCATTTTCATTGTCTTCGCCAAGAGGAATATGGTGTAGGGCTCAGTTCCTAAGACGCAACAAGCATGGGGATGTCTCACTGCTTCTGCTCAAGGGTTGGGCCTGCATGGTGGAGAGGGGCTGGGGCCTGCAGGGCAGAGCACGTTGCCTATGAGCCCGCCATCTTCAGGTTACGCCTCTGCAGTCATCTTGCGGAACCGGGTGACGAGCATAGCTCTCGGGGCTCCTCGCCATCAGCACATCGGCCTGGTGGTGATGTTCAGACAGAGCGCTCGCGTCTGGGAGGTCACCGGTGAAATCAAAGGCAGCCAGGTATGTGCAGAGCGCGTGGAGCAGGACTCCATGGACAGAGGCGCCCCGGAGGCTGAGGGGTTCCAGGAGAGGCATAGCGAGAGTTTTGGAGAGGAGCCTTCTGTGGGTTGAAGTTGAAAGATCATGGGATCAGCTTTACATTCGAGAGGGTTGTGTCCTTGGCTTGTCTAACAACAATAGACAGCAATGCTTGGCCGTACAGAGCTCCCTGTGAGTCTGTGTACCCAGAGCTGGTAGTCAATCAGTACACAACCACTCAAGCCATGCTGATTGTAATAGTTCCCTATCTGTCGACCTGTGGCTGCTTTCCTGAGATGCCTACCCGCACCCATGCACTCTGACTGCTCCCCATAGTGTTCTTTGGGCTTCCCCATGATCTAGACCCCCCAGGACCTGCCCCAGCCCCCCGTCTGCTCAGAACCTGTATAGCCCTGATAGGTCAACATCTTGAACATCACTCCTGCAAAAGCATTGTGGTTGCACTTTAAGTGGGAGCTGGGAGGGAAGTACCTAGTGAAATCATTCTAGCAAATTCTCAAAATGGGCCTGCCTCTTTGGTGTTGTGCCTATAGTTCCGTGTGTATCCATTTAATTTTTATCCATGATTCTCTTTGACCTGCAATGAACGTGTTGTGTGTGGTTTGAAACCCCATACCCAAACAGCTTGTCCCAACTCCTTGCCAATAGTCAAATTCTTCATGTGGTCTTTCCTTGTGCTTCATTAACACCTGTGGATCATTGATGGCATCTGTGCCTGGCACGTATATAGGGCCCGGGGCGAGAGGAATGTGTTGGGAATTCCTGAAAGTCAGGTGCGGATACGATGCTACTTTTCTGCTTTGTGTGCATTGTCCAGGATTGCAGGGGCCAGGCTGGCTTATCACCCTCACTACACGCACATTCAGGTGCATGCAAATTACCATCAAGGGTGACAAATACTACAACTGGGAGTTAGAACGAATGAGAGGGCACCCACACAGGGCCTTAGGGAAGCTTCCTGGAGGAAGTGACAGATAAGCCAAGGCCTGAAGTGCGAGGACGGAGAAGCGAAGAGCAGATGGAGGAGGAGGAAGAGGGCTGGAGAGAAGGGAGAGTTTGGGACAGGGTTCAGAGGGTGGGTGCTTGGGGTCGGGAGACAGCAGTGGGAAGGAGAGAGGGTTGGCTTTGTCCAAGTATGCAGGGAAGCAAATGCCGAAGTTCCTGTGGAAATGCCAGGCGCAGCATAGTCAGAATGACTGGAGAAGAGGAGAACAGAGGTGGAGGACTCGCCTTTTCCAGGGGCAACCTCCAGATCCACAGAGCAAGAAAACAGCCTGGGGGTGGCCCAGGGGTGGGGTGGGGGTTGCCAGCGACTGCTCACAGAGAGTTTACTTTCTCTCTTTCTCTCTCTCTTTTTTAAGAGGAACTCAACTGAACAGTGGACTTTTTTTAAAAGATTTATTTTTTTATTTATTTGAAAGAGTTACACAGAGAGAGGAGAAGGAGAAGGAGAAGGAGAAGGAGAGAGAGAGAGAGAGAGAGAGAGAGAGAGAGGTCTTCCATCCACTGGTTCACTCCCTAATTGGCTGCAGTGGCCACAGCTGTGCTGATCTGAAGCCAGGAGCCAGGAGGTTCCTTTGGGTCTTCCCACACGGGTGCAGGGGCCCAAGGGGTTGGGCCATCTTCTACTGCTTTCCCAGGCCGTAGCAGAGAGCTGGATCAGAAGTGGAGCAGCCAGGACTTGAACTGGCACCCGTATGGGATGCTGGCACTGCAGGCGGCGGCTTCACCCACTATCCCACAGCGCGTGCCCCTCCAGAGAGTTTCTAGGGGAGATGGTCGTGTTTCTGAGATTGGTGCTGATGATTGCACAATCTTGTGAATATAAAAACCAAATACCCACAACAGCCAGGGCTGGGCCAGGAGCCCAGAACTCCATCTGGGTCTCCCGAGTGGGTGGCAGGGACCCCAGTCCTTGGGCCATCATCTGCTGCTTTCCTTAGTAGGAAGCTGGGTCGGAAGCGGAGCAGCCAGGCCACAAATCAGCACACCAGGATGTGCAGTCCCAAGCAGCAGCTTAACCTGCAACACTCGCTCCTGAATTTTATGCTTAAAAATGATGAGTTTTATGTTATATAATTTTTATCACAAATAAAAAAGTGATTTTGAGATACAGCAATGGAACTAATCATAACAACAGATTAGAGAAGCAAAACACATACTCATCTTCATTAAAACAGAAAAAGAAGTTGACAAAATATCACACCCTTTCACGATGAAAAGCTCTCCGTGAGCTGGAATCCATGGAGAACTTCCTCAACCTGAAGAAGACTCGTGGCATAAAATTTATGGCTGACATCACGTAGAAAAGGGAGACAATGCTTCCCTCCTAAAGTTAGAACCAGGCAGAATATCCACTTTTTTTAAGGTTTATTTATTTGAAAGAGTTACAGAGAGAGGTAGAGACAGAGAGAGAGAGAGGTCCTCCATCTGCTGGTTCACTCCCCCGATGGCCGCAATGGCTGGAGCTGAGCCGATCTGTAATCAGGAGCTTCTTCGAGGTCTCCCATGCAGGAGCAGGGGACCAAGCACTTGGTTCGTCCTCTGCTGCTTTCCCAAGCACACTAGCAGGGAGCTGGATCAGAAGTGGAGCAGCCAGGACTCGAACCGGCGCCCATATGGGATGACGGTGCTGCCGGTCAGGGCTTTAACCTGCTACGCCACAGCACCGGCCCCAAGAATATCCACTCTTTTTTTTTTTTTTTTTTGACAGGCAGAGTGGACAGTGAGAGAGAGAGACAGGGAGAAAGGTCTTCCTTTTGCCGTTGGTTCACCCTCCAATGGCCGCCGCGGTAGCATGCTGCGGCCGGCGCACCGCGCTGTTCCGATGGCAGGAGCCAGGTGCTTCTCCTGGTCTCCCATGGGGTGCAGGACCCAAGGACTTGGGCCATCCTCCACTGCACTCCCTAGCCACAGCAGAGAGCTGGCCTGGAAGAGGGGCAACCGGGACAGGATCGGTGCCCCGACCGGGACTAGAACCCGGTGTGCCGGCGCCGCAAGGCGGAGGATTAGCCTGTTGAGCCACGGCGCCGGCCAGAATATCCACTCTTAATACTGCAACTCAATATTGTATTGGAAGACCTAGCCAGTGCAATAAGTCAAGAAAAAGTAAAAAAAAAAAAAAAAAAAAAAAGCATATGGCGTGGAAAGGAAGAAATAAAACTATCTCTATTTGCCAATGACATGATTGCATGGAAAATTCCAAAGGATCCATAGGAATGGCTACTATATTAAATTATTTCAATAAGTTCTCAGCATATAAGATCAACACATAAAAATCAGTTGTCTGTGTAGTGTCGTTGAACAACTGGAAATTTAAATTTTAAAAAGGTACCATTTATGATAGAACCAAAGACCATGAAAATCTAACAAAATGTGTACAATATCTGTATGCTGAAAACTACAAAACACTAATGAGAGAAACCTAAGACATAAATAAGCGGAGAGACATACTGGGGTCATGGATTGGAGACTCAGTAGGATTAGGATGTGAATTCTTCCAAGTTGGCCTGTGGTCAATGCAACAAAAATCTTTTGTAGAACTGACAAGATGATTTTACAGTTTATATCTAAGTTCAAAGAAAGTAATTATGTAAAGGTTTTGAAAATAATTCAGATAAACACCATTAAGTATTTTTATTTTTTTAACTTTTATTTAATGAATATAAATTTCCAAAGTACAGCTTATAGATTACAGTGGCTTCCCCCCCATAACTTCCCTCCCACCCGCGACCCTCCCCTCTCCTGCTCCTTCTCCCCTTCCATTCACATCAAGATTCATTTTCAATTATCTTTATATACAGAAGATCAATTTAGCATATATTAAGAAAATATTTCAACAGTTTGCACACACACAGAAACACAAAGTGTAAAATACTGTTTGAGTACTAGTTATAGCATTAAAACCCAATGTACAGCAGATTTACGACAGAGATCCTACATGAGGAGTAAGTGCACAGTGACTCCTGTTGTTGACTTAACAAATTGACACTCATGTTTATGGCGTCAGTAATCACCCTAGGCTCTTGTCATGAGTTGCCAAGGCTATGGAGGCCTTTTAAGTTCGCTGACTTTGATCTTATTCCGATAGGGTCAAAGTCAAAGTGGAAGTTCTCTCCTCGCTTCAGAGAAAGGTACCTCCTTCTTTGATGACCTGTTCTTTCCACTGGGATCTCACTCGCAGAGTTACCATTAAGTATTTATTTTTTATTTTTTTTATTTTTGACAGGCAGAGTGGACAGTGAGAGAGAGACAGAGAGAAAGGTCTTCCTTTTGCCGTTGGTTCACCCTCCAATGGCCGCCGCGGTAGCGCGCTGCGGCTGGCGCACCGCGCTGTTCCGATGGCAGGAGCCAGGTGCTTCTCCTGGTCTCCCATGGGGTGCAGGGCCCAAGGACTTGGGCCATCCTCCACTGCACTCCCTGGCCACAGCAGAGAGCTGGCCTGGAAGAGGGGCAACCGGGACAGGATCGGTGCCCCGACCGGGACTAGAACCTGGTGTGCCGGCGCCGCAAGGCGGAGGATTAGCCTAGTGAGCCACGGCGCCGGCCACCATTAAGTATTTTTAAAGGACATGTTTTTCACATTGATTTTTTGAAATATTTATTTTTATTTATTTGAAAGGCATAGATACAGAGAGAGAAAGAGAGAGACAGAGACAGACAAAGAGAGAATTTCCACCTCACAGTTCACTCCCCAAATGGCCCCAAAGGTTAGGAATGGGACAGACTGAAGCCAGGAGCCAGGAGCCAGGAGCCAGGAGCCAGGGGCTTCCTCCGAGTCTCCTACGTGGGCACAAGGGCCCAAGCACTTGGGTCATCCTCCACTGCTTTCCCAGGCTACAGCAGAGAGCTGGATTGGAAGAGGAGCAGCTGGGACATGAACTGGCACCCATATGGGATGCTGGCACTACAGGCGGTGACTTAGCCACAGTGCTGGTCCCCCTGGTTTTATTTTGAACAAATTTTCTTCCCTCCCTCCCCATCAGATAGTCTATACAAATAGCAAGAATGTATATTTATAGTATAAAATGTACAATGTACAATGTGCACAGTTTGACATATGAGTATGTATACATTGTGAGAAGATCAAATCAAATATTAATACATCTATCACCTTGCATACTCATCATTTGTGTAGTGAGAACTCTTCAAATGTACTCGGTAGTTCTCCAACACGTGTTAACTGAGACCACTGCATTTCAAGACAAATTCGTACAGAGCCTGCTCATCCCATCTGCTCACCTCTGCCTCCCAGCATGTGCTTGGCAGGAAGCTGGAATCAGGAACTGGAGCCAGGTGTCACAGAGAGGCCCTGATGTGGGCCACGGGCACCCTAGCGCGTGTCTTAATCAACTGTAAGTCAAATGACTGCCCCAGCAGCCGTTTCAAAGTGGGTTGCTTGTTTCCTTGCATTCCTTATACATTTGGATGTTAACCCTTTACCAGATGAAGGGCTTGCAAGCTTTTGTCCCATTGCACAGGTCCGCTCTCGTCTTGATCCTGTTAACTATTTCCTTTGCTGTGTGGATTGTACACTTGGATGGGGTCATATTTGGCTGTTTTACATTTGTCGCCTGTGCTTTGGAGTCAGATCCAAAACAATGACTGTCCGGATCAACGTCAAGAAACTTTCCCATTGTGTTTTCCTCCTGTATTTTCACAGCTTCAGTCCTTAGCCCATTTTTGAGCTTTTTTTTTTTTAAAGATTTATTTTTATTTTTATTTTTACTCTAAAGTCAGAGTTACACACACACACAGACAGAGAGAGAGAGAGAGAGAGAGAGAGAGAGAGAGAGAGGTCTTCATCCGATGGTTCACTCCCCAGTTGGCTGCAGTAGCCAGAGCTGCGCTGATCCGAAGCCAGGAGCCAGGAGTTTCCTGTGGGTCTCCCATATGGGTGCAGAGGCCCAAGGAGTTGGGCCATCTTCTACTGCTTTCCCAGACCATAGCAAAGAGCTGGATCGGAAGAGGAGCAGCTGGGACTAGAACCGGTGCCCGTGTGGAATGCCGGCACTTCAGGCCACAGCGCCACAGCACCACAGCACCACAGCACCGGCCCCGAGGTGACTTTTAAAACATGGTGTGAGAAAAGGGTCTTTGTCATTCTCCTGCATGTGGATATTCAGTTTTCTCAGCATTATTTGTTGGAGAGACTGTCTTCTGCATTGTGTGTTCTTGGCTCTTCTGTCAGAGTTCCCATGATCCTAAATGCATGGGTTAATTTCTGGGCATTCTGTTCTGTTCCATGGACTGATGCATCTGTTTCTTATGCCAGTACTATGGTAGCTTTTGAAAAAATTCTTATGAGAACTGGTGTTATTTTTTTACTTGTAAGTTTTGAAAAAATTGCTGTGTGATAATTGTGTACATTATGCATATATACAATTGTAATGATCAGATTAGGGTAATTAGAATGTCCTTATCATTTATTTGTGTTAGGAACATACAAAATCCTCTCTTCCAGCTGTTTTTTTTTAAAAAAGATTTATTTATTTATCTGAAAGTCAGAGTTACAAACAGAGAGGAGAGATACAGAGAGAGAGAGAGGGGTCTTCCATCTGCTGGTTCACTCCCCAATTGGCCGCAATGGCCAGAGCTGCACCGATCCGAAGCCAGAAGCCAGGAGATTCTTCTGGGTCCCCCACGCAGGTGCAGGGGCCCAAGAACTCGGGCCATCTTCCACTGCTTTCCCAGGCCATAGCAGAGAGCTGGATCAGAAATGAGCAACTGGGACTCGAATTGGCACTCATATGGGATGCCTGCACTGCAGGTGGTGGCTTTACCCACTACGCCACAGCACCAGCCCCCTAAACATATGTTTTAAAAGTATTTTATTGGCCGGCACCGCAGCTCAATAGGCTAATCCTCCGCCTTCGGCGCCAGTACCCCCGGTTCTAGTCCCTGTCGGGGCGCTGGAGTCTGTCCCGGTTGTTCCTCTTCCAGGCCAGCTCTCTGCTGTGGCCAGGGAGTGCAGTGGAGGATGGCCCAAGTGCTTGGGCCCTTGCACCCGCATGGGAGACCAGGAGAAGCACCTGGCTTCTGGCTTCGGATCAGCGTGGTGCACCGGCCGCAGAGTGCCGGCTGTAGTGGCCATTGTGGGGTGAACCAACAGAAAAAGGAAGACCTTTCTCTCTGTCTCTCTCTCTCACTGTCCGCTCTGCCTGTCAAAAAAAAATCTTTATTTTTCACAGCTTAGTATTGGAAGTGAGCTGTGGGTATTTATTTCTGCAGGAACTTGCTCTGCCCTCTCAGTTGCTTCCCCATTGCTTTCTTCTCTTTTCTTTTGTCTGCTTCAAATTTTAAAAATCTTCTTTTAAAAAATTTTGATTCATATAAAAAGAACAGATTTCATAAATTTCCTAGTTACAATTCTAAGATAACCATACTTCCCTTCCATCCTCTCTCCCTCCCTCAATCCCCCTCCTTCCTTCTGTCCTTTTTTTCCTTTATTTTTTTTTGCAAAAACATAATTTCAATCCACTCTCTAATCCCATGATGCACCACTAACCATGAGATTCAAGAAGTAAAAAGTAGGAAGACCACAGTTCTACAGGCATAGAAACAAGGGCTGAAAGCAACAATCAAATCCGTGGCTCTCGGTGTGATTTCTTCTGTACTTCTTACTAACTTGCCTGGTTCGACACTGCTATCTGCATCTTCCTGTTCATCTGTTTACTCCTCCTCCTCCCCCACCCCGCTGCACTAACAACCCTGACAAGGCCTGGGGTCTCTGCCAACAGCCTTGTGCTCAGCAAAGAGCAAAGCCCTTGTTTCTTGAATGAATGAATGCTCGGATGAATGGATGATTAAATGGCTGAATCCTATGACACTGAGCCTATTTTAAAAAATCTTTTTCCTGGTAGGTAGATTTTATTTCCTTTTTTAAAAATTATTTATTTATTTGAAAGGCAGAGAGATAGAAAGATGAGAGAGAGAGAGAGAGCCTTCTCATTCACTGGTTCACTCCCCAAATGCCCACAACATTCAGAGCTGCGCCAGGCTGAAGCAGGAGCCAGGAACTCAATCCAGGCTTCCCACGTGGGTGGCAGAGACCCAGCTACTCGAGGGTACATTAGCAGGAAGCTGAAATTGGAACCTAGGCAGCCCAAGCAGTGCTTAACCACTAGGTCAAACGTCCATCTCATGTCTTTTTTTAAAATTATTTATTTCTTTGAGAGGTAGAGTTATAGAGAGAGAGAGAGAGAGAGAGAGAGAGAGATAGAGAAAGGTCCTCCATCTGCTGGTTCACTCACCAAATGACCACAATGGCTGGAAACTAGGAGCCAGGAGCTCCTTCCAGGTCTCCCATGGAGGAGTTCTCCCCAAGCACTTGGGCTGTCCTCTGCTGCTTTCCCCGGTGCATCAGCAAGGAGCTGGATTGGAAGTGGAGCCGCCCGGGGGTGAACTGGCAGCCATATGGGATGCCAGCATGGCAGACAGAGGCTTTATCCTCTGTGTCACAGCGCCAGCCCCAGCAACAGTTTTTTTTTTTTTTTTAAGATTTATTTATTTTGAAAGAGTTACGCAGAGAGAAGGAGAGGCAAAGAGAGAGAGAGAGAGGTCTTCCATCTACTGGTTCACTCCCCAGATGACCGCAACGGCCAGAGCTGTGCTGATCCAAAGCCAGAAGCCAGAAGCTTCTTCTGGGTCTCCCATGCAGGTGCAGAGGCCCAAGGATTTGGGCCATCTTCTACTGCTTTCCCAGGCCATAGCAGATCAGAAGTGGAGCAGCGAGGACTCGAACCGGTGCCCATATGGGATGCTGGCACTGCAGGTGGCGGCTTCACCCGCTATGCCACAGTGCTGGCCCCAGCAAGTTATTTTTAACCCAAGCCACTTGGTTCCTTGTTACTCAGATGGCCAGCCTTGCCTTCTTACCCTCCCTCAAGGCGTCTGACATATGGAAAGGATATCCTGTTTGCTTTTCTAGGCGTTTCTGTGGTTTCCTCTCTGCCCCAGTAATACCCTTTTGGAAGACCCTTTGGTATAAATCCTCACCCACTGCCATGTTCCCTGCTCCTCTGGCTGGCAGCACAGTGAGCGAGCATTTATCATGAACCATGTGGAAAATCACACCCGCTCCAACAAGCTTTCCTAGGCATGCCACACTTCCTTTTTGGAGAGAAAGCTCCCGGCTGTTTTAGAGCTGAAAAGTGTGGGACCTTGATCTCTCTCTCTTGCAGATCGGCTCCTACTTCGGGAGCTCCCTCTGCTCCGTGGACGTGGACAGAGACGGCAGCACCGACCTGGTCCTCATTGGGGCCCCTCACTACTACGAGCAGACGCGAGGGGGCCGGGTGTCCGTGTGCCCCTTGCCCCGGGGGGTGAGTGGCTGATGGACCCGGGGCTGGGTGGGGCTGGGTGTGGGGCGGAGGGGTTGTCTGGGTGCAGTCTTGATGCTGGTTTTCTTCAGCAGCGGGCTCGGTGGCGATGTGAGCGTGTTCTCTACGGGGAGCAGGGCCACCCCTGGGGCCGCTTTGGGGCGGCTCTGACTGTGCTGGGGGACGTGAACGGGGACAAGTTGGCAGATGTGGCCATCGGGGCCCCAGGGGAGCAGGAGAACCGGGGTGCTGTCTACCTGTTTCACGGAGTCCCGGGATTCAGCATCAGCTCTTCCCACAGCCAGGTAAGACCTGGTCACTGCCTGTGTCGTGACGATGGGCTCCTGACTGCTCTGTTCTCTTCCAACTCCGCAGTCCCACAGACTGCTTCACTACTTCTTTCAGAACCTCCGAAACCAACAACACCGGCTTCAGAGAAGCCTCCAAGAACCCTAATTCTAGGTCAGTCTTTTCTACAGTGACAGGAGGTGCACGCAGTGGGGGTGGGGCATTATCAGCCCACTTTACAGACGTGTAGATTGAGGCCTAGAGATGGTAAATGGCAAGCTGGAGGTGTTGCGATGTGGGCATTCATTTCTTCTGAATCTTGGCCCTGGGGAGGGTGACCGAGAGTCCTGGCTCACCAGATCTCATCCAGGTTTAGCACTGAAAGTCCCACATCCCAGGGAAGCAAAGATTGTTCATAGTTACAGCCCTGCAAGCTTCCTGGGCCTCTCGCAGAAGGGGCCTGGGCTGGCTGTAGTGCTCTGTGTGGCCACGTGGAAATTCTACTCTATTGCTGAACAAAGCAAATGAGTGGTCACCCCCCTGAGTCCTGGTTTGCTCTCATGAGATGGCTCTCTATTTCCTGCTGGGGCTGGGGGGTCCACTGTCTGGAAGGACCTCTGCTGTGCCACGTCCTCTCCCACTGTGGCCAGCTCTCTGCTCTTCCTTCTCTAGTCTCACGTTTTTCTTTTATTTTTAAATTTATTTTTTATTAAAAAAGATTATTTGTTTAAAAGGCAGTCTTTGTTTGAAAGGCAGAGTTGTGTGTGTGTGTGTGTGTTTAGAGAGAGAAAGAGAGAAGATTGAAAGAGAGGATATATAGAAAGAGAGCAAGAGAGATCTTCCATCCACTGGTTCACTCCTCAAATGGCCACAACTGTCAGAGCTGGGCCATTCTGAAGCCCAAAGCCAGGAGCTTCTTCCAGGTCTCCCACGCAGGTGCAGGGGCCCAAGGACTTGAGCCAACTTCTGCTACTTTCCCATGCCATTGGCAGGGGGCTGGATCAGAAGTGGAACAGCCGGGATATGAAATGGTACCCATAAGGGATGCCGGCGCCACAGGCGGTGGCTTTCTGTGCTGTGCCACAACATCAGTCCCTTTTCTTTCTTTTATAAGAACTTTACTTTGCTAGGAACCCTTACCATGAGGCCTACCATCTTATCAATTTTTTAAAAAGATTTATTTATTTGTTTGAAAGTCGGAGTTACACACAGAGAGAAGGAGAGGCAGAGAAAGAGAGAAGAGAGAGAGAGGAGAGAGAGAGGAGAAAAAGAGGAGAGAGAGAGAAGAGGAGGGAGAGAGAGAGAGAGAGAGAGAGAGAGAGAGAGAGAGAGAAAGTCTTCCATTCACTGGTTCACTCCCCAGATGGCCACAACGGCCAGAGCTGCGCCGATCTGAAGCCAGAAGCCAGGAGCTTCTTCCAGGTCTCCCACACGGGTGCAGGGGCCCAAGGACTTGGGCCACCTTCTACTGCTTTTCCAGGCCATAGCAGAGAGCTGGATGGGAAATGGAGCAGCCGGGTCTCAAACCGGTGCCCATATGGGATGCCGGCACTGCAGGCGGCGGCTTTACCAGCTACACTACAGCGCTGGCCCCAGGATAAATTTATTCTTAAGTGTTTTATTGTTGTTCACACTATTCTAAATGGGATTTTTTTTTCAAATTTTGTTTTCACATATCACATTATTAGTGGACAGAGATAATGATGTTTTAACTTAAATTTTATTGTTAATTAACAGATAATGGTTGTATATATTGATTGGGCACAGTGTAATGTTTTGATATATGTATACCATGCAGAATGATTATGGCAAGCTAATTAACATCCCTATGACTTTAAACACTTCTCTCTTAATAGTGAGAACACTAAAATTCTATTCCTTTAACAATTCAGAAACATACATTATTATTAACTATGGTCGCCATGTTGTGGCATAGATCTCAAAAAATCATCCCTTGGTCTGAGACTGAGTACCCTGCGAACAACATTGCTCCATCCCCCAGCCTCTGAACGGCCCTAGTCTCTCTACTTCTGTGAGTTTAACTTGTTTACATTCCACACAGAAGTGAGACAAGGATTTGCCTTTCTATGCTTGGCTTCTTTCCCTCGGCGCCAATGTCTTCCAGAACCATCTGTGTTGTTGCAAATGACAGGATTGCCTTCATTCTGAAGGCTCACTGGTCCTCAGTTGAGTACTTTTTCTGGATCCTTCCACTTGAGGTGAACACTATGGCTGATTCTCTATCTTGGCTATTAGAATTAGTGATTCAATGAACATGAGAGGGTATGTATTTCTTCCACATACTGTCTGAATTTCCTTTGGATGGTTGAAGAGACCTCATAAAGTTCATGGGAAATGGAATTTAATATACATTTACTTTGGTGTAAAAGCATTGAAATCCACGCCTAGTTTTTTTTCATAATATACACTTCCCAGTGTATATGGATGTTTGGAAGACCCCTTGTGTACCCGGAAGTGGGACTGCTATATCATACAGTTAGTCTTTACTTTTTGGAGGAACCGCCATCCTGTTTTCCATAGTGGCCACACCAATGTCCATTCCCACCCCCAGTGTATGAGTTTCTCCTTTTCTCCACACCCTTGTCAGCACTGGCTATCTTTTGTCATTTTGGTAATAGCCACTTTTGCTAGGGTGAGAGGACATCTTGCTGTGGTTTTGATTCACATTTCTCTGACGATTAGTGGCCCTGAGCATTTTCCCAGGTACCCAAAGGATCGTCTTTATGCCT